>NC_138822.1:27403623-27930156 GCF_965178545.1 Coloeus monedula | reverse complement strand
GCTCCTTTTACCCCTGCTTTTCCTACTTGTTACTCCTCAATTGTTCTCCTTCCCCTCCTGTGCCAGTTCTGCTGAACAACCCACAGCTAGCCTCTTGTTTTTATAAAAAAAAAAAAAAATTAAAAAGTACAGAATTTTCTTAGTCTAAGGAAATTTCTGCTGATCCATCTTGTTGGGTTTCACACCAGGAACAATCTAATTTTCTCCCTTTTATGGTCTCAGGAGCAGCTAGTGATCCCCTGCTCCACCTCTCACTGTTCTTTTTGGTGACTGCATTTTAATAAAGTTAGTGTTCAATTAGATACCATAACAGAAATCATGTTCTATGAAGAGATCATTTGGGGAACATCTGCTCACTGGTCTATGGAATAGTGCAGATGGTAAAGAAAGTATCTAGTCACCATGATCATAAGCACATCACCACAATTACTAAGACTGATAAATAGGCATCCATCAATATAGCTGGATGAAAGTGATCAGAAAAGCAGACAGACAGCATGACATGCTTTCCTCGACAATAAAAGTATTTTATACTTCGATTATAGCCTTTTCTGTCAATTTTATTTCTTCTCTTCTAATTCTTCTTAGAGTGTTTATAATATTTAATAATGGCACAGGAGGAGGGACTTAACGCCTAAATAAATACCCCATGCTAGGCTTGTGGAAGTGACCTGGTGTTAGATTTTCCCAGATGTTTGGCAAGAGTTTATCCTGTTCCCAATGACGGTAGAAAACAGTGATCAGAGATTTTCCGGAGTTCAGTTTTGATGGGGAATTAGTTAAAACAAACTGATGTTAAGGACAGAAACTACACAGTGATATCTGCTAATTTCCAGGCATTGGAAGTCTGGTCCTCATGCAAAATTCTTGCTACTGGTGGAAACTTGAATGTGCAAGGAGATTATTCCAGAAAGTCATTTCATTTGAGAATACAAGAAGAAGAAGGTGGACTTGCACACTTTCTCCCTCCTTTAGGAAGGATTCTGCCCTACAATCAGATCTTGCAGGAAGAATTAGGCCTTCCTAGAAGTGGTGATACAGAAAGGTTTAAATTTCAGACCTCAAACTGCACCAGCAGAGATAAGCTCACAAAAGACAATAAAGAGGCCTGCCCTTGTCCTTTGGTGAATTATATAAGATAAAAGTGGAGAGACCAAGGTTGAATACTATGCATAATACTGAGGTAAAATTCTTTCTAACCAGAGCCAGTAGACAGGTACATGCAAATGAAGACAGATAAAACCAAACCAAGGAAAGGAATTCACTGCTGAGATGTACATAATTACAGAAAAAAGAACACAAGAGACATAGCTGTATGTCCAAAGGAAGACAGTCGTCTGTACTACCTACTCAAGCCATGAGTCAGCTACAAGTGGCTGCTGCTGTTACAGGATGAGAATGTTTCATAACACCAACACAGGAATGGAGCTTGCAGACAAAGCAGTCTTTACTTAAAAGCTTTCTGCGACACATCTTTGTCACTGTATCATGAAAAAAATATTTGAAGGAAATTAAGCTGTAAAGTGTCCTGACATAAAAACAATGACAGTGCTTGCCTGAAAGCAGAGAGTATTTGTAGGTAAATAAGAAATGGAAGCATTTTTCTTGAGTAGCAAACACGAAGTTCCTGCATAAGAAAACCAGTATAAACTACACAGTAGTAGAAGAAAGAATGAATTAAATGTAGTGTTTTATGCAAAGCTGGGAAGAAGTAACATGTACCTGAATATCTCTTCAAATGAAATACAGTACTAGTGTTCACCCCTTACTAAATATATGTGGTAAGGCTCTAAAGAAGATGCACTGTATTTTGTGTGAAAGGAAGAGGAAGATGTCTTTTTTTTTTTCCTTTTTCCTACCATAAACCACAAAAATCATAACAATTTTGTGCATATTTGATAAGTTCACTGTGGCAGTTACAATCAAAAATGATATTAGAGTTTCTGAGCTTGTCACATATGGGCTTGAAAAAGCTTCTAAATGGCAGTAATTAAGCCAATGTCAATTTTCTGCTTTTTTGAAACACCAAGTTAATTATGTTTGTTAAGGTGTGGTTACATGTAGCATAGCAATGCACAGTATAATATATAGCTACAGTGAGAAACATGCACATGCATTAGAAATGAACACACCAATAAGGGGCAAATGCAACACAATAATCAGACAAAAATGGCTGTATCACCAACCATAAATTTTCAGAGAAAGTGTGTACTGATAGAGATTTAGTAAGAAAAAAGTACTTGTACGTGGTGCAAGAAAGGGAGTTCGACTATCTCCCACATATTTGTGATTTTATTAACTGTATTATTTTTCCTCTAAACAACTTCTCCCAAAAGAAACAGCCATTTGAGCCATTGAATACTGGCTCTCTGCTCAAGCCTAGGCTATAAATCCAGTTATATAAATTAACTAAGTCAAGACAAGGTATGAAATAGGAATCTGAAGAAGAAAGTGTTTGTCTGGCATGGCATCTATTCTTCAGCTACGTCGTTGATGAAAAAATATATTATTACTTCCTATAAATCCTATTTCTTTCACTCCTATATTGATATATCATGCTGGGATTCAGAATATAAAAAGGTATTAATGCTTATTTTTCCAAAACTTACAATAAATCTAAAGCAGTCTATTTTCAAAAAGAACGAAACATTTACTGTTTTGACAAGTATTAATGTGTTCAGTTTCATTCTCAGCTAAATATTCCCTTCATTTTAAAAATGACATGAATTCAGTTCTTGGTTAACAATCTGAGGAAAAAGAAGACAATATTAGAAGATGATTCAAAGAGATATTCAAGCCAAAAAATGCTTGCAAGGAGAAAATGAACATACAAGCAGAATTAGTTACATCTAGTAGAAGAAAAAGATGTATGTAGAAATTTTATCAAAAATACAGTAAAAACATCCAAGGTCTGAGGAACACAATTATCAGTAAATGGGGTGAGTAAAGTGAAACAAAATTTGCCCAGCTCTTACTACAAACACAGCTCACTTAACAAACCATACTGTAATTGTGAATAAACCTTTAGTATCCATCTTAGGGAAAAAAAACCCCAAAAAACAAACAAACAGAAAATATAAACCCAACCACCTTTCCCCCAAGTCTCTTCCCTCCCCAGAAATACAAAACCAAAAAAGCTTCAGCAAAACACATTAACCTGAAGTCTTTTGCAGAGGCAGTATCTGAATGCATATTTTTGACTGATTAGACAAGCTAGAATTCAAGAGCCAAAACCCAGGTGGTGTTAGGATTAAGAACATATTAGAATACAGACTGAGTATGCCAACAATTATTAAGAATTATTAAGAATTTCACTCTATCCATGCACTGGACATGTGAGTTTCAGACTTCAGGACATGCATGTGGTTTGACTGTCATTACAATTTACTGTTCAGGGTGCAGTTGGGGAAGGAAAAAAGTATTTCAGAGACATAAATTAAAAGAAACTGTTGGTTGATACAGTGATAACAAAAGCTCTCCATAGTAATTTCACCAGTGATGCACAATTATTTTAATTAAAGAACTGCACATCTTACACTTGACATACTTTTATGGGGAAGTTCCACAAAGAGCAGAAAGCATCCTGTTCCTCAGAATTGTTTTTAAGAAAAGATAGAATGAAATCTTTTGGAATACACATTAGGAAAAGTCTGTAATGGCAAAGATGTCAAATGGTCAAAACTTTCTCCTCCAGTGGCTTTCATGTTTCCTGAAGTCAATAAAATAGGGCTTGACAACAAAATCAGGGTCAGAGTATGAGTCACACCGTAGCTGATTACATATATAAACTGCATATAATTTCACCATAATTTTTTCTGACATGGTTATTTTTAAGCTATTATAACAACTACCTTCTGGGTAACTGGACTAAAAAAAAAAATGATTGTATGTGTAATGAAACAGAAAGAGAACTACGCTTACTTTAAAACTTAAACAGTGGCATGAATCAGAAAATGTTACTAATGTTCAGGTAAATTTTGAAAAACGTAATTCTAGAACATTCTTAATATATGAATGGGGAATTCCAGATACAACACCAGAGAGAAAATGTTTCCTTAAAACCTCTTGCTTGGCTCCTGGGGCTTGTGCATATTGGATCAGTTAGGACAACAAGCACCTCTTGGACTGCACCTACTCCCCCATAGTTCTGATTCCATTTTCTTTGAAGTCCTTTCAAGAGTGTGAAAGAACCAGTTCCCCTAAAGTCCTCTGCAGCCATTTAAAACCATTATAAGCTCAGCATGAAGAGTTATGGGGAAAGGAAGGTGCTGGAACACAGGTATCCAAAACACATCAGATATTTTTGATTGTAGTAGGCAACTGCCCCTTCTCCTTTGAAAGATTCTCAGTAACTTGCACAGAATCTTTCAAATTTGTAGGAGAGATGATTTAAACAAAAAAAGGGAATTACAGTGTTATTCTGGTGAGATGATACCTGACTGGTATCACAAACAAATTAGCAAACATATGCCCAGACACATGCAAATATTTCACTAACTAGGACATTCCAGAGTTGTTTAGGTTGCCTTTACTTTAAGTGAGTAATTGATTCAAAATATTACTTCAAAAGTACTTCAAAATATTTTCCAATGGAGTGTTTTGGTCTGAAGTAGCAGCTGTTCTGAAACTGAACTTGTGGCCAACCCCACTCAAGGGGGGCACTGTGCTAGTTTGCAGAGCAACCTCAGTGTGTGTGGACCAGTTTCATTTTAGAAGGAAGTAACCAAGGAGCTCCCCATGAGGTACGGCACTAAACATGCTCTAACCCATCACATCTTAATTATGGTCTGAATGCATGACTAACTTTTTACGTATGTTCTGACACAAAAATAGACTGCATTGAGCAGGGACTAGAGCAGAAGAGTTCCAGAAGTACCTTTTAGTGAGTTATTTTATGGTTCTACAGACAACACCAAGACTGCGCACAGTGTCACTGCAAGCACAATGGCACTAACTGATTTGATCAACTGTTGTTTCAAATTATTTTCTAATGTAAACATAGATTTCCATGTCCAGCAATTCTTACTTACCAGCTCCACAGTCTAATTTAATACAACACAAATTACCCTGGGTACTAAGGAATTTTTGGGTGGCAGTACAGATCTCTCTGCAGGTTTCCTCTTGTAAAGAGGGATTAAACTGTGCAGTTCTTGTTGTTGTCACAACCAGACTGCTGCTGAACTCACGTTAGCTTGGGTAGCTGCACATCACACTGATAAATGCAGTTAATATGCAGCGTGCATTATACATGATGAGGAACTAGAAAATCATAATGACATGTACAACCTGAAAAAAAACCCCACTGTCAGTCATTAAATGCTGAAAATTAGCTTTAAGCTTGATATTATCATCCTCTCACAGTGGTTAATGATATCCATTATAAACCAGAATTAATTCCAATTTATCTGCATATTCATTAGCAGCTCGGTATACAACCTCTCATCTTTAGGTATGCAATGATTTTAAAATATACTCAGCACTGTCATCACGTCATACTGCCTCAGTACAAAGATGTACTTCTTATTTTGTCCTTCTTGAAAATGATAAGAAAAAAACAAAGAGAAAATACAAAGAACTGAAAGAAAATTGAGATTATTCAAAAGACTAAGACACAAACCAGCAAACTGAGATATGTGCAAATAAAAAAATACCCCTACAACAAAATGGTCTCAACTTTCCTAGAATCATAATGAACTGAAAAGGTTTTTATGTCTGGCATCTAAATATTTCCACTTGAATCTTATTTCCTAGGAAAATTATATTTATAAGAGGTTTTTTCTTTCTACTCATTCAGCTGAAATAATTTGTCAACCTTTGTTTAGACTCAGTTAACATTGTTAAGAAGCAGAACTCACACTAATTAGCAGCTTTTAAAGCTTGTTCAGTAAAAAAGTAATTAAAAAAGAAAAGAGACTTCCACAATGATACCCCCACTCATATGTTGAAGTGTGAGTGAGGAAGTAGATATGGATTTACATGAGGAATAGTGAGAGATGAAGTCTTTACAATCAGATTATGCAAGCAAGAGGACAAAACTCCCTTGGAAGCTACATTTCCTTAGTTCTACAGCTCATGGAATAATTTCTTTACTGAGTTCTTTGCTGCCGCAACAGAAATAAATATTTACATCTTAATTGGCAAAAATAATCCAGACAGTGAATCCTACCACATCTGTTCCATGTCTTCTTTCCAACAGCAGTCGGAAGACATTAGCTGTAATCTTGTTATCTTGAACACCTTGTCCAAGGCCACGGTTGTCATCCTGCATAAGCCGGCGATCCATGATCACTTCCAGCTGACCTGAAAGAGCAACACAAGGATTATATTAGTAACAAGAATATGTAAGGTTCTATTAAACATAAAAAAACTGCCCTAAAATTTAACTTACTCTAAAAAATCATATTATTTCTCTTGAGTTTGGCAGAGTAAGCACTGATCAATATTGTTAGGACCGATTACGAAAAGAGTTAGTGCCACTGGACTGTGGCTGTATATAACCTGCCAAAAAATTTTCACAAGCCCTTCTGCAGAATGTCCATCAATTTTTACTTTCAGAGTCTAAATAAAAGTTTACTATGAAAAATTATTACTATTAACTACTATTTGCAACAAGGATACTTGGAAGTCAAACATCCAAGATGAGAATCACCCCCAAGTAGCAGCAGTTGTATGGAGGGACCTTTTGTAGAGGAACTGTCTTCACCTTGTACTCCACTCTTTTGTTTCACATTTGAAGTCAGAAGGAAAAATATGTATCAACAGGAGTATATAATTACTCACAACCACTTCTTGTACGGGTAACTTCACTTGTGGGAGTAGGAAAAAACTTTGCACTGCATAAGCACTGAGCATGAAGTTCTGCGTTTATACTGAACTGCAGCATGGCCACTCAAAACAGCTCTTTAAGCATGATGTTAAATCATATATAGCCTGATGGACAATGAAGCTCACATTCTTTTCAAGGGTCTATCTCCAGAAGGAAACCAGATTGGGGCACGTAATTAAGGCTGTAACGTTTTTTGCACACTGAAAGTTTACTTGTTTCCTAAATAAAAATGGAAGACCAAAGTACTTGTATCGTGAATAAGAAAGTCACAATTTAAGCTTCTAGAAAAGGCTGCTTACTAAGGCCGTCTTTCTTATACTTCAGTGTTCTACAAACACTTACCTGATTTTCTTAAATACTTGTTCTTCCCTTCCCTCAAGTACAAACATATTTTGTTTATCCAGGACAGAAATCAGCTGATAATGAGTAAGAAAAAACTGCTATTTTGAACTCAGGTACTGTTCACATAACTTTCAGATGGTGGGTTATGCCTTGAGACACACCTGTGTCTCAGACACAGGCAGATAGATACTGAGGGTTGCTTGCCTAAACTGTAAGATTTTCTAATTTTCTTCCATGATCCATCCCTCTGAGCTCCTGAAAGACCTTCAGAAAAACGTCATGAAGCATATGATATTCAGCAACCACTGAACCTTCAGCTTAATTTTCTGGGGTTTTTTTGAGGAATCCAGCATGCCTTCTGGACAAGGTAGCCAACTTAGTAATTTAATGGAATATTACTTAATGATAACAAATCAGATTAATTAATTCTCCTTTTTTTCTTAGTGGGACGGAGTAAATATTTGATGTTGGTGTATCTTCAATGACATAATACAGTTTGCCAAAGAGTGACACAGTTAAGAAATCAATGTCATGTCAGGTACATCTGTTGCTCTTCTATTTAACTGGAGTAGGTGAAAAGCCTCTAATATCTTCTGACAGATTTGAAACAAGTGCTCACAGAAGGTCAGTTTCTCCCTGATGCTTAACTGCAAAATGTCCAACAGTGCTAGCCTCAACTTCCCTAATTTGATGCCAGAGAGCGGGACTGTCTGTGGATTTAGATGGTGCATTATTCTGTGACTCAGAGATTAAGATTGTTAAAGAATAAATACAGACACTATTATCAGGTAACAAAGCCTCTGCACACTAATTTAATCTCCAATACCCATTTAATGCATGCATAACAGCGTTGGAGGTGTCAGGGTCATTCACAAGATCAGACCAAGGGGAGGGAAGAAAAAATGTGGTTTGGGTCTTGTATCCAGTAGACTTGGAACAAAAGGCTGGTATTTTCCACTGTGGTTTTATTAAAGCATCACTGTATATGTCAGTGTTAATTCCCTGCCCTAAAGTGAATTAGGTTTGCTAATACTGCCACTAATCCAGCATGGTATTCACCTTTTGTCAGAACACAGTATTTATGACATTTTTCTTAAAACAAACTGGGAAGTAGGTGTTGGTGCAATTTTTGATGGACTTTTCTCTTCTGAGTATTCATTCCATTATTTTTTGAAATCATATACATTTAAACTGACAATATATATTACAGCAAGGAATTATACATCTTAAGTTATGAATTATATACCTTATTTTGCCCACTACCTCTAGCTTTATTTGAATATCTCCTCCATTCCAATAGACTGAATAACTGCCCTCTGTTTCCAGTCCTCCAGGCCATTCATCATACCCTTTTCTGCTCCAAGGAGCAAGACTGTGTCTCTTTTGGAATTCTTAATATGAATTGATTTTTCTTGTCAATATATTCATCAGCTCTGTCAAAGTACTCCATTAAATTTGTGAGGTATGATTTTGTTTCAGAAGTATGTTCACTCGTACCCAGGGTCATATTTATCCTTCATTTCACTAACACTAATCTTCAAAAAAGCTGCTGGTGTTTTTCTTGACAGGGAAGTTAGGCTATACTGTATATACCTTAAGACTAGTGCTGTCTACACTAAAGCAAACAAAGAGAACAAAAAACATGATCAGCATTCTTCTTAAGTCCTCTGCTACTCTGCTAAAGAATAACCCCTTTAGTTCTGCTACTTCATTCCTGAGTTCCACCAGAGTTCTTGGGTGAAAAATAGCTGGTTCTGACAATTCATTGCTCCTTCTGTCATTTTTGCAATCTTTTTCCTCTGCCTCTAGTTTGAGAGGGATCTTTCATTGAAGATGACAGGATCTCATGAGGGACCAACCTCTTCCTCCTTGCTTAGGGACATATTCTAAAACTTTTCAAAGTTGGAAAAATTTACTTCTCTCTTCAAATGCTTGTAGGTAAGTATGGAAATCTCTGAAAGAACTATTTCAGAAAATCATGAAGGAGAGACTTTTATCTTATCTATCATCTTATATTTACCATTTTTCAAGCTTGCAACACCTAGAGACTGAGCTGAATGAAGTGTCAAACGAACACCAACATCTTGGATATAAGCCATGGTAGTCATAGGATAGATATTTGCTTGAAGAGGCAACTTGCTCATCGTCAGTCTGGGCTGGATCTGCATTATGAACACAAACTTCAACAAGGTACATTCTTTTTATGCAATTAAATTTCAAAGACATATTCAGACATTTATCCCATGTGCTTTGGAAGAACAACCATCACGAAAGCATTCACTCAACTGTATTATTTAGCTTTTTGGGGAGATTTGTGGCTAAAATTACCACTTTGGAAATGGTAACTTCAATGTACTTTTACATCAAAGAATATTAAAAAATAAAGTGAAAGATTCATCAAGGGAATCTACAAAAAGGAATAATCACAGTTAAAAAATGAGAGAAAAATTTTTCCCCTCTAGAGAGCAAGCAGTGAATAGATTTAAGGTAGCAGAAAAGGAATTGTTGGTTTATAATGGGAACTTATTGAAGTGCTGTTGGAATTCTTGAATGCTACATGACAACTGAGTAGTAGTATTAAGACTATTTTCATGTTTAAATATTCATTGTCTCCAGCAAAATACAGTAACTGGAAAACCAGTAGTCTTTTACTTAGGACTCATGGTCTCCTGTATTTGCAAAACTATTTTTAGCAAGAAAGGAAGGTAAGGAAGACCAATTTTTCTCTCTTTTGTGTGAGCTGCACAGTTCAAATTAAGACAATAGTCCCACTACATTTCCTCAGATGCATTACCAATAGAAAAAGCATAATACATGCAAAATACATCACTTATTTCAAACACAGCAATAAGCAGCTCTTCACCAGATCTGGTCCTTATGTATACTTATCACTGTGTTATCCAATGGCTCTAACAAAATAAACAAAGCGGAGGGAAAGAAGGTATGCGCATATATAAGCAACCACGTGGTGACTTGCTGTATTATAATTCTTACATTGAAAAGCATATAAAGGAATATTCAACAAACTCCTTTAAAGCACACACTTACTTCTTCATCTGGTCTACATAAAATTTTATAACAGATATATTTTTAAAAAGCATTTTTCCTTTTAAATTATTAGTGCAGTTTAATATGAGAGTTTGTTTAGTATAAGCTCTTTATATTTAGACAGTCAAAACCTGACACCCTAAGCTTTTACAATTAAAAGATGGGAATTACCTGATATCCATTAAGATCAGTATAGAATCTATTTTGACTGTTTATGTCAGATGAAATTCTCATTGCAAGTTCACGGTTATATTCTCCTCTAATGTCCACAATATTGGAAACTTCAAGAGACTGTCCTTCCAAACCTACATGAAAAAGACGCATTTAAAATCTCTAAAAGTGATTGCCACATGTATAAGAATGACTGTGCTCCCAGAACAGAGTGATCTAGTTTTTGTTTTCTGTATATCTAACCAGATATTGGAAGACAGTTCAGTTATGTGACAGATGATAGAGCAGTATTTCTAATTTGGTACAAATTGAACAGACAGTCTGAAAGACAGCACTGAAGGGGAACAGGAGCAATACATGGCAAGAACCAATGTGGGTTCCAGTACATCAGTAGGAAACAGCACACATCTGTTAAGTGCTGTCTTTAAATAAATATGCTGGAGCAAGACCTGGTCAGTCACTTCTCCCCTTCACTCTTAAGCAGCTGTCACCATTCCCAGACAAGAATGAAGTTACCAGCGTCTTGACAGAACAGTTCAACTGAGCAGGAAACTGTGAGCAGCTGTTTTAACCAAAGGAGCAATAATCTTCCTTAAGGACAGTGAATTAAGAATTTTCAACTAATACAGCCACAAGCAGGACAGAAAACTTTGTTGACAGGGAAAGGATTCATATTTATTAAAAGAAGGATTAAGTGTCTGAAAATTCGGACAAGTTGTTCAGTGAGATTTTTTTTTCTACGGTGCCTTGTACTGAGAATTACATACCTTTAATAATAACCTGCCCTTTTCAAACAGTTCAAGACACAATCTGGAGTGTAATCATACCATCATTCAGCATCACCACTTCTACCCTTTCTGTAGTCTAATGGGACTAATGATTGTGAAAAGAATTGCACCAAGCAGAACAGAGATACGTATTTGTTTCATCTATTTTAAAATCTTAATGCCACCTGCAGAAGTACAGCAACTGTTAAAATGTTAACATTTACCAATGGCTATTAAACTTCAGTGCTAAATGGAAAACATTTGGTTCAGCTAATCACATCTATTTTCCCAAACCTAGTCTGGAAAATGTGGATTTATACGCTCCACTTTTGATGCCCCCAGTCATAGATCTTCCAAATATTTAAAGTACTTTTTCCAAATATTTAAAAGCATGAGTACATTGAAGAAGAATACAGTATTTTAGCTTCGAGTTTCATCATTTTTGTACTACATAATTTGAGATAATACAGAAATACAACTATGAAGAAAATAAAGCATATGAAGCTTCTGATAAAAAGATTTAACAAAACCATGCTAATATCAAAAACAGATGCCAATGTCAGCAGAAGTTAAAAACCACTCAATGGGTCAATTACTGAACAGCGTTGTCAACCCAGAGTATCTTCTCCCCAAAATCAAGAGAATTTTAAAGCCAAAAGGGGTAAAAGCTGTTTTTTTCCCCAAAATTGCAGAAGAAGATGTAGGACTTGGAAGTACTATCCAACAGCTGGGTTAGCCACACAATCAGGCTTGCTGCCCCTTGGCAAGCAGGCAAGTTACAACAGGAGATCAGGTCCTTACTTGAAATCAAAACGCATTTATACACATACACATATTGATTTTTTTCCACATTATTTGTTACTGTACGTATCTAGTATCTAGACTTCAAAATATCTTATTTTAATTGACATAATGCTTTATAAATAACTTCCCTTACAAAGCCAAGGAAATAGACCTCAGCAAAACAATGATGCAAAGCTATCAAATTTTAAACTTTGAGAATGAACACTTAAAGAAATTTAAATAAAAACACACCAAAAAGCAAACAGACAATATATAATATATATTTTGCATCATTTTTCCTTGTCAAAGCTAGAAGTATGGTACAGGACTTACACAGGTACACATTACATATGTAATGGTGTAAGTATTGAAACATCATGATGAATTAAAAATTGTCAGAAAAGCCAAAGGAAAAAAGTAGACAGTACACTCACAAGAAAAGATAAACTGAAGTGTTAGGAATTGGCAATTAAGTGATTTTCACTGACAACTCATTTTCTGGTAACTGTGAAAGGGAAGTGAAATACTTCTAGTAGGCATTTAGTAGTGAATTAAACAAAAAGGAGTACTACAGAAAAATCTACTTTACAATAACAGCCTCACCCTAACAACCAAAAAAAAGGCTTTTTAGGGTCTTTCCCTCCCCTTCATTACAATAAATATCCACCTATATAAGTTCCCTCCATGCTGAGAATTTTAATTTACTGAAACTCACACAGAAATGTAACTTTCTTTCCACATTCTTGGCAACCTGGTACCTCTTGACCTCAAGGTACCTTTTTTCCTCTAAGCTGATTTTACATACTTGTCACTTAAAACCAAGAAACCATAATCTTAAATATGAGTCATGTTTCCTTAGGATCTTCAACAACAAATTACTATGCAAACTCTTGGTTTGTGTTCCTAAGGAGTGTGAGCTAATGTTTGATCCAGAATTACTTTATCAGCTGGCAACTGAACTCTGATCAGCTTTTTGCATATGTATAAACTGCAGCAACTTCAAACTTCAATGTACACATGTCACAAAAATGAGGCATCCGAATCAATTTTAGTTCTTTAGTTCTAGAGTGAAATACAGTAGAAGTAAAACAAAACAAAAAAACCCCCAGAAATCAAACAGATGATGTCAATACTACTTTTGAAACCTAAAAGAAAGAATGAAAAGCACAAGGAAGACTTTGAAAGTACTTACAACTTCCCTTTTTTTTTTTTTTTTTTTTGAAGTTGTTTAGGAAAAATAATTAAATTTGATAAATAAGACTTTAAAAAATATGAAGAAAATTTGACTCCTACAGTAAAGTTTCTAATACAAAACATGTCAGTTCCTTCAGCTGAAAACATTAACCAGTGCTTCTTTATTTCAGAATTCCAGTAGATACAAATAATAAATAACTGAAAATGTATGTTGCTAAACCACAGAAAGATACACTTATGCATGTTAACTCAAGTTTCCATGGGAAAATAATTGTATAGAATTGCACCATGATTTCCTCCTTCTTTTACATTTTTCAGTGGCCAATTTTATCAAGTTTGGAAGGGTAGAAAATTTCCAAAATGACTGTTTACCAAGAATTTCCTTGGAAATCAGTAGCTGAACAGTAAAGAAACAAAAACCTGAAAGCCTTACTGAAGAAAACAAGGGAAAACTGGTATGATGTTATTTCCTAAGAACCAAAAAGTTGATGTGCGGTGCTGGTGCCTCTCAACAGACACAGCCAACTCTGTCACAAGCTCTTCCAAGCAGATAAAGGACATACAAAGGAAGGTCATAAACAACTAAAGCCTGGAGTTGTGATGTAAACTAGACTTCTCTATTAAGGCCATTAATATATATTGTACTTCCATCAGTCAATGTGAAACTATGAAAGAAACTATGTTTTTACCTTACCTTCAAGATATTTCTATTTTTTGTCTGATTTTCAAAATGTACTGCTATTTACAGCATCCAGATGAGTCAGTAAAGTCTGGAGAGATATCTCTAACAAATCTGTTAAGTACACCAGCTTAATAACTAGCATGATACTCAGAGAGAAATCATAGTGCACTGGAGTCAATACAACTTCAGTCTCATGACCTCTGCACTAGTGCAGACAGAACTGCATTTAAACATTCAAAAGGCAGGTAGGATCCAAACCATAGTGATGTAAAAAAACTGTCGAGAGAGACAGAATTTCACAACTCTTACCCTGGACTTTATACAGCCGCATGGTATGTGTCATGTGGTGAAAAAAACAAACAACTTCTGAGAAAATCTTTCCATGAGTAACTCTTATGACAGGTGGGTCTGTAAAAATATAAGGCTACAAAAATAAAACAGAAAGTCAGAGTAAGTATTTTGGAAGTTTTGCCTAAATGTAGTGTCAATAAATCAAAGCATTTAATAAATATTAAAATAGCATTTTATTTTTTTAAACCATTCCAGATCTAAAAACCTGAAGATTAAAAAATTACTCCTAATCTGAAATTCAGCAACTTCTCTTCAGAGTCTCACATTTTCTTTAGGTAAAATTAGGTTAAGTCTCATTACATATTTCACAAGTATTTTATGAGGATTAATGGATACAAGGTCTACAGACAAGCACATGAATGCATTGATACTGCATCTGGATTAAGCTCTTTTGCAAGAAAAATTTTAACTGCTAACCAGGAATTAAATACTGTAGTGTCATAATTTGTGGCAGGTGGTTTAACTACCTCTGTCAGTGGTACATTGTATAAGGAAAGCCTTCCCTACTCTGCCTTGTGGATCAATTTCCATATCCTTTTGAAAGTAGAAGAGAAAGCTTTTTCTTCATCAGAAACAGCTACTGCCAGTAGGAGGTCTCTGGAACAGGGTAAGGTTGGGAATCCTTACAAAAAGCCAACAAGGACAGTGGCTTACTACTCATGCTTCCCACAGAATAGGAAAAATTTTGCATATCAACAGTCAAACCAAAGAGATGAAGAAAATTATTTTTCCATGTAGTCACAGCATTTAGAGTCTTGGCTAGGCAAACAACAACTTTTTTTTAAAACACAGTAGATCCCAAACTAAACTATGTGCACTAGCTGGAAATAAATGGATGGCTGTAAAGGTAAAAATGAATTAAATATTGACAGTGTACAAGCCAAAAATGAAAACACAACACACGCAATTACTTCGATAGGGAAACAACTGTAAATAAAGACTTCACTCAAAAAAACCCCACCACAAATGATTGAAAAACAGGTTATTCAGAGGGATGTAGGCAGAAAGCTGTCAGAGGGTGGCTGTCTTACTTCTGTATATAGCACGGCCATAAGGACAGAGCACGGTCTTTCTTGAAGCAATGACACCAAAGATCAAATATATCTTGAGGAAGAGCAGAGATCAAACTTACAACCATACAGAAAAAACATACTAGAAAAGAACAAGTACAGGTAAATATCCAACATTCTTTGAAATATAACTGTATGTATATTTAGAGGGAAGATTTCAAGAAGTATTGTATAATAGAAAAAACTGAAAGAGACTTTCAAGGGCTAAAAGCCTGCCTTTTCTATTCACATACTTATTCTTAGAGCTTCAGAATACTGCTTAATAAAAGCTTTGCCAGAGCTCCAAGAGGCAACTCTGCAGTTATCAACTACAGGAATTTTGTATACAGGATTTTGGAAGAAAAACTCACATCTACTTGCACTTTGATAAGATTGTTTGGTTTAGGGAGACAGGGCTTTTTCCTACTGAAAATCTTATCCAGTTAATCAATAGAAAACCTCAAAAGAGTGTTTTGGACTTCTTGACAGTCTACAAGAAAAAACGATGGAATACTTCCATAGGGTCTCATCTTGTCAATAGGACAGACAAATGTTATCTATTACGCAAAACCCATTTGCTAGGTGAGAAATACAGCAGAAATATGGTATTCAGGGGGCACATAAGCCCAATGAACTAATATGCTGAGATAAAAGAAATTTGAAGACCAGATCTCAGGTTAGAACCTCTTATTTCCATGAAAAACTGACAATATCCATAACTGTAGACTGAATTCTCCCCTTCTGGCTGAAGAGGTTCTTATTTGCTTTTCTATCACACATAGGTAGAGAAGACAAACTCATTTAACCTGTGACTACATGGCTTCTAAAAGTTAAAAATCCCACAGGGGAACTGGATGACCAACCAAATGGTGGAATAATCAAACCCTTCAAAATCCTCCCTGCAGGGTACAGCAACATGAAGGTACTCAAGCTAGCAAAAACAGACTGAAACAGCACCTAAAGGAACTCTCAGAAAATGAACTGAGAAACCTGAGGCCATCAGGACAAACAAATTACCTGTGAACCAGGAGAACGCTACTTGCACAGACAGCAGACTGCCAAATATATTCTGTTATCAAAGTAACACAGAGCTTACAGTCTGCTGTAGTTTATACGAGTATTTCCTGCTGGGCTCTCACTGGAGCTAGCCAGCAAAATGGAGAGATGCTGGATGAGTAACACAGGAAGGTAAAAAGCTGTGCACTTATTAGAAAAAAATTACCTGAAGTAATTTCAAAAACCAAAAATTAAAAAAAAAAAAAACAACAAAAAACAAACCCAAACACTTGGAAGAACTCTTTTCCATTGTGTTGTTTAGTACAAAATACAAGTGTGATATTGACAACAGCTATTAAAATACACAGAAAGCTGAAATGAGACGGATATATCTGCTCTCAGATTCTGGGATATTGCCACAAACATTAAGTTCACACACCTGAGCCTCCAGGCTGCACATGTAGCCAGATCAGCTCTTCTTCTGAAGATAAAGGCAACCACACAGACTGTTCTGAACGAAACAGAAATATGAGCTGATGAAAAACGAACTTTTATTTTGAAGATATTGCCTGAAACTAATCAATTTTTTAAAAACAGTAATTGGTGATTTTGCTAGCACATGCATTGAGTTTGCAAGCCTCCAATTCAGACACAGTGCTAGGAAAGGCACAAAAGAGGAAGGTGGCTTACAAAAGCAGATACTATAATGTAGTCTTGGAGATCAGACAAGTTCTTTGTGATAGAAAGAGTGGCAATATGATGTATACTCAAGTTCTCAGGGATGACTGATACTCCCTGACTGTTGAGCAAGCAAGAAAAATGAAGTAAAAGTATGGTAGAGATAGAACAGGGATTCTAATTCCTAAATTAAAATTCTAATTGATTTAGTGCTTAGAAAAGCACACTAATCCTAGAAAGTGATTTGTTGATAGTTACCAGGAGAAATACCAAGAGCTCAGAACATATAAAAAGATAATTGCCCAGGTTTGCCACAGCAAAAATTTCAATCAACCAGGCTTTTAAGCAGGAAAACATCTTTATGCATTGAACTTGCAATTGTTCTAGTATCATTATAAAGATCCTTGGTGAGATGCACAGGTTTGTGAAATGATCCTGGTCCTGGATCTGAACTACAAAAGTTCCAGTTTTCACGTCTTTTGATGTGAAAGTCTAAGGCAATGTGGAAAGAACAAACAATGATAGAGATATTTGCAAAACTGATTTGACAAAGTCCTGGTCTCAATTCAGTATTAAGTCTGCTTTGAAAACAAGCATGGACTAAAGGACCTTCCAGCATGACGTAATCTGTGATTATTCACACCCTGAATTGGAATAAAAATATGCTGGTCTCATACCCAATGGTTAAGCTGAAGACTCCACTTTCTAAAGAGTTAAAATAAATAGCTGCTGTAATATTTGTTCCACTCAAATCCACTGGAATGAATTCCATTGTAAAAGATCCAGCAGCCTGCTGAGGCAGTTTTTGTTGAGCCTGGAAATCAGTATTTTTCAGAAACGGGACAACAGAACTATGGGTCAAAGGGTTCAGGAATCATCTTTCTGTACTCATATTCAAGAGAAATAAGACAACCTTCCTTTGGAAAGAAAGTGGGCAAGAAGGTTGGAGAGAAGCTAGTGAGGAATTTTAAGGGAGAATACTTGGAGCAAAATAATACCTCATGGATCCCTAGGGTATATTAAAATACTTAACATCAAAACAGGTGCCAATGGATGGACATAACTGGAGATATACCTTCACCAAAATATTTACTGGCTTGTACAGAAGATTGCAGCCTGGAGGCATGAAGAATGGGCAATAAACTTTTTCACTTGTAGACAAGTAAAGCACTCCTAACCATTTTAGTGTGGCCAGAAAACTTCTGGTAGTGCAGCACACTGTTGGTCTGGATGCCAAAAAAACTACGCCCAGGAGAAAGTTTTCAACCACAGATTAAATGCTCTGGATAGGTCTGAGATTTAAAAAAAAGACCTCATGACAAAGCCTACAGGAAAATGTGTTTTTCAATAGCAGATTGCCTCTTATTTGGCAGGGTTTGAGATTAGACTGAGTTAATATGTATTTTAGCTCTAGCACTAGAGATCCTGCAAGAGGGGAAAAAAAAAAATCTGTTTTCTTACACATCCTGTTAGCATATAAGTACCTATGGGAACTAGTACATACACAGAATCACAGAACCAGCTCCCTGAGGGAGAATCAGAATTTCCTAGTCTGGGTGTACCAAAACCCATCACTTTGATAGTGAAAAAAATTATTTGTAAAACAAAAATCAACTACTCACATTGATCCCACAAACACTTAGTATCTGATGCTTTGGAAAAAACTGCTTTGCTCTATTCCCTGTTGATAACCAATCAGGGCTAGTAAGAAGTCATCACATATTGACTTGTCTTGAATACACAAAAGAAAATACAGACATTTAACTGTTTCAAAGTTTATTGAATACTGTGGGGTTTTTTCCACAGATCTACAAAAATACGAGTTGGCCATCCTTCACAAAATCACAGGAGACAAAAACATGTTTTCTCTTCATGAACAGGACACTTTTGTTTGTATTTGTTGCAAGGCCCAAGGAAACCCTTTCCTTCCAAATTTTGGTAATGCTGTCAATCAGTTACACTGCACTGCCATTTAAAAAAGTTAAGATGCTGCCTTTTCCCTGGTACCTTGCTTTTTCCTCTGACTTTGCAGAAAATACAAAGGCATGGTAGGAGGACTGTCCTATCTCTCTAGACCTGCAGGATGGAGGACCCGCTCTGCACCTCTGTTCTGGACTTTGCACTGTTGTAGTTTAGCCCTGTGGCCAGACAGATGATTAAACCAGACGAAGAAAAATAATTTCTGAGTATTTCAGAACTGAAAATAAAGTAACCAAAAGATTTATCAGATGACAAAATTAATCAATTAACAAGGGCAAAGAAAACATATAACTCTACTGCTACCAAAGGAAAATAGTCCAACATAAAAAGCAATCATTCTTTGCAAATTTTGCTGTAATACATAGGGTAAGGGAGGTAAGGAAAAAACCAAAACAACAAAACACCTAGCCAGAAATCAAGAAAACTGCCTGCCATTTATCCTATTGCCAGTTCACACAAGGACTTACAAAGTTAGTCAATCCACATCAGACTAAGAACCCTGAACAGATGGCATTTCTTTTAAGACAGAAAACGTTAGTTCAAATTGCTTTAGAAACTACTATAGAATTACATTGTTATTCCCAGTGGGACAACTTAATTAGTGTTATTAAAATGCAAGCCAAATGAGCCTTATGGTGAAGCATAATATTAATGAGGCAGAATTTTCAGAAGTATCACAATTTCATTTTTATTGTATAAAACATTACAAAAATTGAACACCACCCTTTTAATCTTAACTTAAAAGGTAGTTTTATTTCATTTTTCTTTTCTAAGTGTGCTTGCGGACATGTGACAGACTTTTTCTGTTTAAGCCGTATCATTTTGCTACCTCAATTCATCCAGATTATTTTAATAAACCAAATAACTTAAAGGTGTAGTTAAAATTACATAACTGCTAGATTTAGTGATTATTTTTATAAGCAAAAGATGAATCAGAATATAAAATGAAATTAGTTAAAGTGTGACCACGCAGTTAATGAAAGGTAAAATTTAAAAACTGTAAGTGATATTGTTCCAGTATTCACAGATAAAAACACAACAAAATATATGAAATGACATATAAAATGAAGAGTAAGGGAACCATGATGAACATATCTGAAATAAACAATTATGGGACTAAATATACTAAATACTTGAAAACTGTCAACTCACAGACCTCAAAAGGTATGCTACTAGGAAAGACTGCTAAAAGAAAAGAAAACTCTTCTGTCCCTTCCAGACTGATTTACACACGTAAGGGGAAAAAAAGAAAAAGAAAAGAAGAAGAAAGAAAGCCAACACCCCTCCCTCCCGCCAAAAATTAGAATGATTACTCTTGCATATTTCCTAAAATGGTAAGCATAGAACTCATATTTGCATGCAACTTAGGTTTTCACAAGAGAAATTCAGAAGAAATATGCTGCCAACTAGCTAGCTTCATAAATGTTCATTATTTTATCTTTTGCCTTCTGAAATATCACCCTTCCGGTTCCAAAAGGGGTATAGTAGGCTCCGTATGGTAATTAAGTCACTGCAAGAATGCTGCCATTTCCCAATTTCCAATCTGAAAACTAATAGGAGTATGCTGTTGCTCTCCAGTAATTACACAGCTAAAAATACAGATAACCCTAGAGAACTAAATCAGAACATTTCCTTGCTACTCTGTCTTTATATACACCAATTGGGACTCAGTATCTTAATTACTATAATAAACTAAATACTCTAATATCAGCTTAAAAAGTAGCTCTGAACCAGAAGCAACTCATTCACAATTAAAAATATATAATAAAAACCAGGAAAGTGAAGAACTAGAAATTCATCAGTATGTCCTACACATTTTCACCATAGAAAGTGAAAATGAACTTATTTAATTGATAATGAATGGCCACATCTCACTGGATTTCTTGCAAGGATCACATCTTAAGTTTTTTTTGGAATCATAAATATTCTCTAGATTTTCACATTTTCAAATTTTTATCGTGTTTTTACTCTGATGTAGGGTTAGGAAGTATGAACTTCTGCCAATCATTTCAGCAACTGATGTCATTATGTCTAGCTACACAGCTTTTATTTCAGTTTTGGGGACAACTAGCTCTTCCAATCTGTATTTGCCAAACACTTCAAGTTACTTCAAGATAAGAATCTCTTTGCAAACAGGTTTACCTTGGCATCTCCATCTGGTAAGAAGAGATAAGCTCCACTTTTATCTCGGTTACTGGTAGTTCCATACCAAGCAAACTCCACCTTCATTTGATGGTTTTTACCATCTTCTTTGGTATTTATTTTCTAAATGGACAGAGATTCATGTTAGGTTTCCATAAAGAAGCACAAAAATTCTCAAAAAAGTAAAATATAGTGTTTTGAAATAAAATATAACATACCTCCAGTAATCCAGACATTCCAGAAAACCACAGTTTCATGTATGCATTTTCTAAGATTATATTATCCACAGAATTCTGCATCTCTTTTATCTTGAAAACTCTGTCTGGCTTCTCCTGTCTGCTATTTCTTACATATATGTTATAGTCAGCTAAAACTGCTTCTGAACTCTCATCCTCCAAAAGCTGGTAAACGCCAATCCCAAGAGGTGGTAGATGTGCCACAAAAGAGATCTGTTGGGAGCAAATAAGTAGTCATTACTAAAAATAGCAAAATACCAACTTTTTATACTGAATTTATGTTCAGAGTAACTCCCTTTGCTTGAATAATTTTAGGATGGCTGAGTGTTCCTTTAGTCCGGAAAAAAATACAAAGAATTATCAAACAAAAATATCTGCATCAGTAATTTGCTTAGCATCAAGATTACCATTATATTAATGCAATAATAATTTTGAATCTTGTTAAGAATGTTAGCTGTGGTATGCAGTTCTGATATATCTGCTTTTCATTGAAGATGCATGTGTACTGGATCAAGTGCACACAGACTCTACTTATCACTTCCATTATGAAATTTAAATTCAAAAATGTATGAATTTAAATAACTAAGTATAAAGCAAGTGTCTCATTTTTAGTCTCTGGTTTTTTTAGGATCTATAATCTGCACAGAAGAGTAGTATGCAAGGTACATCTCCAAAGCAATTTGTTTAGAATTTGAGGTCCAGATAAGTCATTCCATTTCCTCTTCTTCAGGCAATAAGTATACTAATTATTGTGCTGATTTTGGCTGGAATAAACTTAAATTTCTTCATAGTAGCACATATGGTGCTTGGTTTCAGTACTAACCACATTGATAACACAGGCATGTTTCAGCTACAGCTGAGCAGGTCTTATGCAGCATCAGGGCCCTTTCTGCAGCTGCACCAGGAACGAGACCAGGGGTGCACAAGGAGCTGGGAGGGGACACAGCCAGGACAGCTGACCCCAACTGACAAAAGGGATATTCCAAAGCCTGGGACATCATGCTCAGCAATAAAAACTGTGAGAAGAAAAAAGGAAGAGGGCATGTTTGGAGTGATGGGGTTTGTCTTTCCAAGTCACTGTCCCATGTGATGGAGCCACAGTCTGATGGGGATGACTGAGCACTTGCCCAGCCTTGGGACACAGTGAAAGAATTCCTTGTTTTGCTCTTCTTGTGTGCACAGCTTCAGCTTCACCCACGAGCTTTCTCACCATTACCCATCCAACTTTTTCCTCCACCCCACTGAGTCAGTGAACAAGCAGGTGTGTGGGGTTGAGCTGCTTAACAGGGTTTACCCACAATAATTATCCCTTTGGAACACAATTGAGAGACAGTTATTGAATTCCCTTCACAGAAATATTATCCTGAATGAAGTTCCTACATCAAAAGGAATAAAACATAAGCCTGAAAGCAATTCAATATTACTATTACAATAATACACTATTACTATATCATTAAAAATGTAACAAAATAAGTTTCTGATCATTGAGGACAATCTTCTATAATGATGTACAACTCAAAAATTCTCAGCAGTTTTCTTTCAAACAAAACCAGGAGGTGACCTTGAAGATACCTGTCCAGCTCGAGTATTTGGAAAGGAAGAAAACATCTGAATGTAAATGCTTAAGTCATTGCACTTACAAGACATTCCAGCTGGAGTGCTTGAGAACACACAGGCTTGTGTGACTGTGTGACTCTGTGTACAGACTAGCACTTGAAGGAAGAAGCAGCTTGAGAAAGTTAGGGAAAAAGACACACATCTAGTACTTTCCAGTCATGCAGCTGAAACAGATCCTTTAAATGTCATAAATGATATCACAAAAGTTTATCAGTTTAAGAAATATTAATGCTAAACCACAAGTATGTTGATTTTTAAGGGGTTTTTGTTTTGTTTTTTTTTTTTACTTAAAATGACTGAATTAACAGTACTGTCTACAGAGAATACAACATATAAGATATGCTTTCCATTTTCTTCAACTATGAAGCTACAGTATCTGTCAAAAAACATATTTTAATGGTTTTTATTTAAAGTAGGGTACCTGATAAGCTTCATGTGATACTGTAGTTGCTCCATCCCAAACAGCACTAATTTGGACAGTAACAGGTTTTCCCAAAGGAGACAATAATTTAACTCTGGCTGAATTCACATTGACTGAAACCACTGAAAATCGCTCTTGTTCCGTAGGATTATATATCAAAAGGTATCTGAAAAAAATATATTTACTAAATTATCTTTTGGCAACCAAGCTTCCTCCTTCAGGTTAATGTTACTGCACATAAATTTTACATACAGAGGATTAAAATTATGTTAGAACAACAGGAACATACCACAACAAATAGATATACAAAACATAACCAAGAAACAATGGATATTTAACATCAGTTGTTTGCAGATTGTTGTTTCTTAATGCTATTATTTCTCCACGAAATTTTGAAAATTCCTTACAAAATATACAACTATTTCCCATCATCCCTGCTACAGAATTACTATTAACAATTGCAAGCACAGTCAAGATACTTAAGGGCATTTTAAATGTATTTTTCAGGTTGAACTATTAAATTCCCATCCAAATTTGTTTTTTTTTTTTTTAACATAGCTTAGAAAAAATGAATTAACAAAACTGGCTGTACATATATATATATATATATATGAATTATATATATATATATGAATTATATATGTTCACTAAAGGAGCTAGTTTCTCTCTCCTATAAGGGAAAGTACAAAATTATTTAAATTATAATTTACCAGCATTTACTATGGCAACTGTTTGCATATCTTCTTAATAGGTACATCTGGAATAACTATTTTTTTACATAGTCTTATGCCTTTTCTTCCATTTGAAAACAGATTATGCTATTGACCAAAAGAATCAGCCCTGAGCTGAACAGACTGACTTTATTAGCCTATATATTTTTTTATTACTACAGGTTCATGTATTGTAAGGTATAGAAAAACAAAATTATACTATAACATCTCCGGCTAGTGCATCTGTAGGACAATCATTGTACTTCATGTCTTTCCACTGACAAGCTAAAAGAATGCAGTATTTACAACTATTCCCTGAAGTTTCCCTCTGTTCGTGTCATCCTTTTAAAAAAGTCTTTTACAACAAAAATTGTTCTTGCCAAAATTTCTGATATCTCCTTAACTATATACAGCAGAACCAATACTCTACCTCCAACCTCCTTAACCCTCCCCACTGTAAAACAGTTTACTTCCTCATGGGATCTGATTTTTCATCAGTTTCCATGAGATCCATTTCTTATCAAATCACTCCTTCCGCATTTTTGCTACGTAGGTTCTCCTCGATCTCTGCCCTGTGTTTTCTATGCAGATTCTTCAGGGGTTTGTCCATGGTTTTATTTATTTTGCTTTCACATCTTAAACCTCAAATTCAATTATCCCTTTCACAGATCAAACCATTTCACCTAGAACTGTCTCTGTCCACCCAATCTACAAATCTCATTCGGAATCCTAAGCAGGCTATCTTTTCCCCCTTATCTTTTTTCTGGCTTCCTTTTTTTTGCCTGCAGCAAACTTGGCTAGTAAACTTCCCAGCACTTCACTGCTATCCTAGTACCTCACAATCAGCAGGAAATAAAAGGTCAACTCCAATTTCTCATTAGTTGAATAAACAAAATCAGCGGTTTTATTAGCTTTTTATATCAAGAACCTTAGGATTACTTGCCATATATCAAATGAGCTTTCCATAAATATTATTTTCCTTTTAACTCTTTAAATTCCTGTGAAGTACTGTTTGAATCATGACTTCTAAGCATACCAATAATTTTCAATGTATATTTGTGATCACAACCAAAAATGCTTTGGGATACTCTCTTTTGCCCTATTTCATGCTGAAGACTCCTTAATTGCTAGACAGTATAATAGTTAACCATATTCTGGGTCAGCTTTCAGAGTCTTTAAGAACTTGTGCAAGAATTTCTGAGAACCTCCCCTAGACTTGGGTAGGGCATTTTATACTTCTGCTTATATGGAGCTGTCTTCTTTCAGGGTAAGACTTAATTTAAATGTTTTGGTTAACCTTTTGGTTTAATGTTTTGGTGTTTTTGTTGCTTTGTTGGTTTTTTTTTTTAAATAACATTAGTGGAAACAAAACCTAGCTAAACCAACCCTGCTCTCAGTCTCGACCCATTACAAATCAGGAAGAATAAAGAAATTATATTAAATAAACTTTTTTTAAGAACTCCTCATATACTGTGATAACAGAGTGTTAAGAATCCTGTCAGAAACAATATGGATTAACAGATAATTGAACACCAAAGCTCAAAATAAATCCTCATTCTCATCCATCAACAGAACACCATGTCTTTTTGGTTTTTTTTCTTTTTATACAATTGAATTCCTCAATTCTTACGCCTCCAAGTAAAAGGAGACCTTATGCATATAATAATTTTTCACTAATGCTACACTCCCTCATTAAATTTAAATTACCTGCCAAGCAAAGAACATATTAGTGCAAAAAATATTTCCAGGAACTTTGTTCACCTTCCCATAGATACAAACATATTTCACAGCTTTGATTAGTCTCATGACAAATTTACCTAACAAAAGACCTTAGGAACTGCCATATTATTATTATACTTCATCAGGCTACTTTTTAAAAATTTGTATTTGGATTAAACAAATCTCTTGTTGTACTAAAATACATAAATTTTTTAACTTCTCAAATCAAGGTATTTTTAGTTCATTACGTGTGTGTAGAGTAGTAAGATAGTCAGAGGAATCTAGCAATGATAAGTCACATTTTCAGCACTACGGATGCAGGAATTTTGACTAGATACTAACATTTTGTTTTGACATATTATTTCATGAAGACTGTAGTATTTATACAAAGTAAGATGTAATTCTTGTGCATATACAAAAGCACTGACTAATGTAATTAAATCACATTACTTCTGAAGTGCCATTCAACTCCCACCCTTAAATAACATCCCACCATAAAAATTGTAATTTTATTTGAAAAAAAAGAGCCTCACCTCATTTAAGCTGTATCATTGCAAAGAATGCCATGCAAAAAGCTAAGTACAATTGCTTAATGCACTGTGGTTGCATTACACAGAGTAGCAACGTGATAATACTGACAAGTTTTCTATTCCTTATTTTAAGGCAAAAACATGAACATTACAATCTTTCAGAAGCAGCAAGCAAATATTTTCTTTTCATTATTCAGGTCACTGGTCTTTGGCAACAACACCAAGAAAACTATTAAAGTTTACATCTTTCATCCAGTTAAAGAGTGAAGGGTTTTAATGCTTATTGGTAAAATTCATATGAAAAATTTTATCTGTAATATTTTACTTTAGAGGCACCATTATGGCCAAGAGTCAGCCATAATTTCTTTCATTTATTCAAGAAAACTGAGAATCCTAAAACTATGTTAATATAAACTGTATTGATACAAAAACCATGACAAAACCACTCACAGGGAGGCCACGTATTTCACCTCTGCACTGGAGCAGGAGTTAACTGCTCTCAGCCCATCAAAAAATGAGAAATTACTGCAGATTTGAGCTCTTAATCCTAAATTGGATGCATCACAAATATTTGCAGTTTTAGAAAAGCAATTCCTGACACCTCGTTTTCAGACACTTTTGGTAAGTTACACCTTGAATTCTTTTACTCCATACTTTTTTGGGTGATTTGATTCAAGCATCAAATATTTTGACCAGTCTTTCCTTCAAGACTTAACTTGTTGTGGAACATTTTCAGCAAGAGCTGGAACATGCCCCACTTACCCCCACTTCCCCTTCTTATTTCAAATACTTTCATTATTCAATTAAGAAAACATGTCAACTGCTGTAGTTTTATTTACAAACAGAAATATGAATAAAGACAATTTAGATCTCTAAGAACTTTAATCTATGCCTCCTAAAAGAATATTGTTCCTTAAACAGAAGAGCTTCAGTATTTCAAAAGATCACTGTTTTCTGTTTCTTCAGTGTGAAGAATATGGGCATATATATTGATACACACATTTACGAGTAACACCTGCAACACAATTACCATAATTACCACTTCCTTTTGAAGTTCTTTCATGCTTCCATCACAAGGGGTTGCATTCAACTAACATGAGACACCACAACTCACTACTAGTAAATGTCAGAGCATCATCAGTGACAAAGGCTTATCCAAAGACAACCTCTTCAAGGCACTGGGATTCACAGTTCAAGACGATACCTTTCATTGCTCAGCAGAGTAACTATATTCAAATTCACTTGGAGAACCAATTCTTTGAGGAACTCCAGCTCAGACTGATCAATTTTACTAAAATTTCTCCAGCAAACCTTCTGAGACCTATTGGTGCATTTCCCATTATAAATGGTTTCATCAGTCAGTTCTCTGGACACACATGCACAATTTTAATGCAAAGGTACACGAACAAGACCTTCAAAGCTGATTAGTTTCTTTCACTCTTCTCCTATAGAGGCTAAGGTAAAAACTACCTAAATGGTGAAAAAAAAATGCAGCAAGTACGCCCCAAACTGATAAAAGATACAAGCCATGAAGCCAAATCATATACTGTATCAATGGTCTTCCACTGAAGAACAAAAAAGAACAAACAGATGCAGGTAAGTTCTGAAAACATCAAGGGAGGAGTAATGAAAACAGATTAAAATGCCTTAAGCTATAGAGAAAAGGAATTGAAGTAACTCTACATATGTTAAAAGTCAGCAGAAAAACTGGTGGGTTAGAAACCACAATTCAGCTAGAAATGTATTCTGAGTTCTTGACTGTTGATGGACTTTGATAGACTAAGACTTTAGAATTGTAAACAGAACTGTAATCCTCTAAAACAAAAAATCATCTCACTGGGTGATAAAGATAGAATTAAAACTTTTTCACATCTTAAAATTGCATGAAAAAATCACTTTGAAAGATGGGAGAAGAGTCAGTAGGTAGTAATGCTTAATTACTGAACACTGATGTATATGAGGTAGAAACAAACTAGGGCCTAATATTTAAACTGCATAAAGCACTGCTTGCCATGGCAGCTTCCAAAAATATCATTAAAAAATCTAAACTACCTGACCTCTGATGTATGCTGGAAGTTTAACAAAAAAACCCCAAAAAGTCCAAGGAAACTAGGATCCTAAGAAACTGCCACAAATTGCCATTACACAGGTGCATGTCTTTGGGGATGGAAGTACATGGAAGGGAAAGAACCAGGACCATCTATTTAAACCAGTCATTTATCTGTGCATTGTGCAAATATGTACAACCTCCCCTGAAGAAAAGACTTCTGTGATTCTTGCACTGAAGGCCAAGAAGCCACCTAGATACTTATTTTCTTCTTTTTTTTTAATACAGACTAAAACCAAGTAACTTGAGCACAAAAATGACTCTCCTGTTTTTAAAATGCTCTCTCCTTGCTGTAGAGGGCTGTGGGGAAAAACTTGGAATAAAACCTAACCATAACAACTCCTTTTTCTTAAGAAGGAAAACTCTATTGAATACTTACTCAACTGCTAGGTTAAAAAAAAAAAAAAAAAAAGTCAAGTTACTTGGCTCTTTTCAAAATTCTTATGGACCTGCACATAAGAGTCAAGGCCTCCTCAGACAAAAGCATGAATAACATGACATTTTAAGTACAGGTCCCCTCCTCCATTGTGTATGCTTTTCTACTAAGAATTACTAAAGATGACCTATAAAATATAATTATAGAGCCTGTAAAGTAATTGTTCTGAAAATAAATATATACAATCTTCAGGATATTTTCTGTTCACAGTGCTCCTCTCGTTATACAGAAATTAGACATTTTCCAATATCTCAATCCATGATCTGTTCTTAATATTCCTTTAGGAACAAGACTCATCAAAAGCCAACTGTGCAGGCTCATGATTGTGACACTGTCCTTGGCAGCAGATTAATGCTTTTTTCCTACAGCTCTTCTATCAGTTACTAAATTGGGCTTCAGAAACTGCATTTCACAGCATTTCAAGACACTTCTCAGTTCTATTCAAAATTAATTTTGTAAGAAAGTTAGGAAACAGAGAAAGTTTTGGACAAAGTTATTCAAACCCCCATGCATGAAAATCTTGTGACCAATGTCCTACACTTTGTGAAGGTATTTGAGTCTGATTTATGCTCATTTCAAAGAAAACTTGACTCTGCAGGTACTTAAAACTATCTTTATTTCCCCCTCTGTGAAATTAATATTTATTTCTCAAATGTAAAATATCCTCATGATTTCACCCAAATTATACTTCTTCTATTATATGTTATTGTAAGTACTGAATTCTAAGTCTCCATATACCTTGAACTATTATCAGTGACATCTGATCCACAACCTTCTTTTAATAGTGGCAAACTCTACTAAAAAAAAGGAGGAAACGAAAAGTATCAAAATCAATTTGTCTAAATTGATTTTGACATAAAACCCCATAAGCTCCTGAGGAATTACTTAAAGTATTTTGGAACAGATATGCATGGATACTTGTTCAATAATACAAAAATAATTTTCTTCCTAGTTCATATTTCAAAAGGGAACAAAATCAGCAATACCCATTAGATGTATCAGAGGTTTTTGTGAGTTTTTTTCCAGAAGGGAAAATACACTTCCAACATTACATCATACCAACTAATATACAGAAATCTGATATTAGGGATGTAAGATATTTCTTTTAGAAACAGAACTTCTGGAGCATGAGGAGAGGGAGGGGTGTAGAGAGACAAAGGGAAAATGCAGGGTTTTCCAGTACAGATAGGAAATATCTTGACCCTTTGCATTCCTACAGAAAACTGATCTGTTGCTACTAATCTACACAGTTAGTAGTAGTAGCTACCACACTGCTCCCCACATCCAAAACCCACCTTACCTACAGTAATATTAATATTAATAATATCACCAAAAAAAGACCTCCACAACCTCCCCAGACATCATGCTGGAAACATTTAATGTATAAAACACTTAAAACATCCAGCACTCAGACAATCTTTCATCAAAAGTGATACAAAAGCACTCCAGCTTTTACAGCACATCTGCCAAGTGACAAAATATCATTTGTCAGAGAAAAAAACCTTTTTGTCCTGAACAGAAAATTCCATGCGCCTGTACAAGAAACAGAACATAAATTGCTGTGCTTGTTCACAACAAACGTAAGCAGAAAAGTTCTCTCACTAGAGCAACCAATTCTTATATAAACATTAGGCAGCCTTTCAGATCACTGGAAGGTCTTACATGCCTTAAGCCAGTCCACTTTTCTGTTTTATTCCACCTGGTCAAACAGAAGTCTACGTACAAAACAGACTATAACCTTAGTCATGTCAGGTACTACAAAAGCCCCCATTTTGCTATGACTCCCATGAGTAAATTGAAGAGAGAAAGAAAAATCTAGATATTAACGAATTCCCCAGTGCACTGGAAGGTTGCTATAGCTCGACCCCTTAAACAAAATGAGAAATCAGTAGAGCAAACTTTGAAAAATGCTGCAATCACTATTCTTGAAAAAGTCCAAAACTGATGATACTGTTCTGCAGCTCAAGCACCAGTTTTTCTAATATACAATTAAAATTTTAATTACTTTAAACATTTCCTCCAATTATATCTTCCTTTTTTCCACTGCATGTTTAATATGACTCTTTGTAACAAACCTGTATGCATTTATAGATTTATGTTCCTTATTATCAGTCTTTTCAAACTAAACAGACTTAGTGCCCTTGTTTTCCTATTAACCCTTTCCAGGGTCTTACCCCATATTTTTGATGAAGCCTTCATCAGTCTTGAGCATAGCACACTATTTCAGCTGCATTTTACAAGGAACATTTCCACTTAAATTATCCAAGAGCAAAATTGTCTTTGACACCATACAAGCAACTCCCTTAATTTCATCTTCTGGCATACCTAGTCTTCTTCACTAATGTCCATTTGGTGAGTCCACACAATATTTTCCCATGTGATGTGCAATACTTCCACTTGCCTGCTTTTTTGACTATGAAATAAAGTCTCCAGTTCACCGAGACAGTTTTAAATACTAACCCTATATAGAGTGGTTGTTGGCAGTATGACATCAAACTTTATAATCTATTTACATTCTACTCTGTTAGCATGACAGATAGAAAACAACTTGTGACTTTATTATCTGACCTAAAGAATTCCTTGCTTGTTTCTTGGCCTCACTTTGCACAAAAAAAATTCCACCCTACTCAGATTGATACCAAAGGATGTAATTTGAATACTATGTGATATCCAACATTTACCAATGAACATTTACCAATGAACATTTAGAAAACAGCTAGGCAACCAGCAAGTCTGTCTATTAACAGAGAAAAGGTTGCACAAAGTTAAGGTCAAAGCAACAAATGAAACTACAGTGAAATTGTGGTTTAAAGTGAATCAACATGCCTAATGATATTAAAATAGCTTCAAAAATTGCTAGATATTTAACATACCTTCTCCAAGATACAGTAGATACTGAAACCATTAGCATTCATAACTATGCAATCCTAGACATTTAATTAAATTGAGAAGTCTTTTGTTTATGATTAGGACCTACACACTCAGAGGTAGGGTCAGATGTAAACACAAAATCTGGGGCAGTAGGAATATGGGTGGTTTATTAAAAATCAAGATAAACAATCAGTTTTCTATTAAATCAGAGAAAAGCAGGTTCTTCCCCAAAAGACGATGCCAATACCTTTGCTCAAGAGGCTTTTAATTGACTGGATAAAGTCTAAGGATATTTATCAGCTTACCTAAGCAGATAAAATAAATAATGCTAATATGTTCCTCTACATCACATCCAGAGAAGCTTCTTATAAATTCATCAATACTGTCACAGATGTAACAAGGAAAAAAAATCAATTTACATCAAAGCAGTAAATTATAACCCAATTAAACTGTTCGTTCTAGAGTAGAATATTAACTAAAATATATATAATAAAATATTATCATGCATGAAGAAATAGTAGGATGTTTTCCTCTTCTTAAATAAGACACCTTTTGCAGCTTATGAATAATACCCTGCATAACAGTTAGTAGGATGGTAATCTCAACCTCAAATTACAAGCACGCAACATAAATTTGTGTTGCTTTCATAAGGTGTAAAAGGGTGGAAACAGAATCTATTATCCAGGGATCAGCTTTTCATTATACCATCAAATTGGTGACATCAAGAAATAAAGAGATACTATCAATAAATAAGTAAATTCACAAGAATCTACTTCAGTAGAGTTATGACTAACACAATATAATGCCATGATTATAACAGTATTTGAAAAGGAAGTTAAATGTATAGTTTAGAAATAGAGCTATGCGAAAATTACATATTATTTCTAGGAGCAGTAATGTCTGAAATAAAAATGTCTAACATACAAATAAATAAGACCAGTGATCCTGTGTTTAAAAAGAGTTCCATAATCTTAGTTTGACATTTCAGAATCACTGCAGGATTACCCTACCTAATGACAAACCCAAATCTGAATTTTAGACTCCTTAATAAAGGTGAGAATCTTTATAATATCCATTGCTTATGCAAAAGGCGCAGAATGAGGCAGACAATAGGCACATAATCCATCCCTCCATTCTCACAGGAAACAGGACTTTTGTGTGGCTCTCTCAAGAACAAACCATGGAACACCCTCAAGAAAAAAACACAGACAACGACACAGCAAGAACTGTATATTTTAAGAACACACACACACAAAAAAATCGACATCAACCTAGGACAAAATTTTAAATGTTATGTACCTACTACATATGCCAGATACACATACTTCCTATGATTTAGATGGATTGCAGTGGCACACATATCCTAATGTGGAGCACATAACTACTCTCCAATTAAGGATAAAAGGATTAAGTCCAAAGGCACTATTTTAAATTTTTCTTTTACCACAAAGTTGTGAGATGTTCTGAGGTCCAAGATGGGCTTGAAGCCCCCTGACTTTTTCAGGATCAGGAAGTACCTTCACTAAAATCCTTTCCTTGTTCCTCTTGTAGTGCAGGCTTTATAAATCTGCATTTAGAAGGGAAAAAAAATCTGGTTCAGAAGAGCAGAAAGACTTTTAAGTATTCCATATTACTTCAGTCTGTGCCTTGAGAGCCTTGGACTAACTACAATATTGCCTCAAAGTAACTCCAGTAAAAAGGCTGAAGGGGCAAATGCCTGGAAAAAAAAGAAATAATACACAAATGTACTAATATACTGAAAATATGTATATTCTACTTCCAAAGCTGCTTCAACAAGTACATGCATACGATGCAGATCTTTCAGCTGTATTCAAGTATTCACTACCATATTCCTTCATAACAATCACTTTCTGTTTTTTGAAAACAAATGGAGGGTTTTTCCCTTCCCCTAGAGTATGTTTATTTCACCTGTTCCTTCTGTATTTCACGATACTTCCACTACAGTGTTCTCAGAGGAAACCAGAAATTTCTTGTAAGACCTCATTTTCATATTTTATTTTATTTTAATGTTGTAATTTTTTACAGCAACCGAAGCATCAAACACCTTCACTATCTGACTGTACTGGTACTGCAAACCCCAACAAAAGATGTTGCTATACTGTGCATTGAAATGAAAAGACTAAATTTGTGCAATTTAGAAAAACTGCAAAGATTCTACAAATGCTACAAACTGAACTTATTTACTGTTTTAATTTTGCAATGGCAATTTCAAAGACAGTAAACAAAAACATTTAGAAGAGACTGTCATTGGCTCATCCACAGTACAACAGACCAAAAACTGAAAAAAAGTTTGATGTTTAAGAATTTTTATACACTGAAAAATAATCTTTAAAAGTTTGAAATTTAACAACTTTTAGAATAACTTGAATTCAGAAGCATAGCATTCAAAAACTGAGATTTGAAAAGTAAAAATTCCACAAAAAGCTTTGAAGTACAATTAGTTGCAAATGAAAGCTGCTTTTTTCTTCTTCGTAATGAAAATTTACCGTAACTCCAAAAATGTACCACAGTTCAGTTTTAAAGCCCTTAAACAAAAACAGGCATTCATCTCTTAGCTTCTTTGTTTTGTTTTCAGACTTCACAGATAAACTTTTAAAGAGATGTCAACTACCGTGCCTGGAGTAGCCTGCATATAGTATATTTTTTAAATGTCTTTTTAACACAAAAAGTAGAAAACTCAGAGAGAAAATACAGAAACCTCTGAAAAACTGTTATGACCTTACACAAAAAGTGAGAATAAAGAGAGCAAGGTGCTGTGAAACTCTTCCATACCCCTCACTTCCTGTCCCATTAGACATTGTCAATGGAGAGTTTGCAGGGTTTGGTCATAAAGATAGCTGCACAGCTAAGTTCCACCTAAAAAACAGAATGAATGTATCATGCTTTTTGTTCATTTTGAAGTCACCACTTTTACCAGAATGATTTTTACTGAAATACTTATTTCAAGTTCACATTTAGTGATGTTTCAAGATTCAGACATCTGAGTTATCATGGGTCAGCCAAGTATTTCATTGCCTCTGCAACAGCTCTTCCATCATGAAAACCAAGGAGAATGTTTTAAAAATATCCAATCGATTCAGTCAAAAGGACCTTGAGTTTACTACAAACAGAACATGCTCACGGCAGTTACAGGTCACATGAAATCTAGTAAATTGATCAGGCAGCTGAACATGGAGATTAACACTTTAAAGTAATTTTCAAAAAACCATTAGGCTGTAATCAACCTAAGCAGCCAGGGTATTGGAAACTAAAATGCAGGCTCTTCATGTATCACCTCCAAAGTGTTTTCTAATTTTTTACCTACTTGCACTTCTGGGTGCTTAATAGAAGTGCTAATTAAGGGTTGTTTCTTAATAAAAGCAGTGAGTGTTAAGGCTTGACTGAATGACTATTCATCCTGTCCACCTCTCTGAAAGATACTAATACAGAGGTTTCACTTAAAGACACAAGGCTGTGCATATTGCAATCACTATTTCATCCAATAAAACCTTAAAACTATTGGTTTGGTTAGAGTTTATTTGTTCGCTTACTTTTTCAAGATCTATTTTCTTCTCTGGGGAACAGGTGTGCATAGTAACAATGTATGAATTACCACAAATTTTTATGAACGCATCTTAAATGTTACGGTATTCTTTCCTGTTTTCTTTAAACTTGTTTTTTTTCTTCATTGACAATTGAAAATACCTTTGTTTCAACTGTCTTTTTTTTCCCAGTTATTTTAGAGTATAACTAGGAATACATATGCCTCTGAAATCATGCAAGCATCAAAGGCAATTCACATGTGTATTATTAAAATGTCAAATGCTCTTGGGAGGGTCCTCTCCTTGTAACTACATTGGACAACAGTTTTGATAGATTGTACCAAAATGGGTGACATAGGTCTAAAGGGGGGAAAAAAAGGAAACAAAAACACATCACCAAAGCTAAAGTTGCCAAATAAAGATAATTACCCTGATCCAGTCACTTTCTAAGCTCACAAAGACACAGTTATGGCATGTGACTAACAAAGTTTCCATCTCAGACAAGTTATCCTTGCTGTAGTCATCCAACCAAATACAATAACATACACACTGCTCTGTCAAGAATTTTTGACCTTTGTACATTATTCTCTATCACACATTAAAGTTAGCAATATAGCTTTAACTTCTACATTACAGTGCTGTGTTGAGAAAGCAGTGAATATAACCTGACAAGTGAATTTCTGAAAAGACTAGCAACTTGAAAAATTATAGAGGTACACTGGGATTTTCTTTCTCAAAAAATACCACAAATTTTTGACCTAATGGGATAAACACAACTTATGCCAAAACTCTATTAAATACAACCTTATGCCAAAACCTGCTCATGGATAACAAGGTAAGGATAAAAGCCTAGAATATTTTGCATCCTCTATTTGAAAAAAGAAAACTTTCTTTTATAAGGCGGATATCACTAAACTGCTTTGACAGATCTTTGGAGAAATAATTGCTTACAGTGTATCCTCCTATAATTAACACCCTGAGCAACCTAAGTATTTCAGCTAGTGGAAATAGTGTCTGCTAAGCTATAAAACTGGCCCGATAAGGAGGTTATCATACAATATTTTTCCTCTAAGATTAGCTGACAAAAGTTATTTGTGGGAAAATTATAAGAATAGTTGGTTTAGCACTAAAAATAATCCTAAATTAATGATTTTTTTAAAAAATTCAGTGCCATAGTATCTTCAGTTCAGATAGGATGCCTTATACCGTGCTTGTAGGGTGCAGTGGAGCTCAGTAGTGAAACTGCCCAGCTGGGTACATGAAGGTTCAGGAGTTAGAACAAAAAGGGAGAAGAAGGGGGGCGGGGGGGGAGCGTGCGGGGGAAGGGAAATAAAACCTAATTGCCATTGTTAGGCCTTTTCACTCAGGTTCACCATATTGTGCCAAACAAGACCACTACATCCAAGCTGGGGCAGTCAATCCAGTCATTTGGTCATGTATCATGCTCCCCTGCAATGGTGTCTCCAGAAAACAGCACAGACAGAAATAGCTGGAAAACCATTCCCCTCGCAGTGTGACCTTCATCTGCTGCTGACAGCCTAAACTGCGTGACAAGAGGTTTAAACACATCCCCCATCCACCAAATCCAGTGAGTGCAAATCTTTTGCCATTCATGAACTATGACTTCTGGCAGGCTGTTCCTAAAAATCTATTATTATATTAAAGGACTGGGCACTTACAGAGTACGAAGCAGCATCCAATTTATCAGCACACTCAACAAGCTTTGTTTCCAAGACATGCAGTAATTTTAAACTTCAGAACAAGACTGAAGGAGTTCCATATCTAGTTGGATATTATCTTGTGAAAGCTTCATTTTTCAGCTGAAAGTAATAATTTTTTAAAAACCATGCAACGTCATTTATCAGTTAAAAGACATTTAGTGTAATTAAAGACTCCATAATTTCAGTATTCAAAAGCCTGATCATAAGTCCACTTAGTCATCCTGAGGTGGCGGAGTCAAAGTTAAGATCTAAAATACCCTGTATACCTATTTCATCAAAATTAACACATTATTTTTAAAATAAAACTACGGATTCATAAAAATATCACAACAGCACTACAGAGCAAGATGCTCAGGTGGGGGCAGAAACAATACTGAACAGGTTACATGTGGCACCTGCTTAAAAGCAGTTTGAAAGCTACTTCTCAACTACACAACAATATGGAGGTACTTCATATTAGAACAATAATTACTGAGAGATAGATCTTTTCCTGCTTTCCTTTTTTTTCCACATAATCGAGTTGTGGTAGCTCTCCTGTACAGTCTGTCAGATCAGTTTTCACTACTGACTACATATTTCACAAGCATTGAAGAGAACACTTAACTAAAAAAAGTTAAAAACTAAAAAGGAAGGATGGATGAAAGTGGCAAAAAGCCCATTACTATGTTCCTGTAGAAAACCAGTTATATTTGCAATCAGTAAAATAAGGGAAAAAAGAAAAAAAAAAAAAAGATGGAGATTTAAAAAGCCATTATGAGCTTCCCATCAGCAGTGTCACTCTAAACTCACAGGTGATATGAACCACACTTAGAGAAGAATAACCAAGTTACAACACAGATATTTTTTTAAAATTCTGACATGGAAATGCAAAAATACAAAAAGCTAAATAGACAATCAAAGAAAAGTAACACCTTGCCAGTTACACTGATTTAATTTCTATGCCGTATAATGATAAATTAGAACACACTAAAAGAAAGAAATCTAGGGATTTGATTAGAGACAGGTGAATAATAAAGACTATTAAGAACAGAAGATAAGCAAATAACAAAGTTCTGGTGAAGATCAGAATTTAAAATCTGCTGATGCCCCAAGACTTTAAATGGAAAAAACCAGTTTCTCTCTTATAAGCTTTAAAGTTTGAAGTTTAAGCATAGTAATTCTTAATAATAGATTTACTGAGTTGATTTTAAGCTTCTACTGAAATTAACTTTTTTCATGTAATGCTACTAGAAAACTCAGATGCATTCATAATAATCACATACTAGATTTAACCAGTAGTTACTGCGTCAGCTTACAGACCACTTTTCCCAATGGTAATAAAGTTAGTGCAGATTCAGACTACAACCACAGATAAATGTAGAGAAGACTAAGCTCATTTTTATAAGCAAAAACAGCTTAACAAACAGATATTCAAATGAAAATTTTAACAACAAAAGAAACATGAAGTAGTGTACGCTTAAGCATTACTTTCAAAGTGTTTCCAAAAAAGGATGTAAAAAAATAAACAGGGTTTAGTCAGTAATATCAATATTCTCTTACAATCTTTCTTTGCCCTTTTTGTCTGATTTTTCCTGTCTTCATTCTTTTTCCCACATTTCTGACTGCAGTCTTTGGAACTGCACCTTATATGAACCACACCTTATATGACTGTATGGTATCTTCACAATACCAGACAACATAAAGCGAGCAATTTTCTACTAGTACTATCTTCTTAGTAAGTTAAGACCACTTTAGAAAGTAGCAACAATAGTCTGCTAGAATAATATTAATGGTAATGTCATGTATATCTATTTAATGTACAAGTAAGGGGAAAAAAAAAAGGCCAATGTCTAATTAATACCAAAAAGGGAAAAACTTACTCAGCATATTATGCAGAGACAAAAGTGGAAGACTGTATGCAAACAAAAGGTATATTAAGGGATGAAACGGGCACAGGGAAAATTTCAACAGCTAACCTAGGTGAGGGGAAAAAAGGCAATAAAGCTATCTTCAAATGGCAAAGAAAGTCTGCATCATAACTTGCCTCCAACCAAGTGCTCATATACTACATACACAATCTGCTTCCAGGGAAGAAACCTGAGGAGATGATTTTGAAAAGCTAAAATATTTTAGTTGAATAAATAGGCACCTGAGTTCTTGGCCATTTTGGACAAGTTTAAAAGAATCTATTAGCATCTATATAGCACTCCAATAAGAGAGTAGAAGTCCTATTATAAAAAAATAGCACGTTCCAGAGAAAAGCAGACGTATAGACACATTAGGTACATTTAGTGCTGGAGGACTGACGACAGCTTTCCCCAAAAGCTCACAAAAACTAAACTTCACTCACTTTTTCAAAGACTTTAATAATATTTTTTTTAACAGTTAGTTGGCTGAATAGTTGGACACCTTCATGAATTAGGCAAGTAAGTCTTATTAGCTTGCCACTTGCTAGAACTAGAGAAATCAAATACTAACATCAGCAAAAATAGCATTTGCTGCTTTTAAAATGAATCTTAAATCTTCTGTTCCGTAAGCAAATAACTAGTATTATTTGTGTTACACATACAGTAGCTCTCATACCCATATATCTTACTCACTTTATTTGGAACAGTCACTTTCAATGAATGTGTACGTTATTTCAGGTGGGATACTGAGTGTTCATGGGGATACGAGGATGCCATTTTCAACTGAATACTCTACAACTACATATAAGTAAAAAAGTAACTCCTCTTAATACAATGGAAAGTTGGAGTTAAGAGAGAACAATGACCTAGTTTATCTTCTACTTGATTTTTAAAGACAATTCCAGTATTTATAAATTGTGATTTTCAGGCTTATAAAAACTTAGTATTTTGCTCACAGAGTTCATTAAAGCACCTGCAATTCTGCTTAATTAGAATCTTGTATTGCTTCTCTCAAGCATAATCTATCTAGTATTACAATGCTGTAAAACCATACAGAAACAGAATACTTACTTCAGCTGTGGTATGAGAAATGCCTATAGTTTTAACATGCTGTGTCCACTTTCAATTAGACATAATAATATCAGCATAATCTCCCAGACTAATTTTTTAAATTGTCTTTTTTTAAAAAACTTATAGCACTATTTTGAGTGAAAATTTTTAAAAAAGAAAAAAAAGGAAATGGCATAAAAACTACTTAACAGGTAGTGAAAACACATACATTGGTAAAAGAATCCCGGACACTGAATAATATATAAATTATTTACCTTGGTTGCAATGTCAGCTTTATAACTGTCTTGCGTGGCAAAGAATCTTGAGAAGCTTGAATATCATCCTACAAGAGAACATCTTTGAATTTGCTTTTGAATACACTTCAATGGATAATTTATGAGCTTTGCCTATTATATGTGTTTTGTGAAGTACAAAACCACATTAACAACACCATAAACCAAAGCTTATTTTAGCACATTACTGAGGATGACAAACCACAAAATTTAATAAACTAAGTCCTTCACACTGACAAAAGGAAGAGGCTCACTTTGACCAATTCACTGGGAAATATTTGTTTTTATTAAAGATCTTATTAGATTCCATTATCAAATTATCACACCTGTGTTTTCATTTTTGCATACAAGACTTTATAATCACCAACTTCCTTCAAATTTTGCAAATACTTATCACATATTTTTATTAACTTTCTCCTGCTATAAATTTACTCTGAAACACTACACTCCTGTGTACTTATCACAAGGATTCACTGTGTGGTCTCCTGTGAGCTCTCATTGTTACCTTATATTGTACACAGAGAAAAGTTTCAAAAATCAAAATCTGAGGTGTGGTGTGGCGTGGTACAGGGCTCACTTTCACTGAGGAAAGGTAGAGACAAGACATTGCTGTCACTGTTGCATTAGTCCAAGAGCACGGACAAACTGCTTATTCACACTGCATTCCTGTCAGTTCACACAATGGTGACCAGTATAGACTTTGAAAGTGCGAAGTTCTCTGTTCCCCAAAACTTCCTCAACATCATGTTTTTCAAATCCAGCAATTGTCACTTACATTAAAATTTTCTTTCTGCACTGAAAGAACTAAGACTTAAGTACAGGAATGGTATAATGGTTGTACAGCTTTATTTTTACAGTTTAAATCTCATCCATGATCCAACCAAAGCTGGATCTTTGGATCTTTAAGTTTCTTCTATTTTTCAGTGTATTGCCTTCCAAGAGAGATTTTTTGTTTGTTTACTAGTGTAGAGTTTGTAAAACTTAACACACAAAGTATTCAGTTACCAACTGAATAAACATGATGCTTTCGTGTGTAACTAATAATTAAGAAGAATAGAAAAAGTGCAGGCAGTGTCATTCTGGAATCCTTCAATAGTGTCTTATTCCTGACTTTCTTCTTTCTGCCTCCAAGAAAGGAAACTTTTCCCTGGTTGTACCTGCTGCCTGCTGGAATGCTGCTGCAATGGTCTTGTGTTCTGGTCCTCTAAGTGTTTTTTACTTCTTCACACCTCAAAAACAACAGCCACTTTCAATCTTGGAGTCTTCATCATTTGTCTTTCTCAACCCTCTTGATATTCATTCTGAATGCCCATCTCTGAGCAATTCTTAAAGTCAGCTTCCATCAGCCACCAAAACACCACAGTCTGTACTCCAAAAAGAATGCCTTTGAACTTTCAACTTGCTCAAGGTTTGCAAAGGTGTTTTGTAAGTATCCTGAAGTTCTCCTGTAGCAGTCTACAGATCCCATATTAAAAAGCATTTGTTGCTACATTCAGTGCACAGCAGATACTAGATTAATGATATGCTGCAGATATTGTTTAGCATACAGATAAATCTTAATCTACTTTTGTAATCACCTATTTTTTGTTTTACATAGACACAATAAATTCATTGAAATAAGAACTTCCTTTTTAATTTCTGCTTTCACAGTGGTCATAATAGCTTCTTGAATTAGTATGCTCCTAGGCAATATACAGTTTAAACAGCAATTAGTACTTCTACAATACAGTGGTATTAATCCAGACTGGTAAAGAACAGGAACATTAGTAAAATGTAACATTGCAATGTCTTCCAATATAATTCAGAGGAGGAGTAAAAACTTCATCCTATGAATGCCTTCAAAATATTCCTACTTTATGAAAGTGCGCACTCATTTTCCAAAGAGGAGAAAAATTATATATTTGTGACACACATGCACATAGCATACATATGCAGCATACATATATATTTGCATAAAAGTCATAAGTATGAAAAACTATTTTAACTTTTTTTTTTTTTTTTTAAAGTACATGTGTGACTGGAAGAGTAATTCACTTGGGACAACTAAACCAGTAGAAAATATGTCATGTTTATTATGTCAGAAGTGTGAGGTAATCATATAATAAAGACTGTCTTAACCCTACTATGTTTATGCACAAAGAAATTAAAGCATCTAATTTTGTCCCTCTTCAAGATAAATGCATTTATGCAGTCTTCCTAAAAATTCCTAGCTATCACAGAAGAGGACTTCTGTTCAGAGAGTGAAGAAACTAAGAATTCTGAAAGGAAGCAATATTAGCAAGTGTGTTTCTTCAAGGTGTCCTTCCTGTAAAATAGGTCTCAAAATGATACCTGAGGATTCATTGATGACTTTATCATCCATTTCATTGAATACTCCTGTTTCGAATAATTTCAGCAAAGGAAAAAGATCACAAGGTATTGTCTAGACCTAATCTTGCAAACTAAGGCCAGGCCTCTGTTAGGGAAGGAAATTTTCTTCTTCCCATATTTCTTAACTTACAAGTGAAGTCAAATTACAGGACTGCATACTGTTATATATTCAATTACATATGTATGCCACTTAAGTCACCAACAAATTTATGCCCACAAGAAAATTAGAACACCTGCTTTTACTAGCTCATTCACAAAGGGGAATAAAATAAGTCCCTTTAGCTATGTGGGCTTTTTTCAGCATCAACTGCTGACATGTTCAATTTTTACTTTCTAATATCTTGAGCTAATATGAAGAGTGATAAGTAGTAGATTTCTGAGAAGGCATTAGCTGCAAATTCAGTTCTGACGTTTCTCAGGCCACTCAAACTGTATTCAAAAGACATAGCTCATATTTCATTTTTGGAAAAAATCAAGGAAGATAGCTCACCATCTTCAGGAATGGAGTTGCTGTGTCATAATTATAAGCACTTTTGTCCTTTAGGATAAGAATATGAGCACAGTCAATTATCACTTTCTTCAAGTTCATTATTGAATGGAAAAGCCTGTTAAAACATTTAAAATCTTAGTTAGTTTTCAATTTTTTTTATTCAATGTGGTAATATCAAAATTTAAAAACATTAAAGAACTCAAAAATATGAGCTGCAGATAAATAAATAATTTTTTTAACATCAATATTTTATGAAATTAAGAACAGTAAGTTGCAATGGGTGACCAGCCTGAAAAATGCAGATATATCTGAGTTATATTCTTGTCTTGCATACTGAAAATGAGGTACATCTCCTCCTGTCTGCTATGTTACAAAAGGAGTATCCTCAGAATACCAAGTACTTTGTCAAAGTGTTAACCTTAGTAAAGTTTGCAATTTGTATATTTGATTTTCAGTTTCTATAGTGGAGACAAGCCTGAAACACTGGTCACAAAGTCAAGATTGTGTTTACACAGGATTAAGAGAAAATCAGAAACAAGAAGAATATAAACTGTAAACCATATAAACTACCAAGATGTCCACTGTTACAATTCACACAATGTTTACAGATTTCTAAATACAGGGAGCTCAATAATTTTATTTGTAAAGTGAAAAAAACCTTTATTTTACTCTCTCATAACCAAGTGAATTGTGAATACCTATGACATAATAGATTAAAACCATGGAATTTAAAAACACTTGTCATGAAATAGTTTAAAACAAGGAGTATTTAAGATGCATTTAAAACAATTACTTATTTAGTGAACATGCTGTACCATCAGTCTACCTTCATCACCTCAATTAATCAAATTTACTAGTTCTTAACTTTTCAATACGTATCATTTTTCTGAAGAAACCCAAAATTAAAGCATGTGCATACACAGACATCCACATATCATGCAATGTTCTTCAAAAAAATTCTATGAAGCAGCTAGCAGAATAATTTCTCAATACTGAGAAATATACCCCCCAGCTGAAACAATAAGCAATGACCGACAAGCAAAAGATTGTCAACATGAAAAAGATTTCTGACATTTAAGAAAGGAAGACCACAGAGGGTGTGGGATTTTCCAAGGAATATACGCTTAAATTAGTACATCTTTGATCATGGCTTAGGACAGACAAATATAAAAAGTTCTCCTATATGGCAGTTACTGAAAAAAATTTCTGTTATTAAGGAAATCTCAGTAATGTGTCTACCTTTTGAAATATCAAAATTTTGTTTGGACATCAAATTCTTACACAGAGAGTTAAAAAATATTTCATAAATGAAGAGCATGGGTAATCAAATCCACTTCTCATGCAGAGCACCACTACACTATCAGTGGAGTATGTTGCTATATCAAATCCGTATGTCGGAAATAAACACTTCAGTTCTAAAAATGCAAAAGGAAGTTAAGATTTAAGTTTATGTATTTATAATAAATTACCTGGTGCCATAATCCACAACCACCCAATCTTTGGCTGTTCCTGTAATAGCATCATGATGCTGGAAGAGTCCGAGGTTCCTCCTAGCTTCTGTCAGCAATTTATAGTTATCCACGGAAGGAAATACACTCATCTTCTCAGATTTACTGGACTGTACTAAAGCCAAGGAGTAGAGAATTTCAGCTGCCCTGGAATTGCAGAGAATAATCAAGTATTTATATGGGGTTAACATGTAAAAAGCAATACACATTTGATCTAAAGAATAAACTGCAAATAGTTCCATAAGCTCTTTAAACCTTGTTCTTATGCATTTTAGCCTGTTTCTATCTTCACACGGTAGCTATCTGCAAGACTTCTGTGATGGAAGATGGACTTTTAAAATAAAAACATAACAGTGCAAACTGAAATACACACTCATAAATGTGTGAAGGATACAGATCTGGTCTTAAAACCCCACAGTATGGGTAGAGTGCCTTATAAGAAACATACAATTCCCATTTCAAAAAGCAAATTATTAATCAAATAAAATTGTTTTAAATGAATATATTAAACTGTACCCTATCCAATATCTATTCTGCCATTTGCACTTAATGCAAACTAAATTTTTCTAAGGGCTTAGAGCACCTCGTGCACCTGCTCTATACATTCACCTGAACAGGAAGAACACTGGATTCCAAAACCCTTATGTCGAACAGAATGCAGAGCCTTCCTCTTCTACATCTGTTGCAAAAGCCTAGCACTAAAATATTACCACTAGATTCTTACTTTCTTTATGAGAATCTAAATTTATTTTACAAAAAATATCCCCATAATTGCCAGTTATTATGGATATTTGACTAACAGAAATGCCTGCATAAATTCTGGGAAAACATCTGTTAACTTTTTTCCTATCTTCTTTCCCTAAAATGTTACAGTTCTATTTTTGCAAGTCTGAAAATTGTCAGATTCTTTTTCAAAATTTATTAGAGGTTAATGAACACTTCTCAACTATTTGAAGCAACAAAGATGATACAGGTTAATGCCACAAAAAAACAAAGAAATCACAACAACTTATTTTCTTGTAATGCTAACTTCTAGGCATGCAAGTAATAAATTTTAAAAAAAGAAGGATAATAAGTTGACTCTTTAATTTACCCAAGTTCCCAGTGAGGACATATGTTCAATTTTAAACTAGGTACAACAAAAAAATTTTAAAAAAACCCTTTTATCAGACTATGCATGGTATTAATTGTTAACATGAAAAATTCCTTTGGATTCAGTTTTCTCCTCATCTTTATGCAACACATAGGTGACAGTTCTATAAAAACTGCAAGTACCACATACCCACCTAAACAGAAACGTGCACTGTCCATATAACAGACTAAACTATTTTCATATTGTCAATATTTCACGAACAGGATGAGGTTTTGCTCTTGCAGGTTAGGTAACTGCTCAGAAGCTACATACAAAATCAAGGTGTTTAAAAGTTACAATTCTTATATTTAATTACTAGTGCTAGATTAACCTTAATCACTGTAATTTAAATGTTGCTTAGTGCAAATTCCTACTTCTGTGCATCCCTCCTTCTTTGTCCTATTGCAGCTTTGTGGATACAATATTGCTGTTAGCAAGAATTTTTCCTGCTCTTTTCTAAGTCCGTGAGAGTGTTTTCTCTCTCACAGAAGAGGTAGCAGAGTTATGTAAACAACCAAGCCACCTGCAACCTTGAAAAGTCTTGTTTATGGTATAGTAGAAAAATAATTTGACAATGGATGTTTTAGGATTTTAGCCAATCACCCTCAAGGGGTGGCTGATCCTTTGACCAATTAGACTATGAAGAAAAAGTCTATAAAGGAGTTTGTAAAATAATTAAATAAATCAATTTTGCTGCACAGTTCCTGCCTGCTGGATCTTCTCTCCTCCTCTCTACGTCTGTGGGACGTGGTGATATCGACAGTGGAAATACAGCTTAATTTGAAAGAAAAATGAAAATATTTTAATTGAAAAAAAGGCATCAGATGTTCATTCATCTAGTGAATAAACCCTGTCTAAAAACACTTCACCTTTTTTAAAAAAAATGAGTTAGCCACTAAACACTGACCTAACTGTACCTAGTAAGAAGAGAACACAACAAATTTTAGTCTTTAAAATAAGGCGAGATTTCCTTCCCCACAACTAACATTAATTTAATTTTCTTTTTTATTAATAGGGATGTCTCTCAGATGCAGAGTTTTCCTTTCATGTCTCAATATTTTTCTAAACACTAGAATGGTTCAATGGTCAAAGATATAAGACACTCAGAAATACATCATGGTATTAGAAAACACTTCAGCTTTTAGGTAAACATCTAATGCCTTTCCATGAAAGCTGTTCAAAGCCTTGGTTTTCTCATCTCTGTTTCAAATTACTGCAGATGACCTGAAATAGTTTTTACAAATTTACCTCTTCATTGTAATTTGTAGTATCTGTCCCTGATAGGACACTGCAAATAGACCAAAATTTGCTTCACTGATTTGTCAAGGCCTACACTAGCTTACAGTTAAGTCCAGTTTATTTTTAACTTAAATAAATAATTTATCCAAGAGATTTTGAACTCTCAAGATGTAGTATTTTCTATCCATCTGTATGGTTAGAAGTATCACTGTAGTATTCATTGTCTAAATTACTTCAACAATTTTTTTTGCAGATTTACTGTAATTTTTCCCTGTTTACATCAGTAACTAATAAAACCACAGACTGTGTCCCTATCTTGTCCCAAACCATGCTGTTGTTCAATCTTTTCGTCACATTATATAAAATTCTGGTCCATATTTTATCACCCTTTAAACCACTTCAATCCATCCATCTCTCACTTAAAATTAAAAAGTCAATAATGTCTCAAATCACTGTCAATCTCCCTTATAAAATCCTTAAGTTTTCTTACACTTCTTTACTATCCAAACCCAAAAAAACCTTTTTTCAAACAGGAAAAACCTTAAACAAACAAACCCTTTTCTTGCTTAAATAGTTAGTTTTCATATTAGGTCCTGAGGCTAAACACTGGCTTTTAAGTAAGAGTGAAGTGCTACTTAATTCTGGTTCTGCTGGAACTTAAAAATTTTCATCCTTGGTAAAGAACACATACACATGTGTTGTATGAACCTTCTGTTGTATGAACCTTCTGTTCATGACTCCTTCCCTCACAAACATAGACATACCCCATATAGATGGATATATGTTAGCTCAAAAATATTACAGAAATAATTATCACGAGTTCGAGGATTAAATATGATCCTACTGAATTTCCTTTCCTTTAAAGAAATGAAAAATAAAAGACAAAACCCCTACTCCTGCTGTTCTCATAGCTATTGTGACATTGGTGAAAGTTCTCACAGTTTCTGAAAACAAAACTGACAAAAAACCTGATATTAGAACAATGAGAACATATTTATACATTTTTTTCTTACATGTTATTTACAAAGGATAATGAAAAATTAAAAACCTCCCAGGTACTTTTTTAAACTATACTTTGTTTTAATACCTAAGAACATTGACAGTTTGGTGTTTCTCCAGAGATTCTATACCCAAACGTTTTTCAGAAGTTAAACGCAACTGAAATGAAGGAATCTCTTTAACAATGTAAAGTTATAAATGGTTCAAACAAATTCATATGAAGTTTCTGCAATCTACGTAATAAAAACCAGAAAAATTACAATTAAGTAACCACACCTAAAAATATTAAAAAAATAGACTATGATGAAGCTGAAGGAAATGCTTGGTGCATTTTAAGACACAGAAAGGAAATTAATCAAAACTATGAAAAAACAATTATCTGGATAATCCAATTTATAAGAACATTATCTGTCCTGCTCTTCCTGTTCTCTTGTACATCTTGTCTTCTCCAACAGCAGTATTAAACAACTCTGTTTTCACTGAAAATTAAAGATTCCTATGATGAATCATCCACTTTATCACAGTAAAAACTGGATTCCTTGGAAGAAATAGAACAGGTTCTGCTAGATAGTTTCTGTTCTGAAAGGTACTTGTATCTCCCTCCAAAACACTACTTTCCAAGCTCGCAAAATGCTGCTTTCCACACCTCTCTTGCTCATTCCACTACTGCAGCATCCATTACAGCAAAAAATTGTAATCCTTAAGGAAGGCAATACATGAAATGTTCAGGGTTTACATCATATCCATCTGCCTTAGATTTCTTTCTGGAGCTTTAAAACACAGTTAAATCATCTTATCTTATGTCTGGTACAAGAGGGAACCACTTAAATACTCCATTACCAAAATTCAGCAACTATTTTTTTCTTTAAAGATGCAGACAGTTTTCAGAAGAACAGTAGTCTGAGATCACTTGTTACACAATATTCCTGGCTATTGCTCAGCTTCCTCTAAGAACCTTAGTAAAATTCACATCTTTGTACTTCTCTCTAAAAAAGTTCACAGTATAGCCATAATCCCTTATTGTTTTGATCATATGTGTGCCTTTTGTTTTTGCTGTTAAACTGCCTTTGTCTCAATTCACGAGTTCTGTAGCTTTGACTCTTCCAATTCTCCAAGATCCTGCTGGTGGGGGAATGAGCAAGGCGCTGCCTGGGGTTAAATCACAACAAATACTTACACATTCATCTCTCCTGTGTGCCAAGAAACACGTTATGAATGTACTGGATGGCAGTATTTACCGTATGTAGGACTCCAAGACTCTGTCCAGGCGTTTATAGAAGGGTCGTGATGTAAAGTACCCACTCCAGTAATGATGATCTCTGTCTGCATAGGTGAAGAAGTCTCCACTTAAAACAGGAAAAAATGAATTGCTGCTCTTTTCACCCAAATTGCTTTCTTTGCGCAGAGCTTCAAAGTAATCAGATAAAGTTCCAAACTGGGCCTGAATTAAAATTAGAATTACTGTAATAAAGTTCCATTTTCGTTATGCAGAAATACAAAGAGAATGAATATGCTTGGTTCCATATACATTTCAGAAACATGCCACTCTTCCAGCAGATTTATAGCAGAAAACCTATCCCAAAAATCTTTAAAGTTCCCCTGCACACTTTTCAGACAAGCTGGATAGCATTTCAAAACTCAATACAAGAAGTACTTTCAAAAAAGCATTTCAACTCAGTACAAGAAAGAGATGGATCTGTTGGAGCATGTCCAGAGAAGAGTCACAAAAATGATCAGAGAAACACCTTCCCTATGAGGAAAAGCTGAGAGAGGTTGTGGTTGTTCAGCCTGAAGTGGAGAAGGCTCTGGGGAGACCTTACTGCAGCCTTTCAATAAAGGAGCCTTACAAGAAAGATGGGGACGGGCTTTTTAGTCAGACCTCTTGTGCTAAAAAAAGAGGTAATAATTTTAAACTAAACCAGGGTAGATTTGCACTAGGTATAAAGGCAACTTTTAATATGAGGGTGGTGATACACTCAAGGTGCCCACAGAGGTTGTGGATGCCTCATCTCTGGAAACATCCAAGGCTGGATTGGATGGGACTCTGGGCAATCTGGTCTAATTGAAGATGTCTCTGCTCATTGCAGGGCAGTTGGATAAGACAGCTTTAAAGGTCCCCTCCAACCAAAACCATTCTACAAATGATGAAATATGATTTTTTTAAAAGATATAAATATAAATATAAATATGTTTATAAATAATAAGTATTTATAAATATTTATAAATATTTATAAATATAAAATAACATCTAAATGTCAAGAAGTAAGTGAAGCATCATTTCATGTCTTACAAGTAAGTCTCTTATACACAAGCTAAATAATACCTCAATCTTACCCAAGTAGCTGTCTGGACTAAATAAGAAATATAGTGTAATGTAACAAAAGCATAGTTCTCCTAATCCTGTCTTTTCAAAATTAACTCTCTTGTGCTCCAGATCTTGCTTAACGAAGATGACTAGTGATCAAAAAAAAATTAGCATTTCCTTTCAGAAGCTGGTCCTTTTAACTCTGTACAAAGAAATTGCAGTTAGAGATGTAACATGTGGGAGTAAAAAATAAATTCATTATCTTCTGGTCATTTTTAAAAATGCTAAGATATGGTAATAGCAGATCTTTACTGGGTAGGTCAAAAATGGTATCCTCAAGCTTTAGGGGCACAACAAAAAAAAAGAAAAAAATAAATGATTGGTACCAATGTTGTTAGTAACAAGAAATGTTGTTAAAGAAGGCATAAATGGCAAACTGGATTTTGAATGAAAGTGAAAAAAAAAAAGGGAAGCTGGAACAGAAGATCACATTACGTTACCAGGAGTATCCTCACCTTAAGTTATAATGATAATATCAAGTACATTTGTTTGCTATTACTATTATTATTTTTAACAATAAGCATACAATGAGCATGCTACAATTTACAGCATCAAAACCAAGTTTTAGTAAAAATCTTTCAAAAGTGACTTGGAATATAAGGACTATCAGACTATCACTGTGACAACAAAATTAAACTTTTTAATCATTTAAAAAACCCCAAACACTTTCACTTCAAAGTCATTCAGATCATCCAAGTATTTGTTAGGTGGATACAATATGGTAACTTGCCACTTTAAATGGCAGTAAAGCAGAGAAAGATAAATATTGCCCCTGAAATCCCACCATTAGTAAACCTTGCCTTATCAGGCATTTCTAGGATATTTGGTCTTTTCCCTCACTATCATAGGCACCTACAAGTAGAAAACAAAAACCAAAAACAATACACCAAGAGAAGACACAGAGATGATCTCACTTCTGCATTGAATTAGAGGAGTAGAACCTCACCAGTGGAAGCATCAAAATCAGGTGAATGGAACAGTGAAATAGCCTGGTTGACTCTTCTATTGGCATACAAAAAGACTCAGCTTAATTTATATCTAATAGATGCAAAGGAGATCTCTGAATGGGGGATTGAATTCCTCAAGAGCAAAATAGGTATGTTTTACAGTGCTGTACCACATACTTTTAGATCAGAATAGTTGCTGGCAGGAGAATCTCAATGGTAAAAGATGGTAAAAGACATATCCACTAGATAAACATCACAAAGAGCTGTCTGAAAGAGTAAATCTTTCTTCAGATCAGAAAGGCAGAGTAGGCATTCCCTTGTGTAAGCAGTAATATACCAGGCATCTCAGCACTTCAGGAAGAAATGTGAACTCCTCCTTTATGTAATCTAAGTTCTTACATAGCTGAGCGTGTCCTGTTACTTGCCTGTGGAGGTACATTCCACTAGGGAAAGTGCAGAAGAGTGTGGAAGTTCTCCATCTAAGCTCATATTTTCAAGAATAAATGACATCAGTTTCAAACAAAACAAATAATCAAAACAAACCAGAAAAACAAACAAACCAAAAAATACACCATCAGACAGGCAACAAATAAGAAAGAAAAAAGAACAACAAAAACAGAGAGAAAAAACACTAAGTATCTGAATAAAATGAAAAGGAGAAATGCTCTGATGCCAACAGTGCTCCAGCTGATCAAAAATACCCTAGTTATGAAGTGGTAGACAAAGAGGATTTTGTATCTTTTTGTGTGGGTATTAAATACCAGAAAAAGGGCTGGATACTTCTGTGAGGGAACCAAGGGTTAATGCAATTCCAGATGGGCACACCTAGCCTAATGAAGTAGACTGATAGAATCCTTGACAATGGGCTGAACAGAACCTTTCCAAAAAGGAACTTTCAGATGTCTCAGGACAGCACTGGTCCTTGAAGAATGACTTCAGACTTACAGCCTTCAGTTTTTGCCCCACAAAATCATCTAGCCCAGGGTAGCCATAACTACAGAAAATATGTTGCTGTTAGTATCCAAAGAGTACCAAAGTGTATACCTGTACAGTATATGCATTTTTGACAGAAATAAAGCAAGAGATAGCAGCAATCTTAAGTTTTAAAAGATGGGCTTTAGATTTAAAAAAATTTGAAGAGCCCTCTCCAGGTGTATCTCTGTCCACTAAGACATAGTGGTCCTTCACCATACATCATGTCGCCTACATCCCATAGGAAACACATAAAATCCAGTTTTCAGATAAGATATAATCCCAAGAAATCATCTTGGCAGAACACAAGCCCAGAAGTCAGCAGAAAGTAATAACATACTATAGGCACTAGTCAAATGCACAGCTGGAAGAATCAGGGAAGGTCTCAGAAAAGATAAGGAAAAACAGATGCATGCACAAACCACACGAAAGATATCAGACCAGGTTTTTAAAAAAACCTGAATGTGAAAGCAGCAACAGTGCACTCTCAGGTGACACTCAAAAAACCCAAGGTTGTGGTCCCCCATTTGTTACTGTTGTGTCGAAAGATGATGAAAAGTTGTCTGAATACAGAGAACATCTATAGTACAAGTCTCTAGGGCCATCAGCTTACACATTAGAGCATATGAATGTGTGTTTTAACTCTCACACATAAATGTTGATTTGAAGTGGAACCTCATCTGATAATTGTGTTAGTATACTCAGTCCTTTTGTAGCCAGGTCAGTCTCAGATTTTACCACATGTGCCAGCAATGGCACCTCTTAAGACTTTTTCGTTTGTTTTGGGATGTAAAACCAAGAGGACTCAAATAAAGCAGCAAAATCTTCTTGAACTTCTAATAAGAAAATACAATAGTTTTAAGTAACAAATCTTGTGAGTCGTAAGTAACAATACCTGAAGCCTGTGAAAACAGGAGCACTAAGAGAACAATTAAAAACCTAATAGCTGCTCTCCAAATTAATCTGGTTTGGAAACTATCTATAGTTTTCAAGCCGGTATTATTAATAGCAAAGGTTTTGTTTTGCGGGGAGAGAAGGTAGTAAAGGAAAAAAAAAAGTAAGCAAGCTACCAAGACACATCAATCTATTGTTTTCAGTTGCAAAAACTGAACCTAAAACCAATTTCTTTTTTCCATGAAGAATCTCAGAATTTTGGGAAATACTGTTTTCTCCACAAACCAGAAAATGTGTTGTAGTTACCTTAACATGCCACTCAGGACGAGAATTCATATAATCAAACAACTTCTGATAATTCTGGTACTGCTGATCCCATTCTGAGCTCTCAGCATAGCGGAAATCATCCCCAAGTGGAGCCAACAGGACTTTTGTACGGAAAAGTTTTGACTTCTTCCTGTATTGGTCTAATATAATCCAAGCCCTTGAGGAGAGAAAAAGCGAAGAGTGATTAGGAAGACAGAGGGAAAAAAGTCAGCATTTGGCAAAACAATTCTTAGATACCAAGTTGTGCATTAGGATGACCCTAAACAAGACATACCAAACTCCATTATCCCACTTTGTAACAAAAAGCTGGATGCAATTCTCCCCACTGGGACACCATATTCAACCTACTACTGTTGCAAACACCATGCTAATTAAATCCTTCAATAAGCTTATCAAGCTTCATCTCAAGCAGTAGGGCAGTCTGGACCAATTTGTGCCTGTGCCAAAACTAACCTACAGTTCAAATCATGTTTACCTGCTTTGTATTTAGATAACAATCCTAATCCTCTCCAGCTCCTATTTACAATAATAAGCAAGCTCTTCTCATCCCCTCTGGTACCTTCCTTTGATACTTTGCTTCATGTCTTCATGTCCTTGACAGAAAAACTGCCCATAAATTAATCTCTGAGGAACTCCAGCCTTGTAAATAAAACAAGTAATTCAGGAGGAAGTTTGCTGCTAAAAATCACTGTTCTCCATTCAGCCAGCTTCTTATGTGCCTTAGAGCCATCCCTCTTGAATCTTTGAGTCCTGAAAAATTAAATCCACTGCTTTTATGCTTTTGGCCTTAAAAAGCCCCAAACAACTCGGAAACAAAATACTCACATGTGCACACACAGAAGAAAGCTGCAGAATTATCCTTTGGCACCTACTAATTCTAGGATGGGTAAACTATCAGTTCCACAAAAGCAATATATTAAGAATCACAAGTCTGATATCTAGTTTACTGAAAAAGTCCATTTTCAACCCTCCCCCTTCAAGTCACAATTATTATCAGTATCTTCAGATGCTGATACCCTCTAATTAAAATTATGTAAATAATTCCCATAGGAAATATAAACCAGAGTAACATGTTTAAGAAAACAGAAATACAAATTTCAAGGCTTTAAAGACAAAAGAGCAGAAAATTCAGATTCTAATGAGGGTTTTTTTGTTTCTTCATGTTTTTTTAATAGACGATCTAGCAAAATCACCTTTCAACTCACACTCTTGAAGAACTGCTATATAAACATTTATGCAAAATTCTAGTCCATTATATTTGAACCCCCTTTCCTTTGAACCGCATGTCAGGGTTTACTTATTTATCAGATTGCAAAAGTACTGTGTAAACACAAGGTCTGACTGTATTCTGGAGGGAGAACGGGGCCACAACATTAACTTTAGCTAAGGATCCACAAAGTTCTAATGAGACTACAATTTATCCAGCCAGTGGCTATCATTACCCTGCCTCCTGTCTATTAGTGGATTTATAGTGCAGATTACCAATCAATACTTTCCATGATTTCAACAGGTTGTAAGATTTAAATACAAAAGCTTCCTCACCACACAGCTACCAGAACAGCTGCCACAACACAAGACTTGGCAATGCTTCTTTCTAGGGAGCCAGTCTAACTCAAATTTTCCACATATAGGCTATGGTTAAAAACATACTTTAGTGTTGAGTCTCTTGAAAAATACAGGTTACAGTTAACAGGATATTTGACTCTGACATCTCTCTTCAAAGTCCTTCCCTGGTTTCTTTCCAAACATCCTGTGAAATTTAAGTATTGCTGCTCTCCATTTCTTAAAGTACTGATAACTGTGGGATTATTCTATGTTTTTAAGGGGTTGGCAAGATCTTCCTCCATTCCAAACCACTTTCAATTGCAAAAACACTGAAGAACATCAATTCAGGTATATCCTTCTAAGTTTCCCTCAAATAACTTCCTAAATCATTAATTCATATAGGAATGTGAAAGTGCCAGCAGAAAGCCCCAGACAGAGCATGGTGAAGAAAAAAAAAACACCTCTGGAGGAAAAAAAATATTCCAGTGACTGTCATCAATATTTTCCCGTTATTGTTCCCCTGTGAAACAGAATTAGATACATTTTGATATGTTTATCCTGCCTATCTGAATGAAAATCTGAAAACGAAGCAGATCAGACATGACAAACCTTTTGTTTTCAAGTTTTCAGACTATCACTGAATGCTTGAGACCTTTCACAAATAAAGAAAACCTTTTTGTACCACAACTGTCTTCTTTTAACGCAAGACCAAGTATTTGAGTAAATACATGTCAAAACAGTAAACATGGCTGGTTTTACCCCTTTCTATGTTAAAGGAAGAGGAGCTACAACCACCTGAAGTAGGCAATCACAAACATTAACCCCCAATGCCACCTGGCAGTGTAATTCTGAACACAAATTGCATGTTGTACAATGTGACCGTAAAGAGAAAAAAGCTGAAGGGCAAAACTGGGCTCTTGAACAGTAGCTGGTGAAGAGGAAAGTCCATTCTCTACTGCTTCTCTGAAGCACATAACTTGCAGTACAGATTCTCTCCTATTTCCATGCTTCAGAGAGAAACAAACTGTGCTTCTGCTAACAACTCATTTCCATTCAAGGTAAAAAAAACCTCAACAACCCAGGAAAAAAACCCCAATACAACAGCTGTTTTTTCTTCCTAGTGCGAAAAGCTTCAGCATTCAAACATATGGATAAGGATGCAGCTGCATATCAGGGCAAGTGCAAGGGTAGTCTTTATAACCGAAGGTGTTATGAAGTGTAATTAAACAAGTACAGGTTTTCAATTAGGTTGCTGCTTCATTCCTTCTTGCCGAGTCACAACTTATGTGGCAAGGCAATGAAAAATCCAACAACTACTAGCCTGAAGTTTTCAACTCAGCATCTCTTTAATGCATATATAAGGCCCTAATAGTACAGAAATCAAAAGCAACAGTCCCAGCTGAGTATTCAAGATCTGGGTTTTATTAATTTTGCTGTAGCTTTGATATTGAAGAAAGGTCAGCAATCTAAACCTAGTCTCCAAATTAATCAACTTTTTTCAAATTCATGAATCTTCTGTATTTTTTAGTCTTAAAGCAATCAGAGATAAGAGGCAGATTAATTAGTCTGCTGCAAACCTGTAACCTTGGAAAACTTACGACATAAAGATAGATTTTTCAGTTCTGGAACTCATACATCTCATCATAACAATTGTAAAACATGTTATTACAGAGATCAGATCAACAAAGTTTTTGGTTGTCTACAATATTCCAACTTTTAATAAAACACACATAGTGTTTTAGCATTCTCCATCAAAACACTACTTCCTGCATTATAGTGGATTTATTTGAAACTAGACACTAGAAGTGTAGTTCCAGTGTTCCAAATGTAAATAATCCAGGCTTCTAATTCAAACACCAGTTAGTTTTACTTTTCCCAGACGTATCATACAGCATACTGCTGTTTCAACTCCCTGTTAGACATCAAAACTGCTTTTATCTAAAAAAACTGATGCAAAATATTAAGTTTCAGAGACCATACTGAGATGATAATCACTTTAACTTGATCATATGTTCACTACATACCTGCCCCCATTTATCTTATTCTGTAATATGCTTTGACATGTGAAAACCCATTTCTTTTACAAGATCTAATTTAGATTTTAATGCAAAGGTTGCATCTAGAAAGCACAAGAATTAAGGATAATTAAAAATCAAGACCCTTAAAAAGACTATTCCAAGCAGATACTCTACATTTTATTTATAGCCTCTATGTTTTAGGTATTTGTTAAACAAGCTGTTGCTCTTCTGCAAATATTTGTCTCAGCTAATTGAGATATATTGTCAAGATTTTTTTTTTACAACTTTGATTTAATGACATATGAGCTTTCCTTCACATTCAATAGGCACTGGGAGTGTCATATTTTTTCTACTTTTCTCCTGTCACCATCATCTTTCATTTCTCTGCTTCAAAAAAACCCCACTTTTTCCTATCATCATACCAATTCCTACCTTTAAATACAGCAATTGTAATGTATTGTGTTTAATTTTGGTTTTATCTTCAGTAATATTTTGTAATTGAATTTTGTTCAAGTGAAGTTTTCATGATGCTTGTCAAAATTTATACTCTGGGAAAAGCAATGCATACTTGACATGTAGACAAGCAGTGCATCATCATCACATCATCACTTTAAAACTTCAGCATCAAGGACCAAAAAGTCACCCTGCTCTCCTTAATACATTTGTTATGCTCAGCAATTTGCACAAACTGTAAACAGGTACCTCAACTTTTAACTCTGGAAACCTGGTATAGTTAGAAGCCTGAAGATAGCAACAGGACCATAGAACACAACCATTTTCTGGAAAAACCTTTGGTAGCTTAATTTACTTCCCTTCCTTTTCTCTTTTTTCCTTTTTTTCTTCCTTTACTCTCCCTCCCCAACTCCCCACCTCCACCCTCCGCCCCTGTCACCCAAAAATGAGAAGCAGTTTTGTAGGAGTGTAAATTTGATTTTTAACTGTGGCAAAACTCTGTGTTTCTACTTGAAAACTAGAACTGAGGTTAATAGGAATTTCCACCCTGGGCACAAAGGAACAGGTATTTCCACCCTGGAGACAAAGAAATAGGAATCAGATTAACTTACAGCTTGCACTTCACAAAACTTAGGCCACAGATTGCCAAGTTTTTCAAGGATATACCACAGGCAATATACCACTGTTTGTAGTTACAGCACACATCACGCTGCCCCTGAAGTGATCCACTTGCAGGGAACTTGCAGTGTTTATAAAATTCACAAAAACCACAGTAAACCAGTAACATGACTACAACCAGATGACTGTGTTCTGACTGTCATTCAGACACTGACTCATGTGTCACGAATAGAAAATTTTTAAAAGTGCCCTTTCCTTAACTACAACTTTTCCTCTAATTTCACTGACAGTTATGTTCCCAACTTAGGAGCAAACACCAGGTTATGCAATAGGTATTGTTTAGCCATGACAAGCTTCTTTTAAAATCTTTTACTGGTTTTGGCTGGGGTAGATTCACAGTGGGCAGTATGGGGCTGTGATCTGTGTTTGCTCTGCTGACAGGGTTGACAACAGAGAGATGATTTTGTTATTTCTGAGCAGGGCTTGCACAGCACCAAGGCCTCTCCTGCATCTGAACCCATGAGTTTTCTCATTTTACTCTTCTGATTCTGTTCCCCACCCCACCATGGGGACAGTGAGCTGAGTGGAGCTGAGCTGCTCACTGGGGTTGAACCACAGCAGAACTAAATTCACCAAGCTATGCCAGATGTCATCTTTGACCAGCATAATTACATTTTTCTAAAGTTATTCCCTTGAGGAGTATGTAAAAACTGTACCTGTGTTGAACATTTCCAGCATGAATAGCTTCTGGTGGAACTCTCCAAGGACAACTTACTCTTCCTCCAGGAAGCCGTTTGAAATCAAACTGGCAGCAGATTTTCGGATCTGGGCCACAAGTATGAGGAATATCATAGCTATAGAAAGGCATCATATGACAAAGAATATCCGTACTGGATCCCAAATCTGGAATAAAATAGAGTAAAACTTTAAAATAAGTCCTCTCCGATTTGTCAAAAGTAAATCACTCCCATGTTCTCAGTCCAAGAATTGCTCTGGAAAAATACCACATCAAGACAATTTCTTATTTTGAATATCCATAACTTGAATCTACCTGTGTATATACCTTATATGTATAAAGAGGGTAAAAAAAGAGATGCAGTCAAGATTGGAATGTTCTAGTCAAGCACCAGGTGATTGGGAAAGACAGGGACAAATGTTAGGCATGTTTTACCCAGATAAAACTCGTGATTTTTAGAATTTTTGAGGTAATAAACACATATTTTATACTGCGAGTGGATTAAAACAACTATTAAAAAAACCCAAACATCAAAACAAAACCAAAAAGAAAACAAAGCAAAAGCCAATCACCCTGCTGTCACTGCCTCATTAGCACAATATTTGAATTAGTTGTAATGTTCCTTCTCCTACACTATATTTCCACATAGTAGGAAATAAAGGAGTAGGAGGAAGAAAAAAAGTAAAAAACAAGTAAAGGAATTTTTCACCCTTTTTACTTTTCTTATGTACACTTGCAAGGAGTATGAGAGGATGGAAAAAACAAGAGAAGGTAAAAGCAAAAATGAAAGTGAAAAGAAAGGAAGATCAGAGGAACAATAGCAACAATATTGTTTTTACATTTAGCGCCTTTCCTAATGCACAGATATTCTCATTTCACTTTCTGTTATTCAAAGAGGAAAAAAAAAAGGAAAAAAATCTGCTAAATTTAAGCTAGATGAAAGGCTTTTTTTAAACAGGATTGCAATTTAAAGTTTTCATGTCTAGACTAACTCTGCTAAAGCTCCTCTGTAAATATTTCCATAGTACTTATTCGAGTTCTCTTCATATTTTACCTGTGTAAATTAACAAAATAAATTGACATAAAGGAAGAGCATATACCCCAGTTCTGTCTCCAAAAAAATTCTAGTGTCTTTTGTGTTGCAAAATGTTTTTTAACTGAATAATGAACTCTCTGCACAAGCATATTGGAAAATCCTGTGCGCTTCAGAAGGTAGGCCATTGTTGGTGAATGCCCAAATGGATCAACTGCCCATCCAGACTTCGGTTTTACTCCTGTTGACAAAAGAAAAAAGTAAAAAGGAAAGAAAGTTTTACTTTTCACTCCAAGAAAGTCATTCCAATAATTCAAATCAGAGCACTAAAGATAACATTTCCAAGATTATATACCCAGTTAGGTATTAAACCTCCTGCAGAACCCTGGAATTAACAAACTAGAATCAAACCGTTAAACAAACAAACAAAAAAACCAAATATCTTATAAACAAGGCATTCTAACAAAATAAAAAACTTTAAAATAGTACTCCTTGTTGCTATGCTGTTTCAATTTTGCATCAAACATCTTTATTTGGAATCATTAATTAAATACATATCTTCTTTCACTTAAAGTAGTTTACAGACGGTACAATAGGAAAAGAAAGTTGAAAGAAAATTAATGGATGTGGATGGATTAATGAGGTAGCTTGTTGATATTTTCCTGTTATTTAAATAAGGTTAATCTTTTTTGGCTTCAGAACTAAATTTTCTTTTGATTTATTAGTTTGTTGATCAATAGAATCATGTTGATTAATACTCTCTTTTCACTGAACTTCATGCTAGTAAATAAAGAAGCTACATCTGATTCGTGTTTAATTAATCAACATGGTTCCTTTGGCACTTTTTACTGTCTTTCCAAAAAAAACCACAGTAAAGAATGCATTACCCTTTTATTAGGTCTTCCTTCCCCCTCCAATTATGTCAAGCTGTGTTTATGGAAATTGCAATCTAAGAAAAACAGTGAAACAGCTTTCCAAAATAATTTCAGTTAATTGGATGACATAATCTCAATTTATTATTAAAATCACTGTACAAATATTTTCTATATAAAAAAAGTTTCTATCTTCTTACGGAACTAAACAAAAGAACATCCCAAAGCCAGCAAAACAGTTCAGCCAATGTAACTGCAATCAGTAATTCCCAATTCTAACATTACATTGGGTTTAGGCTTTATATTACTACTATACTACTACTATACTATACTACTACTACTACTGCTGCTGCTGCTGCTACAACTAAATTTTGTAATTTTTTTAAAGCCTTATAAAAGAGAAGCTAATGAATTCAGAGCCCACAGAATTGATCCAAAAACATGAAAGAAATATCAACTTTTAAGTAATTTTAAGAATTTCATCATAATTTTTAAAAGGCAGAAAGGGCAATTGAAGACGATTTGTGATACCAAACATGGGATCTAAAATTCAGCATGATCTAGTGTTAATATTTGGTTATTCCAATATAATACGCATGTCTTACATTGACCAAGACAAAATGCTATGACATAAAATAGTTCAAATACACTTTTTCCAGAAACTTCTATCTGCAAAGAGGAATGGCAAATACTAGAACCTCATCCTATAGCTTCCTTTAAATGGTGTGATTTAGTGTTTCAGAAAAGCAGAGTAAAGAGAGCCTTGTAAGCATCTCAGAAATTAAAAAAAAAACCTTATTTTCCTATCGACTTCTTGTATTAACATAGTTAAATCTTAGATAAATGTACATACCAAGGTTCTTTCCTAGCCACTGGTGTCCTTCTATCAGTTGGTCAATTAAAGAAAAATAATGAGCAGAAGCTTCATCAGGCATGACCCATCCTCCTGTTACTATTTCAAATTGTCCATCTTTTATTAACCTGAAAAATACATAAATCATATTCAGAATCTTCCATATGAAAACACACTCTTAAAATCAATTTCTGTATACTCAACAGGCATTTTCCAGCAATTTGATGCCAAAATCTAAATTGTTTGTGCTACTTCCATCACTGGACTATATTTCTTTAATCAAACAGGGAAAAAATGAAGTGTTGAACAGTGAAGTTTTTAATGCCCTTATGCAAGGAAAACTAGCTCTACTGCATGTGCCATATTAGATTTTTTTAAAATTAGGAAGAAGGCTGTTTCCTGCATAGATTACAAAAATAAAAATGTATGTGCCACAGTACTGAAGGCCAGCTGACCAAGATGCCTAGACACTGCACATTTCAAGCACTGCTAATATCTCCCCATCTTTGATCTAATATTCTTTTTAGAGTTTTAGGGAACTGATAGATCTTCGAAGTTTACTGTATCTACAAAGGCTTCAGAACATCTCACTCATTAAAATGCCTTCTTGAAACAGGTCACAGGATGGCCCAGTCTCTCTATTGTCAGTGAACATAAAGATCATGATCCCAGCATCAGGTTGTCCCTACAGTTTCAGCACTTACGTTGTACACCAGCATAGAAGTGCTTAATGAATTCAAGAAAAAAATACAGTGAACTCATCAAAACTTAGTCCCATCACAGATGATACCCATAAGAGTAACGAAAAAGCATGCAACAAAAATAATCTCAGGTGTAGCTTCTCCAAGTCTTACAGCAGCTTAACCAATACCTGATTCCCCTGAAGAGAAGACACAGTTCCCTAGTGATTCTCATTTACTCTTTACTGTGTTCCCAGGGTTATTTTTAATGTCACAAAACCACATAGCTGTGCTGTAATACTCAACCACTGCACATAAATTTTTAAACAAGTAGTTTTTTACCTAGATTCCAAGATTTCCACCTTTACCTAACCTTTGCAGCTGTGATCTCACAGACTTAATGCATACTGCAACACCCGCACCTTGAAGAGGGGCATGAGAAGGAGGCCATCACAAGGATGAAATAACAATTGTTGGATCCTGTCTTAAAGCCTAGTAAAAATAAGAAAAAAATATCCCTGCTTTTTGAAAACCCCAACAAGATCCTTATTTCAAGTTTATCCAAGCAGCTTCCTTCCTTGTCTCAATTGCTAGGTAAACCTTTTACTTCTATATTCCATTTTGACTTGTGATTTTAAAAATTACTAAGAAGAGCAAGGGTGTAAAGTACATACTACTTTACCATTAAAGCAGCTGCATGTTTATAAAAAACATTTGTATTTAAACACAAAAAATCCTTACAACTTTTTATGCAAACAGAAATCTGATAAAATCTTCATATGTGTCATAACAAGGAAAAAATACCATATGTAAACAGCTACTAGGAAAGATTGTATTTATTTAGTTGCAAATACCTTAGTGTGACTTCAAATAAAGATCATAATCACTATTCCATTACAGTTTGAATGACATGGTTGTACATGGAAACTTTTAGTCAAATTTTTAGGCAACTCAGTAATTTGTCTTCACTTCTCTATTTTGCAACTGGGAGAAAACCAAACCAAGCCCAAAAAGTCAGAACTCAAGCAGCCAATTATTCTAGCAATTCTGCATCACAGGTGAAATCTCAAGTTTACAGTGTAGTCAAACACACAAAGTCTCAACACAAGATACATGGAAGAAAAATTCAGTATTCAAACCTTTTAACAGCATCTTTTTTTTGGCTATCTATTCCATCCCACCATTTTGAAAAGTAAGAAATCTCGGACCATATAAATTTCCTTCGGTTGTCTTCTTGCAGTTTTATAACCATATTATTTAAAATATGCTGTGTCTGGTCTCTGAAGTAATCATCAAAAGTCTTCAGCCAACCTAGGAAAAAGAAAATATGAAATAAAGCCTCTTTAGAGAACTGGCTTCTTAGTCTCTTCAGAGAACAGTCTCAGAGAGAACTGGCTCCTTCTCACACGCCAGAAAAAAGCTAAGTAAAGACTGTTCTTAAAAAGCTGAACTTTACATGCCACGGACAGCTTGAAGTGCTAAACTTCCAAGAAGCTTCTTTTTACAAAATTCACAAGTTTTATTTCCTAAATGTATAAATATATGGAAATGAATAGGCTTTCCACTTTCTAGTTTTTCTATGCTGTGCATAGTAGAAAGTTTGATCAACAGAATACATGGATGCAAATAACTGCGCATCAGTGAGATGCAAAGGAAAAAGAAATTTTAACCACATTTTCAGACTTCACAATCTTACATAAAATTTTTTAGCCTCTTCATAATACCTTGCATGAGAGAGTACATACATCTTTCTTCCCAGAATCTGTAACTATAACTGAAAAAATTAAGTCTATCTGCTTACTACTTACTGTAAAGTGTTCTATTCCTACTCCTACCAGCTTTTGTCATGTATGCACATTATAAGATTTTGTGAAAGCTTCCACACCGTGAAGACTGCACTCCAGACAAATATTATGCTAGTAATTCCAGTCTGATTTACCAGTTAAGTTCTCCAGAGCCACTACCATTTTAAGAGTGCCAGTCTGCTTATAGGATACAGGATTAGGCTGTCATGGAATGAAATTACATTGTTTCAAGGAAGTTACATAAATGCAGAAACTTTTACCACTAAAAAATAATTTTCAAGTTTAATTCAAAAATAACTTTATGATTAAATAAAGTCTGACTATTGACTCAGAAAGGATGTATTATACTTTATTTTAGGGATAAAAAACCTCAAACATTCATCTTAGGTAGATGCAGAGCTACTGTTTTTAATCTGCAAAATAAGAAATAAAATCATAACACTCCAGAGGAAAAGTTCTAGGTCATTCTATTTTTTCTTTTACAAATGTTTAGCACCTAGAAGACTCATCACCTGTAATACAAGTTTCTCTACAGATAGACAAGTGGGGTCTAATCTATCTTAAAGGGGGAAAATACATTTTGTCAGGGCAGTTCATATGAAGGCTTAAAGTGTAAAATTAAAACATACTTTCTTTAGAGGAACGGAAATAGCTTAATACAAAAAAAAAAGTTGTCAGTAAATTACTATTATGCAATCATTTCATAAAGACTGAAAACAAATTTGATGAATAATCTGAATATGTAATAAAATTTTTTTCTGACCTCTTCCCATTTCAACCTGGGTAGTATTTTTTTTAATAGAAGCTTCCACTCAAAGAATTGAGATCACATAGACAATTATTCTTTCCCAATTCTCATTTACTTTTCAACAAATCAAAGGAGTATTTTACTGATAATTACATTAAAAATATCCATATGTATTAGACTGCCAGTTTATAGCTTTATATCAAGAAATTTCTTCTGCAAGAGACAGTATCATCTTAGCACACAACTAAAGGAGGATAAATTAAAAACATCCTATAATTTTCCTGTACAGCAATATATCATCATCATAAACTATTTCAAAGTCTTTTTATATTGCAGCAATAAAAGCAAATTTACACTAGTCTTCTGAAACATTCTTAAAAATGTTAAGAAAACAGGCTAACTAAAACATCAAGCTAAATGTCAAAGCAGCTGACAAAAGAATACAATATGATGTAGGAAGTGTTATAATGAAAGATTGTTTTGTTTTAACATACTCAGTTCATTATGCTGAGGAAGAGTGTAACATACTGAACTGTTAACAGTGTGTTAACAGAGTTAACACACTGAACTGAACACACTTCAGAGAGTACTAGGAAGTTTTTACAGGTATTCACAGACTTAGCTGCAAGCCAACAGAAAGCCCTCTGAAATGTAATTACCATACATCTATTTATTTATAAATAGAACAGCATATTCTGCATTGGAAAGGGCCTATAATGATCACCTAGTTCAACTGCCTGACCACTTCTTGGTTGACCAAAAAAAAATGTTAAGAGCATTATCCAACTGCCTCTGAAACACCCTCCCCAGGAAGCTGCAGAGGGCAGTGAGGTCACCCCTCAGCCTCCTTTTCTCCAAACTGGACAAACCCAGACTCCTCAGCAGCTCCTCACAGGACAGACCTTCCAGCCCTTCTGCCAGCTCTGCTGCCCTTCTCTGGGTGTGTCCCAGTGCCTACACATGCTTCCTAAGGTGTGGTGCACTAAACCCAATGACTTACAGAGACTCTTCAATTTTGCACGGAGTCATACAATAAAAATTTTTTAAAAATTAAAAAAAAAAAGAAGCTGAACAACAAAATAATGGATAAATCAATTTACAATTGCTGGCTAGAATATTATTTCACACCTCAGTCCTTAATACAACATAAGAATCTACAACTTGTGTTTATCCACAAACTAAAAATTTGTTCCCAGGCTGAAAGAAAAAGGTTTACCAGTATATTTCCAATACGAAACTTTCAGTACAAAGACAGTTCACACAAAAATTGCAATAGTTCAGAGCTGCAATTACCAAGACTAAATATGATATTAACAGCAAAATAACACTTGTTGGTTTAAATGTACATAAAGCCCTTTGTCAACATAAAAGTCACAGGAACACAGAATCACTGAGGTTGTAAAAGACCTCTGAGATTATTGAGTCCAACCTCTGAGTAACCATCACCTCATAAATCAGACCATGACAGTGAGTGCCATGTACAGTTTTTCTTTTAAAAACTCCAGGGATGGTGACTCCACCATTCCAATGTTTAACAATCCTGTAAACAAGAGAAAAAAATAGTACTGTTTTTCATGTCATTATGCTAGGCTTGATGTAATACATATTGAGGACTTAGCTGGATACTTTCATTTTCTGCCAGCCTGTGTGATAACGGAGGGTACACACTGCTGAGCTGCTTGCCTTTTCATTCCCTCTCTCATCCTTGTCCTCAAAAGTGTGGAAAGTTGCTATCTTCCCCCACCTCCATGAGATTTATCATCGTTATGCAGCTGTTTGTTTTTTTGATTTTTTTTCCCCACTGTAATGTAAATTTACTTGGCTTGACAGCAGACTCCAAGAATCATGTCTGAATACCAACGCAACTCATTGCTCTACAAAAAATCCTGAAACATTTAATTAACTGATTTGCCACTATTCCTGTCTACACTTTCAAGTTCAAATTCCTTCTCGAAGCTCTATCAGGTCCTTGCACTAGAGAAAGGCAGCCTTGTGTTTTAACATGGTTGACACAGATGTAGAGATAAAGCGAAAGTTTCAGGACAAAATCAGAAACTGACAAATTAGCATTATTCAAAAAGTAACTTTGTTAAGCAAAAGCACTTAACAATTTGATCATGACAAGAATCACAGATCCATTCCTAGCAAAAATATTCAGGTACTGCTTACATACACCTGCAAGACTGCAGGAGTGGTTTTTTACATCTGCACTTCTTTTGCCTCGTGGGTGAAAATTAACTGTTGAAATAAAACAGAATAGGCTTTTCAATTGCTTACTTCCACAAGTCACCCTTCAAAGTTTAAGAGGAAATGAGCCTTTAAAAAATATCTTGTTTCTGATGAAGTCTGTTTTAACAAAGAGGCAGATCTCATGAATGTCTGAAATACTACACCAGTAATATACTAGATTAATGCATTTTTGATAGAAGTATGCATCTCTGATTTATTTTTCAGGAGATCATAATTAATTTCACTGAGTCCAAAATTCACACATCAGTGATGTTTCTCACAACACAAGAAACTTGAGTAATTTATTAATATTATGGCAGTATTAAATAAAACCATTAAATTTCAGCTAGCACTATACAGCTTTCCAGAAAATAACAGTATTCTCTTCACAAATATATTAGTGGAACTTCAGTTCTTTGATCTTTAAAATGTACACGCAAGTTAGTAAAAATTATCAGTAATTTTTAATTTTTTTTTCTTTTACCTTTATGCTTGATTCTCAACTTACTAGTTTCTGTAAGACAACACAGTTAAGTGACTGTTTTGATAGCTAAGTAAAAAAGTATCATAAACTGAGAGGATGTCCTTGTTCTTAATTACATCCAAGCTCCACACAGTGCAACAGTAAAAGGTTTTCATAAAACCAAAAAAAAAAGGACAGATAGGTATGACTTCTTACCTTCAAAAGAAGAGCTCTATAGAACTTAAGCACAGTGTGTGTGTTTAATTGACCATACACAGGCACACAACAATGACAATAATGCAAATACTAGGAATAAGTCCAAAAGCTAAGTTTTAACTTACATTTTAGTAAGTATGATCACACATGAAAATAATTTGGCATTAGCTCCTTTGTAGAATCAGCAATTTTTAAAAACCCCTCATTTTAAAGCAGAGAATACGCACATCATTTTTTTCTAAAATTTAGAAGTACTGCATCATCATTCTGATGATGTAAAAAACAGAACAGACATACAAGTTAATATTTTATAGATGATTCTGACGTAACACTTCTGTGCTAATTTCACCAAAAAGTATCTTTTCAACAAAGATGAATGGCTCACAGCCAAGACTGTGAAATAAAACTTGGAAAGCTTGATGGTAAGGCTATCTCAAATTAAAACTAAAAGCTGCCTAAGATTGTTTTTTGTTTTTGTTTCACATAGTCAAATCAGAGAAAGACAGAAAGTCCCCTGAAACATCCCTGTGTTAAAGCATTCATTCTGATTCCAAAGAAATTAAATAGATGAGCTTCTTGTTCCTGCAAAATATGTACCAAAATAAAATAATTTAGGTAGAAGCAGATACACCAAAATTAAAGAGGTATAACAATGTATTTAATTTTCCAACAGCATACCTTAACTTGTAAAATATCTCTGCTCAAGTAACACAAGAATAATTTTATTTATCAGGCTTAATTTCATAAGCATAACTAAAAACTTGAGTGATTCCATTTCACAAAGTAAAATCTGCCATGATCAGTGAGGTACCACCAAAATTATAATTAGACTTCTTACATTTTAAGTCCTATACAAGAGCTACTTTTGCTTTTGTACATATCAAATCTGCTGCCATCATAGCTAAAATGGAAAGGAAATTTCTACTGATGAGCAGTCAAAAGTGTCCTTTCTGTAACAGTCCTGTCAATTTTCAAAGGAACTGCACCTACTCTGCAAACACAGAAATATTGAGAAACAAGCCAGGAATAAAACTCTAATTTCCCTCATTCAGGCATGTCAAGAAAAACTTGTGAATTGCCCATTTCTAGTATTTTGGTGGGTCAGACAAAGTCTAAGCAATCTGTGTTCCAAATGTGTCAGGAAAACTAAGAAGTCACCTGAAAAACATATCCAGACCCTGTCAACAGAAAATATACATGAAACTCCATGGTGGATTAACAGCACCAAACTTTTATGGTTTTCTTATATTTTAACACTGAGCTACCTTCATAGGTCTATATAGGTTTCCTCCTGAGAAATGGAGACTGTCTTAAATAATAAAAGGTGGTTAATGTGAATGGTAGCGAGGCAAAGTTACCAATGTTATAGGTAATTAATGAAATGTTAAAAAGTAGAGTTTAGTCCTGACCTATCTGCCCATACACTTTCACGTGGGTGGAGAGGCAAGAGAAAAATCTACTTTAGTCACTTTCCATTCCACTAAGGTGCTGCTCATACTAGGTTTGTAACCACCACATTCAGCAATTAAATACTCTGATCTGGTATACACATATATTTAGAAAGCTCACAGGTCTCAATTCGTAAATAATTTAATAGGAAGTCATTACCAAAATCATCACAGAGCAATAGATGCTAGAGGTGTCTTTGCACCTCTCAGGTCAGATCTGAACCTCATCTTTCAAGTCCAGCTGTGCTGTTCGACAATCTCACAGTCCCCAGGCAGAGTTCTCCCCTCTGCATTTCAGCTGCCTCCTCCACTTCAGGCAGCCACAAGAAACTGCAGTTGAAGAAGGTGAGAGCCAACATATGGGCTCTGCCAGCACAGAGTATGTGCTTGCTCCCTAATCTGCTCCTGACAGAACTGCTACCTATCTGTGATGGCTACAATTTCACACAACAACTGAACTTCTCTCCATGGCTTAAGATTAATCTCTACTGGGTGAGTCCTCCCAAAATCAGACATGCTACTGACTTGCTCAAATTTTTATCAACTGCCAGCAATGAAAGACAATTGTGCCACCACTGATCCAAAGTCTGAAGGGGGCCCACTCTCAACCCTTGTTTCCCAAAATGGGTAAACACATTAACTACTGCAGGGAGAAGCACAAAACCCCCGAATTTGCAGGTCATGGTTAAATTCATGCAGAAGCAGTTAACCCAGATTTAGCATCACAAAGTGTTTCAGAGCACCAGCACATTCAGTCATCCCTCCAAAACAGAAGGTGGAACCTAAACCCATCACCTTCCATACGGATTGTGTTTCATAGATTCACAGAATGGCTTGGATTGGAAAGGACCATCCAGTTCCTATCCCCACACCATGGGCAGGGATGCCACCCCCTAGACAAGGTTGTTTAAAGGCCATTTCTTTGCCTTTGAAGTACGTACCCTCAGTAGCATAACTGGTTATATGAAAGTTAAAGAGAAAGTAGCCTCAGATGAGAAAACATAAAATCTAATCAGAATTTAAAGCTTCTGCAGCTAATATAGTTATACCTTTACTGATCCCATTTCTTGGTAAATATTTTTCACATACATTGTTACACTGTACAGTCATGATGACTTAAGCTTTTTTCTGAGAAGGCATTTCCTTTGCACAATGCTTTTAGTCCTCTGTGGGAAAGGAACAATGTAACCATTAGTTATACAATAGATTTCAGATGTTACAGATATATTTTCCTTCTTTCAAGTGCTTGTTAATATGCAATTTCCTACTGCAGAAAATTCCACAGAAATGTCCTTAAAAAGCAGTACCAAGTCACGAGATTTCTGTAACACTCTTTGCAAAAGCAAACAGTAACCAGTCTCACACAATCACCTTTGGTGAAGGAACAGTTTACTTTTACCAGGGTGCTATCTCAGTTTAAGTCTACTGAATATCATCTGAGAAGCTTGAACAAGCTGAGAGATATTTAGATTGTATGCAAGAGGAGATACAGATTTCATCATTTTAGTTGCTGTTGGTGAAAGACAGATACCATTTTATTGTAAAGGCATGAAGGACTTACATACTAAGAATGAAGATTTAGAAACAAAAACCAGACACCATCAAGAACACCAGCTCTCAAAGGTGAATGACAATAGCATTAAGACTTCAGGCAAGCCCTTGCAAACAACATATTCAGGAAAAATGCTGCAGCAGAATGATGGGAGACAGCTCTTGTAACTTCAGACTTTTTCAAGCCCAGTCATTCAAGGCACAGTCACAGCGAGGACTTGTCTCAGAGATGAAAGAACAAGTACCTTACTATAGATTTAAAGATTTAATTCATGACTCCCTGCAAGACAAATGTAATAAATGCTTGTAAAAATCCATTTCTGAATCTATGCTCACTATGGCCTATATCCCTATGTTTGGAAGAGGGCCAGAGCACTGCTTGAAAGGGCAAAATAGAATCAGATTAAACTTCCTTAAATGGAGCTCTCAGGTATACCAAGAGGCATCTTTCATATGTAAAATTTAAAAATAAACACATGGTTAACATACTTCCTAGGTAAAGAGGAAATTCTGACTGAAAAAGTAAAGGAAATTCCATGATTGATAACACAGGAAGTCAAACAGAAAAAGATACTGGTGAAGCTACCTCTGGTTATTGAGTAGTATTTACACTTTGTCTGTCTTAGAGGTCTAGTAACTTCAGTTACTCGCAAACTTCTTTGGAGGGCTTGGGAGGATGGCTGGTTTCGGTTGCATTTTTTTCCTTTGGATATGGACCAAGGCCAATTGAATGAGGTTCAACAAGGTAAAATGTCGGGTCCTGCCCTTGGGTCATGACAACCCCATACAGTGCTGCAGGCTGGGGACAGAGTGCCTGGAGAGCTTCCCAGTAGAAACCTGGGGGTGTTGGTCAACAGCAGCTGAACACAAGCCAGCTGTGCCCAGGTGGCCAAGGGCATCCTGGCCTGTGTCAGCAATAGTGGGGCAGCAGGAGCAGGGCAGTGACCGTCCCCCTGTGCTGGGCACTGGTGAGGCCACAGCTCGAGTGCTGTGTCCAGTTCTGGGCCCCTCAGTTCAGGAAGGTCATTGAGGGGCTGGAGCATGTCCAGAGAAGGGAACAAAGTTGGAGAAGGGTCTGGAGCACAAACCTGATGAGGACTCTGGGTGCCTTTAGCCTGGAGAAAAAGAGACTCGGGGGCACATTATCACTACAGGAGGAGGTTGTAGCCAGGTGGGGATTGGGCTCTTCACCCATGCAACAGGTTTCAGTACAAGAGGAAACTGCTTCAAGCTGTGCCAGGACAGGTTTAGATGGGATATTAGGAAAAATGTCTTCCATGAAAGAGTGCTTGAACATTGGATTGGGCTGCCCAGAAAAGTGCAAGTGTTCATAAAAGCAGGTGGATATGAGGCTTAGGGACATGGTTTGGTGGTGAACACAGTGGTGCTAGATTAATGATGGGACTTGATTTTCTTATAGGCCTTCTGTAGATAGGCAGATATAAGTTTACACTGTGATTATTTGCTCTGAATATTTTTACCATATCTGTACTAATTTAGCTGTCATAACTGGACAATATAATTCCACATTCCAGTGTGCATTTTCTTTGATATTGCTAGATACGTGCAAATAAAAGCCATTTATGTTCAAACTACCATACCTTCACTCAGAGCCACAGTACTTCAAATAACAAATTAAATTTTAGAGAGATATACAGTAGTAAAATTCAATATCACTGGAATTGTGGCTTTTTACAACAACAGCCAGTGCTACCAGCCTCTCAGTATACATGTACCAGGACTACAGTGTAGCAGTATAATTCACTGCTTTTTGGTAAATTTTACCAAAAAGTCATTCCAAAATTAAGGAACACTTCTCCATTTTGTTTATTACAGTTGGGTGTACCCACTTGGGTGGAAATGAAATAACATGGGTATACCTAGATTTCTATTTAAATCTAGACTTTTCATTATCCTGCTATTGGTTGGGGGTGTGCACAAAACAGTGAAGAAAGTTCCAAAAACTTCAGATTTGCCATTGTCACATCTTCTAAAAACACATCTCTTTAGCACAGGCTAAGGGTTAAATATCTATGACAGTCAAAAAAATCAAAACAAGAATTGATGGTATTTAATGCATCAATGAATAAACTGAATGGGTTACCAGAAATTCATGTTACTTTCCAATTTCAACACTGAAGTTCTGCTCCAGTTAATAAATTCAGTAGACATACAACTTGGATCATAACAGTTGTCATTGGAAGTCAAGGGCACTTGAATTATACATCTGTTTAACTGCCTTGCTAGACTTAAATCTAACATATTAACTGGTATAGTTCAAAAAAACCCAAATCTTAACAGAAATGGCAATGCATTTCTTAATCCAAAAGCCTTTAGATCCTCAAATCAATACAGTTAAAATATTACCTGGATCATTATGTGAGTGAGGCACAACAAAAACTTGAAGTGGTTCGCTGTCCCATTCATTTTCATTGTATGTGATATCAAATCCTTGTTTCCAAACGCCACCATCTGGATTATCGAAAGGAAGAATATCATAGACATCCAGCATCTAAAAAAGAAAATTTAAAGGAATATAAAACATGAATTCACAGAAACAGTTCTGTTATTAAAAAACAAAGCTGTTTTCACCTCAAATGGATCAGCTCGTTCATTACAGAGGGAGAGATGACGAGCCAAATGAATAGAAAACTGACAAATGAGAGCAAGTTTCAAATCACACTAGGACACCCAAGACACAGCTGGCAGGAAGAAGAGCATTTGGCCAGCTCTGTTCTGAGGAAACTGACATTGATTAGATAAACAGCAGGATTTAAGCCTTAAGTCAAAAAAATTGCAGCAGCTCACAATGGCATTGGGCAGGAGGGTATGAAGAGGATTATACAGAATTGCACAGTACACTAAACAGCAGAATGCAGGAAATGAAGAAAATAAACTGAGCAAGAAGGAATGACAGCATGAGAGATATCAAGGCAAATGGCAAACTCACAAAAAGGAACTGAAAGAAGCTATCAAGAAAAAATGTTGATAACTGTAGCCAACTGCTATAACAAAGCTTCTTGTACATTTCCTGTTGCCCGGTACACTAATTGTACAAGGAAGGACATATTTAACTTCTCAATGCAAATAAAAAGGATACAGATAAATAAAGCAACTATAGAATTACTGTAACAAGCTCCTATGAAACTTAGGGAACACCCTACAGCTTCAAAGAGAGGCTATTAAGAGGAGATTCAAGGAACTTTTTTTGGTAATGCTCTGGTTTGTTTTTAAGAAAGAAAACAAGATACGAACAGGAGTTGACATCAGACAAGCCAATTCCTGACACCCTAGTTTAATAACTAAACTTTAATCAATTCCAAACACATGTTAGAATACAATTGTATACTTGACAAACTTTCTACAAAACCCAATTCATCTACACAAAAAAAGGACCACTATAGCAGTCATTTGCTACTTGAACACCACAAGAGTTAAAACTTCCCAGTGGTAAGATGCTTTCTGTCCTGCTAGGAAAACCTAAAAAAAACTACAGACATCCGAAACAAATATCTGACTAAAGAAATTAAGGCCTTGCAATTGTTGACTTTCGCATCCACCCAGCTGATCTCTCATTTTTCCCCATCAACAGAACAGGGGGAGAAATATAAAATATTATGGGTGAAGATAAAAACAATTTCCATCACAGAAAAAAAAAGACCTGACTTTGGGAACATTAAATTAATCTGTGGCCAATTAAAACAGAGTTGAATAGTGAGAGATCAGTCCATAATGTTTCCTCTCTGTCATTCTCTGCTTCTCCAATTTTTTGCCTGCCCCAGCATGGGGACCCTTCCACAAGCCACAGCACTTCAGGAACTCCTCTAGTGTGGATCTACCATGGGCTCCAGTTCCTCCTGAAAATATATACCTGCTCTGGCATGAGGTCCTCCACCAGTTTCAGGGAAAAACTTGCTCCACTGTGGTTTTCCCCACCTGCTCTAGTGACTAGAATACCTTCTCTGCTTCCTCCGTCAAGGACCATGGTGTTCACAGGACTGTTTCTCCCCCTTTTTTAGCCTTATACCACACTGACAGGCAGCATTTTACCTTCCTAAAACCAATTCTGCCAGAAGTACTACCACTCTTTGCTGGTGGAGGCTGTATCCTGTGGTGGGTTTGGAGCTGTGTCTGGCACAGGGCAGGACTGGCCTCTCCTCACAGATACTGGAGCCCCTCACTGCCTACACCTAGACATCTGCCAGAGCATTCCACCCTCACCTCTGTTAAACACTTAAGAACAGTCAATAAAATACATATTCATCACATAATCTTCACAAAATTCACTTACATTTACAAAAAACTTTTCCCACACTAAGACACTGAGAAAGCGGAAATTTTTACACACACCCACATACAAGGTAGATCTCCACTCCTTGTCCTTTCACCTCATAAGAACAACAAAAGAATCCCCACAGTTACTTCACTCTGGAAATGTTCAGTCCAAGTTTTGGCCATCAACACTCCCCATCTCTTAATCCTCAAGACCCAGATTTGGGTGCCTAAAGGAAGAGGAGTGGGTTAACCTTGGAGGGGTTGGAATCTGACAGCCAGAAAAGGTCAATCCACCACAGGCCTTTAGCTTAAGATATAAAGGGAACTAAGTAAGGTAAGAAGGGAATAAAACCCAGTAATCCTACATCCAGCAGAGCCTCAGCTGGGCCTGCAATGTGCACTGGATAACTACAACATGTGAGAGATTCCATGTACACCAAACATCTATGGCGTGTATGAGATGATCCTGTCACATCACTGCTCCCCTGGGATTGCCTCAATCTTTGGACAATATTGATTAGAGGAAAACAAAGGTGCAATACTTGAAGATCTGTGCATTCTGTACTGTCAGCTTGAAGGGCCCAAATAAAGGTCTTGCTGAAGTTTGTTAGCCTAATAGCATATTTTCTAAATATGCTATTGGGCTAATTTATATATTAGATAAAGAATAAATAATATATATTATATAATAGATAATATAGATAATCTTTTATTATTGCATATTTTCTAAATATGGTATTTTCTAAAATCTGAGTTTGAAGAACTGTATTTTTTCTCTGCAATGCAATGTTCTGAAGAAAATGTAAGTGCATACTTTGTAAACTTGCCAGTGAACAATGAATGGCCTTAATACTGATAAACTCTTTGGACATTTCAACCATGAAAACATTATTTGATTAAAAAGTAGTAATTCATGGAATTCCACACATTCCTGTGAGTTTTTCTTATGGATGGAGTCAGCATTTAACAGCAACTTTCTGCAGTCTGAAAGATACTAATTTTTACAGTACTAAACATAACATTCATAATTTTTTTCCCCGACATCTACAACTTCACAGCTATTTCAAACCACGCTGATACGACTATGAGCTCAAGAGACAGAAACTGCAATTCAGGAAATAGGTCTTGAAATCCTTATCAACAGTTGTCTGATATAACTGCTTCGATTACATGACCCATCTTCTAGAGACATTCACTGCCTTGCAAAGGCCTGAATCATGCATATCGTAGAGGAACTGTTGAAGCTTGTCCAACTTAATGGCTACTATCCCTTGTTGTCCTTCCATGTGGGTATCAGTGAAACTCTCAGAGGCAACCCAGACTGCATCAAAACTGACTGCAGAATTCTGCAGGTAATTGAGGTCACAGGTGGTGTCCTCTTCTATCCACCAGTGAGGGGGGTAAGAGTGTGAGAGGAGGACACTGATAGTATAGATCAATAAATAGCTTCGGAGTTGGTGTTTGGAGTTCTCTGACCCTGTTTTCATATCTGTGTCTGCTTGGGAGAGATGAGATCCAACTAATGGCATCAGAGGTACCTTTGCCAGGGAGATGGCTGACCTGTTAAGGACAACTTGTGGCTGAGAATAAAAAGGGACAGAGAGAGTCAACAGCAGCCCTGTAAGGGAGTAGTGGGCAGGAATGATGTGACATGGAAGGGTTTAAAAAATATGTAATATAATAAATCAATAAAATTGGGTCACCTCCAACATTTTTTGATAAGCAAGGAAGAACCTACAAGGCACAATCACAAAGAAATCCCCAAAATCCTTCCTGGGAAATTAGCATGTTGGGGTGCCTCTCTGACAGCTTCCTGGCCTGTATCAGAGACAATGTGGCCAGCAGAACCAGGGAAGTGATTGTCCCTCTGTACTGAGCACTGGTGAGGCACCTCAAATCCTGCATCCAGTTTTGGGCCCCTCACTGCAAGAAGGACATTGAGGTGCTGGAGTGTGTCTGGAGAAGGGAACGGATTTGGGAAAGGGTCTGGAGCACGAGTATGATGAGGAGCACCTGAGGAAACTGGGGGTGTTTAGCCTGGAGAAAAGGAGGCTCTGGGGGGACCTTATTGCTCTCTACAGCTCCTTGACAGGAGGGTGCAGCCAGGTGTGGGTCTGGTTCTCTTCCCAGGTAACAGCAGCAGGACAAGAGGAAACAGCCTCAAGCTGTGACATGGGATGTTTAGATTGGATATTAGGAAAAAATTCATCATGGAAGGAGTGGTCGAGCACTGGCACAGGCTGCCCACAGAAAGGGTGGAATCACCACCCCTGGAATGTGGAAGTGTACAGAAAAACATGTGGATATGGAGCTTAGGGACATGGTTTAGTGATGAACACAGCACAGCCACATTAATGATTGCACTTGATTTTCCTGGATTCTGTGGATGAGAAGCCAACAGAGAACTTATGGACAAGGACTAAGAAGCAGACCAGTATGGGTGACAGTGTAGTGGATGTCTGCAAACAGGTTCTCTGATCAGGGATAACAAGTAGAGGAGGCTCTCCACAGACATTTGCAGCGCCTGGTCCTCATGGGGAGCTTCAATGACCCTCTGTTGTGCACAAGGGACAATACAGCCAGGCATAAGTCATCCAGAAGGTTCCCGGAGCATGGCAGTGGCATATTCCTAATCCAAGGGACCAAGAAGGCAGTGAGGAGAGGTGCTCTGCTGGACCTCTTGCTTGTCATGAGTGCCCTCATCTCATTGGGGCTGTGAAGCTCAATGGCAGCATTGGCTGCAGTGACCATAAGACTGTAGAGTTCAGGACCCTGAGAAGAGGGAGGGGGACAAAATACAAAACCACAACCCTGGACTTCAGAAGCACAGGCTCTGGATGCTTTGCTGTCAAGATCCCACAGCATAAGGCCCTGGGATGGAATAGGGGCCCAAGAAAACTGGTTAATACCTCCTCTGGTAATAAGGATCACCTCCTCCAAGTGGAGGAAGTCCATCCCAACAAGTAGGAATTCAGGAAGAAATGCCAGGAGGCCTACACAGATGAACAAGGAGCTCCTGGCAAAATTCAGACACGAAAAAGAAGCCTACAGAGGATGAAGGCAGAGACAGGAAATGGAAGAGTGGGGTGGATTGACCCTAGCTGGGTATGAGGTACTCACTAATGCCACTCTGTCAGTCTCCTCTAAAAGTGGGCAGGGGAAAGAAAATATAATTAAAGGCTCACAAGTCATGATTAGGGGAAGGAGAAATCGCTTACTGATTACCATCATGGGCAAACCAGACTTGACTTAGGGAAATTAGCTGAATTTATTACTAATCAAAATCAGAGTACAATAATGAGAAGTAAAACAAATCTTAAAAACACCTTTCCCCCACCCTTCCCTGCTTCCCAGGATTAACTTTATTCTCAGTCCTCTACCTTCTTGCCTCAGCGGTGCAAGGAGATGGGGAAGAAGGGTTATTATGGTCAGTTCATCACATGTTTTTTCTCTGTCCACTTCCTTGGCAGGGAGGAGTCCTTCCCCTGCTGCAGTGTGGAACTCCTCCCACAGGAGACAGTTCCCCATTGACTGCTCCAATGGAAGTCCTTCCCATGAACTTCATGAACTGCTCTAACAAGGGTGCCTTTCCACAGGCAGTGCTTCAGGAACAGCCTGCCCCAGCTCGGGTTCCCCACAGAGTCACAAGTCCTTCCAGGAAATCTGCTCCAGTGTGGGCTCCTCTCTCCACAGGGCCTCAGGTCCTGCCAGGAGCCTGTTCCAGCATGGGCTTCCCATGGCATCACAGCCTTTTTTGGGCATCCTCCTGCTCCAGCTGGGATCCTGCATGCGCTGCAGGTGGATCTCTGCTTCCCCATGGATCTCCATGGGCTGTGGGGACACAGGAGCTTCACCGTGGGCTGCACCATGGGCTGCAAGGGAATCTCAGCTCTGGCACCTGGAGCACCTCCTGCTCCTCCTTCTCCACTGACCCAGGTGTCTGCAGAGCTGTTCCTCTCACATATTTTCACTCATCTCTTTTCTGGCCACAATTACTTCTATACAGTATCTTTGTTTTCCCTTGTCTTAAATCTGTTATCCCAGTGGTGTTACTACCATGTGATTGCCCCAGCTTTGGCCAGAGGTGGATCCATCTCGGAACCACCTGGCACTGGCTGTCAGACATGGGGGAAACTTCCAGCAGTGTCTCGAAGAGGAGGTATAGCCCCCATGCCTATAGCCCCCACCCCCAGCAAATCCCAGTCAAGCAAATCTAATACAGGGAGGAATACAGAAACATTGTCCGAGCACCCAGTGATAAAGTTAGGAAAGCTAAAGGACAAATGGTGGGATTGAATCCAGCCAGGAATGTCAAAGGCATCGAGAAGGGCTTCTTTAAGCAGACAAGTGACAAAAGGAAGGCCAGGATCTACTGCTGAATGAGAGAGGGGACCTGGTGACACAGGACATGGGAAAGGCTGAGGTACTGAACGCCGTCTTTGCCCCAATCCTTACAAGCAAGATCAGCCTTCAGGGATCCCAGGTCTCATAAAGGAGGGGAGAGAACTGGACTGAGGAAGATGTCCTTCTTGAAACAGGGCCAGCTCAGGGAATACTTGAACTAATTGGACATGTCTAAGTCCATGGGACCTGATGGGACGCACCCATGAGTTCTGGCTGTTGTCACTGTAAGGTCACCCTTAAGAACCTTTGAATGATCATGGTGATTAGGAGAAGTGCCCAAAGACTGGAGGAAAGCAACATCACTCCTATCTTCAAGAACGGGAAGAAGGAGCACCCAGGAAAATAAAGGCAGAGAGAGTGCAGAGATGGTCGAGCCACTCTCTTTCCAGTGTTGCCCAGAGACAGGATCAGAGGCAATGGGTACACACTGAAGGTTCCTCCTGAATATCATGAAAAGCTTTTTCCCTGTGAGGGTGACTGAGCACTGGCACAGGTTGCCCAGGGAGGCAGTGCAATCACCACCCTTGGAGATACTGAAAAGTCACCTGGACATGATCCTGGACACCTGACTCTTTGTGGCCCTGCTTGAGCAGGTGGTTGGACCAGATGACATCCAGAGGTCCCTGCCAACCTCAACCATTCAGCCATTTTGTGATTCAAACATTAATCAGAAGCAGTTAAAAAAAAGCCAAAGAAAAAAAACCCTAAAACCTTCCCTTGTAATAAACAAAAGCCAGACCAGGCTGAAAACCTTACACTTATGAAAAGACATCCAAAAAACAGAAGTTAAATCTTTTTTATCTTTCATACACCACCATCCTCAATAGGAATTGTGTAAAGGATTAATTACAAATTGCATCATCACTCAAACAAGTTACATAACTGCAAGTGATGAATAAGTTCCAAGCCCCTAGTTAGTAAAAAGAAAAAGAAGTTAAAGAATTCTTTCATGGATATAATTTCATGGATGTATTTCAGTTTCATGTCTGAGTATAACATACTGATACGATAAGAAAGGACTCTGTAAAAACAGTAGACAGATAGAAATTCAAAAAGGACGCTGCCTCTCTTCATTATGGCTGCTTCAGAAGACAGCCATGTTGCTACAAGCTTTTCATTAAAATATCAGAAAGGTTATCAGCTGTGTTTTTTCTACATGGTTTTATTCTTCCTCTATACTGAAGGAGTCAAACTGCTGAAATTATGTAAATCTCATGAAAACATCACAACATCCTAACAGCGAATACTAAACTACTGCTCAGTAGAAATAAAAGCATAGATTGTGCCTCTTCAAGCCATCTTTTTAAAGAGTGATTCATGTCTCATTTTCAAAAAGAGTAACATTACTAAGCCTAATCTTAGATGCTTCAGTAGTTGAAATGGACAAGACAGGAGACACCTCAGTGTATTATTTAAAAGACCTTCCAGCTCAGCATGATGGTTATTGAGAATTCCATCTTCTCTGAGCACAAATGCCAGATACTTCCTGAAATCCTAAACTGAAAAAGTATCAGGTCATATCCATATTTAATCCAGTTGTCTTCATTTCTGTGGGTTTATTACCTGTCTATTATTTATCTTTTGGAAAAAAGTACACATTAGTCTTTTACTTGACTTAAATTATAGCACTCTCAAGTCAGCCTTATTTTCTCTGTCCAGCTCTATTACAGTTTTCTACCTACTTATAAACAGTATAGTAGCAAGTAAACAATTTCTTGATTTATAATTAGTCCATGAAAAAATATTCTTCAGCTGTCCCATCTGAGAATCTTTTGGTCTCATATTGTTAGCAACTTGCTTTTTCTGTTTTATGTAAACACATGTCTTTGAGTACCAAATCCAGCAATATTTCTCACTGAACCATCACAAAGTCTTTAAATCCATATCTGAATGCATTTTTACAATGGTTTCTCCATTATGGGAGACTATAATAAATTTCCATGATTTATTCAGTGAAGACTCTTACCTTCACTCTGTAAAGTTATTTTTTATTCAAATACTTAATCTCACCTATATTAGCTCTTACTACTTTGTAGGCTCTCAAGCCACCCAAGGACAAACATGGGAAAAGTAACGTAAAAATCTGTGGGTTTAACTTAATGTTTACAAACAGCAGCAATTAACATGTTTATTTCTTTCAAAAAGTGCTCAAAATTATGACTGAAAATGTCTCAAATAAATTAACTGAGCACGCAGAATACATCAGGGTTGGTAAAGTATTAAATAGTAAAACTGTACTGAAATACAGTGATTTAGATCAGCTCGTAATGTGGTGCTAGAGGAATTCTGCTGAAGTCAAGGTCTTAGATTCCATAACTGAAATGCAGCTCAGACTCACAGGATTGGAAACTAACTGTATACAGAAGCAATGTTAAAGTGACTTAATGATGATGGTGAATAACCTGCTGAGCAGAGGGTACTAAGGCAATGGCATGGAGAACATTAAAGCCCTCCCTCCCTGTGCAAGGAAGAAAGGAAAATGTGAGTAGGGGAACAGTATGTTTGCTTCTTATGAACATGCAAATCTACTTAAAAGTAAAGAGAATTATCCAAAACCAATTTAGTTACAACAGCCTCCCATTAGGTAGGTAGTAGGTGCATTGGGTGATAGGAGATGTATGTTCTGACATTCTGCAAGTGTGAAGAAAAAACAAAGAGCAGTTTTAGAAAATACATTTTACCTTCCATTCGTAACAGGTTAACATGCCCAAGAATTTAAGACAACATATTTTATCTCAAAATTAATTTACTGGAACTTATTTTTAATGCACATTAAAAAGTGCATCACCTAACATGGTAACAGATTGTACAACAAATAACTTGTTAATAATCCACTAACTTGAAAGCCTGTAACCACAGGTCCAGATGTTTCACTTCCCTGCACAGAAGTCTTAAGGCATATGAGAAACATGAAGAGATGTTCAGATACTGCCTTTAACAAGTCTACTTTCTCTATAAAAGACATTGAGGTGGTGCCTATCCCTGAAGAGTTTAAAGGCATTAAGCACGATACATCAGAGGTTGCAATTGTTCTAATATGTGTACTTATTCTTCTGAAGTCCGCTGTCTTTCTCCGGTAATAGAAATACTTTAAATTCTAAAACGACAAAGCTGGACTTCAAAATTTAATCTTTGCTTTAGAGTACTATGAATATTTATAGTACTCCCACAAGACTCACAAAAACAGTACAGATCACAAACTTCACAGAGTATTCTCAGTGCTCCTGAATCACTCCATTAAAACTGAATATATAAGAGTCCATGAACTCACAAGCATCACCAGAAAGCAAAATAAATTCAATTTGAAGTGTTTGACTTTAAAAACTTCAAAACTTCAACCTCCCCAGTTCATGCCAACCAGTCAACATGGTATATGTTCCTCCTTTCTGATCAAAGCACCTAAAAGAACTGGAGGCACAGGAATGCTGAAATACAGAAATGACATTCAAAAGGGAACACAGGACCCAAGATATTTTTTAAATTACTAATTCTTGAACATTCTTTACCTCCCCATCAAACCTCATCTACACATATGTCCCTAAAAGTAAAATATATTTAAACCAAGACTATCCACTATTCGCAGTTTATTTTTCATCAGTTTTAGAACAGTTTGGGGAAACTCAAAGAGACTCTCAAATTATTTCCAAAGAATTGATGGGACAATAATCACTATATTTTGTTTAGATTTTTGAAAAAACTTTTAAGCTTTTGTTTCTTTAAGCCAAATGTTGGCTCTTCATAATCATTATTCAATTTCCAGAGAACTTTTAAAAAAGGTATAAAGGAACACTCTCACAACATCTATTAAACACAGCAATCATTTCAACAATTCTATTATGTCTTAGTACCAAGCTTTTAGCAGCAACTTGACATGTTCAGAATTAATACAAAGTGACAGCTAGGACTCCAGCACAATAAGAGAGAAAAACATACGGCTTACCTGTACATCTGAACTGCGACTTCCACTTTTTGAAGCAAACAAACAATCCTCAGAATCAACTGTGAGCAAAACTGAAGCAGAAGGGAACAGCTCAGAAACAGACCCTTGACTGAAGTTTATAGCTTCTGGATTTTTTTGACCATCCTTTACTGATTCACTCAGATTGATCACAGAATCGCGTATGTTTGAAATAATCTCATTATTTTCTGCCAACAGGCGTTCTAGATGATCTATTTTTTCTTGCAATATTGAAAGCTGGCCCTAGGGGAGAGGAAAAAAAAAAGTAAGGTGTAATTACTTCTCAGAAAAATTCTGGATAGACCCGAAAAGCCCAACAACAACAAAAAAATCAGTTTCACAATAGTATGTGATCACACAGAAAATTCAAATATATCTTTATTTCATATTTTACATAAAGACAAACTAATAAGGTATTGACCCAACACACAGAACTTCCTCTTTCCAGTACAAGAGAAAATAGCAAGAGACATTTTTCCTCTATGAACTTGAATTCACAGCACAAGATTTAATCAATGATAGGAAGATACACTTTAAAGTCACACAGTATCAAGCAGCAATTATCTCTAATTCAACTTTTTTCACATCTTCCATAGATTTGCAAAAATCTGATTTTCTCATTTATCAGAACATCAAAGCGATTTTTTACAAGTCAGTCACATCGTGATGGGATTAAGAGGATATTGTAAACATTTCAGGTTTTTCCCATACATTTAAAATAGCTCAATAAATACCACTTTTTCTGATTTTCAGTGGAAGTCGGAGACAAATTAACAAAAGCACTGCACGGGGGTAAAAGATCCTTTAACAGCCTGATCATAGGAATAATCTATATAATTGCACCATTACAACCATCAAGAAAATCCTGAAAAAGAGAGATCAAGCTAATGGCATTTTCAGTCAAAAGGTCATCTCCAACTGCCAAACAACAGGATTTGTAGATATTCTAGAGAGCTCCACAAGAGGAAGGCTGCAGAACATCAATGTGAATTGAAAAAAGTAGACTCATCTCCCAGAGCAACTGGGAAGGAAGAGACAGATCCCACAAAGCAATTTCATAGCATCTAATCACTGTATTGTTGGAATGCAGGAGGGACCCCAGCCCTCCTCAAAGGGCACCTCAAAATGCTACTGCCCTCTCATGTACTAGCCACTCCTTCCAAATCATTTGAGGCATGGTTTTTATCAGGCATGAATGTGCTGGCTTTTACAAACTCACAAAAGGCCAGATTATTTAATGTGATCTTAGGGATACTTCCTCATAACAGTAATTTCTTTGTTTCCTCAAAATGACTTCAATGTAACAAGAAGTGACAAGAGAACAAAAAAACCAGTCACTTCCTACTATTAAAGTTGAGTTCAGACTCCAAAATATAAAATGTATGATTAGGTATTTTTGCAAGCAGCTGCCATAATAGCCAAACCTGCTGCAGTTTCAGGCATCTGCATTTTACTATTACATTCAACACAAATACCATTGAATCAGGAGACAGCTACTCTGTGACTTATGGTTTTAATGACTTTTTCCCAGCACCACTGCCTGATTTTCTTAGGACTACAGTATAATATTAGAAACAACATCTATACATGACACTTTTTTCCCTTTTGACAGTAATACATTTGAAATATTTGCATTTTCCTTTTCAGCAACTGTAGTTTGCAAAGGATTAGGTCTCCTTTCTAAATTGATGCGTACAATTTTTAAATTCTCTTGACTTTGAGAAGCCTGCAGGAATAAAAAAATACCCAAACCAAATAGAAACCAAACCCTTACCAAGAGCTACCTATCAGTTTTTTGGATTCTAAACTGTCATTACTATAAGTCTACCTTTATGAAAGTTCTTTGTAATTTTGCAGACGATATGTTTTAGTACTTCTTTAAATCTATTGGTTTGTCTCCGCATTTTATGGGCTGCGTGAAGTGCTGATCCACTGCTTGTCGTTTGTTTCCGTTTCTTAGATTGATACATCCTGAAAACAGTAACAGGTTCTAAAATGCAACACAGGCAGACAGCTATTGCTGCTTCCCAAAAGGACAAATACATATTTTGACAACAGAACCAGATTAAGCTAATTGAGATGTAGGACCAACATCCTAGAATCCCAACAGTTTAATGATAAATGCTAGAAACTTCTAAAATTGAGGAACTGAAAACAAGAAGAAATCAATATGCAGATGATGGGATACTGGAAAGAAAAAAAAATAAACAGACTGTAGTCCCATGCCCCCTGGTGGCACAAAAGAAACAGACAGACTAAAATCTTTAAAATGCTACATTAAAGATACTGTGCGTACAGTTCTATACAAAATTAGTGTTTTCCCTTGCAATATCTGTGATGCTTTGAAAGTAGGAAAGGTTTCTCTACACAGCGTCTCATAGCCTATTGTGCTCCTCAATCTAAAAATAACATATATAAAACAATACTTGATAGAGGCTTTACAGGCTGCTCAACAGAAGCTCTGATCTTCAGATTCCTAGGAAGTTACAATACAGCTGCCATCCATATAAATCATTCCCTGCCTCACTGCATTCCCTGCCTGACTACACTTCAAAGTTACCACGTGTGCAAGCAGTTAAAGCACTGTTCACACCTATCCCACCACTATGGACACTGTCTCTACAATTATAAAACCAGACAACTGTTTAAAATTTATATTCTCATTCATGTATGTTGTAGAAGTATTTTACGTCTTCTTACCAAAAGCAGTTTTATATTGCTTAGCAATAGCCTGCCAACTGCCTGGTCACAGAATACACCACCAACCTGGTATATATCGTCTAGCTAATTATATGCTCTCCAGGACAATAACACACACAGTGGAAAACAAACAAACAAAAAAAAAAACCCTCATAAAATAAGTGTTTAGAATGATCCTTCCACTGGCATATACTGCCAGATTCTAGAAGACAGATATAAACTTCCTCCAAATTTGGAGGTCATGTCATATTTCAGATCTTTAAGACATACCTTTCATTTAACTTATTATACTTTAAACCTTGAAAAATCTGTAACAAGTTCTACCAGTTTACCATTTACTATGTGACAAAGTATTTTTCTTTGTAAACCAAGTTCCTTGTATACAAATTGCAATGTTACTAGATGACCTTTAAATACCGATGACTTCATATGCTGCTACGTACAACCAGCAATAATTTTTAAGCTGCAAGGTTCCAGCCTACCTAGGACACTGGTTTTCAGAAGTCTGTAAAAGTATGTTACTTTAACTTCGAAGGTAATTCTTCTGTCATTTGGAGAAAGAAATCCTTACAAAGACCTCCCATTGTGGAACCTAACAGAGGACATTAATACAGAAAATCCTTTCTTTTGTGGAGACTGTGAGATGCACCATGCTTTTACACATGCCATGTGCTAAATCAACTTGAATGCAAAACATGAATATGTTAACAACATGTAATCAATAACCAAGTTAAAACTGCAGGAAATCAAATTTTTGAGATCATCAAAATATTTTCTTTTTGTTGTGAAATGTCAGATCCATGAAACTTAAGATAAACAACAGTGTCTCAGACTAGAAATGGATCCCAGTCTTCATTCAGCATGAAAATAATTCGTCAGGAATCCATTCTCAAGACAAAAATTTCACATGGATACAAATTATGCAAAAGCTAGGTATATTTTCATTGCACATTCACCTTTTCTTCTTATTAAATAGATACTGCCTGTTCAACAGTAAAATGATTTTAAAACATGAGCTGAATATGGAAAACACTGCAGCTCTTCAAAACAATTAATTTAACACATGAAAATAAATTCAGTTTCAAAATTTTTAAAGGAAGGCAACTGACTTACTTCAAATGTCAAGGCCAAACAGTACCAAACTGAAGTTACTCTCAAGCTGTTTTATCTTATTAATTGCTAGTCACAGACCAGAAAAACAGATTAGAAGCATGTTACAGGGGACACTAAATAGGTCTAATTAAAAGATAAAACACAGGGATCCTCTCCATTACTAAAACCATACTCCAACAGTATTTGTTTTAAATTAAGTTTTCAATTTTTCCACACATTTAAGGGTGAGCAGGGAGATTTTTTTAACTTTTTTTAATCTGAGCAGAGATATACCAACTTAACCGTAACCAATTCTATGTGAAATGCTGCATTCTGCATGGCTTTGTAGATCTTGAACGACAAAACTTTACTAGCTGAACATGTGAGCAGAGCTATCTCTGACTTCACAGCATCAAGTCTTCTTAGAAAATAAGCAACCTTCATCCAAGACTTTGAGAAATGTCTAACTGCACAGAAAAATGGAGATACACTAAGTATATCTTAGCACAAGAGAATAGCATTCAAGGATGCTCTGTTAATCTACATACTTGTTTTAACTTTGGGAAAACTAGAAGTAGTCTATGCAACCAGTTAAAAAGTTTGCAACAACTTTGGTGTCAGATTCCTTTTTTCATTTCTCTCTGTCTTTATATATTCACAAGTATGTAAATAAAGATCTTACTAAAAAGCAAGAAAGTCAATCCTCCTGTTACTTCACAGCAAAGGAAGCACTTCTACAAGAAGCATAAAGTGCCAACAAATCCACTGAAAGTAGCTACATCTGCACTGGTAGAATGGCATCACATGAGCAGCACACCTGTTCACCACTCCTGTGCTTACACAGGGTTGGCCTTAACCAACAAAATTTTCTCATGTGAAGGCAACACAGACCCGCACACCCTCCTCCCACTTGGAACAAGTGTCCACACCTGTTAGATGCCCTGAGAAACCTGCCACTATCACCACATGAATCAGCTACATAAACAGTTCCTTATGCTTCAGTCACTCTGAACCCTTCAGCAGTTTTTATGCCCCAAATACTCCAGAGCAGTATGCTTTCCCACTGCCCTCTGCTTGTCCTTCTCTGTTCACTTCTGACACCAGCCTGATCTGTAGCAAGGACTCTCCAGAAAGGAGCACAGTGACACCCAACACAAGGAGGGAAGCCCAGTAACACAGTGGGAGAGCAACGTGTTTTATTCTGAGGAAGTAGAGAGTGTTCAGTTTCTCCTATCTAAACACTGTACATTGTGGAAAATATGCTAGTTGGAACTTTCATTTCCTGAGTGAACACACACTCCTTCTCTAAATGCAGTGGCTTTCAACAGGCCACTAGCGATCACTTCATCAGGAAAAAGACAGCTAGCTCAAATAATTGAAGAGGGAGTATGACAGGCCCACAGATGAGGTTCTCTCATAGGAACAGACAGGCAGAGGAAAATCCAGATTAGAGACTTCTGATGTTACATCAGCTGGAATTTGGTTATTTGCATCCAGACTCAGCCAGCAACCACCGAGTGCTTGGTTTGAAACAAGCCAGAGCCCATTCCCTTTCTCACCCACATGAAACAACAGGAGACCACAAAGGAGCTGTCAGTGTCCTGCATTAGAGGCTCTGGTGTACCAAAGATCTGCGGTGAAGAAAGCGAACACCACAATGGACGTAGCTCTCCGAAGGATGTGGCAAGGTCACTGCCTATCCACATTCACTACAGTAAGCAGTGAGGAAACTGGACTCGAAGTCTCATTTTCTGGCTGCACTGAACAGCAGTCATCATAACAGTTTTCTGCACTGGTCTTGCCAGTGATTATATCCAGGTACATCTCTAGAAATCACATGCTATCTTTTTCAAATTCTTGATATAAACTCTGATGAGATGCCAGCTTATCAAGATGGTAAGACCAGGATGCATTCTCTGTTCTCTATCAGAGCAGTGAACAGAACATACCAAATACACAATTAAATGGTCACCTCCTGCACAGAAAAAAAAAAGCAGTTAAAAGTCAAAAATGCAACCCAGTGTACCATCAAAGCTTAATATTTGATCACATGTTTCAGCATGCATTCTCTTTGCAAGGGAGGATACAGAACAAAAAACAAGCATACAATGTTTCAGTTAAAAGGACAAATCAAGGTTTAAAGGCTTTACTGATCCATACAGAGGGCTTATGCATATTTGCGACAATGAAAAGAACATAAGTAACCTTGTTAGTAATTTCCTACCTTTAAAATACTATTCTAAAAAAGCTGACTTTACAGAGACACTGGAATTCTTCTGAATTAAATAACTACAAAAGTCTGTTCTCTTAAAAGAATCAGAAAGTTCTAATCCAAAGATGCAACAACAAATAGATTTTAAGAAGCTGATGGACTTCCACATTTTGCTTTATCACCAGAGGCAGCAATAACAAGAATGTTTAATGTACTATTACAGTAGACTTATGTTTCATGCCATTTACAGAGACAAATATAAGGCATGCTGTCAGGGACTAGTTTTGACACCACCATCACTGACCTGAAGGCAAGGAGAATAAACTGAATATTTCCAGATTTCTAAGTCAATTAAACTGAAAAATGTCCACTGCTACTGTGACTGATCCATTTTGTGTTCATCTCCTTTTTGATCCTCCTCCCTACCCTATGCTGAATCTTTATTTAAATGTCTAGCAGTACAAAAGTGAAGCATGGCTTATCTGCCACTAAGAGTAAGAACTTTAATAATGGTTATTTTCATTCAAACAAGTCAAAACTTAAAATAATGTATCAGACAAAGAAAAGCTCAAGTAAGAACTAGAAAACCTCTCTTCATTTAGTTGATACAGTTAAGTTAGGCAATGACTCTTGGTAGCAGAAGGATGTGCTCAATTAGAGTTACTGTTTTGTAGAATATATTTTGCTCAACATTTCGCACCAGATTTAAAGACTGTAATTGAAGAAGGCTAATAGCTTCTGCTTGACTGCTGCTTAGACAGAACTTTACACAAAATGTGCAAGCAACAAAAACAAATACACTCTGTGAACACTAGGAAAATAAAGAATTGGTACTGACCTGTAATTATGTTCACAAAGACAGCTGCTCCTCCTCTGCAAAGTACTAGAAGCTCAGCAGAAATAATCTTAAATTTTCATTATTTGTACTCAAGATCATTTCCATGATATTTTAGACTGTGAACTTACTAAGTGTTAATAGGAATTTGTTTGTTTGTTTTTAAATAAGTCAACATGTTTCAAATCCAGAAAAATGGATTGCTTCTGTGGATTTCTTCACTCAACACTTGATCTCCTCTGATGTAAAACTCCTAAGAATGCTAGTAAAAGTCACTGTGCCCAGTTTTTCAGTGCTCAGAGGTCAAAAAAAGAGTACTTTGAAATGATGCACAACCTTAACTATCACTATTCACATTTTAGAGTGACAAACATTTCCTAAATACCTGACTATGCTGCCTCCAATACTTCTACAAAGAGAAGTCCGGTTCCTTGTTATATAACAAAGGTCATAAAGCTCCCAAATGAGCTCATGAAAACACACCAGTTACTAAGAACATGGAGCATCAAAACGCGGTTTTATACTCCATGTGAGCCATTGATTTCAGCTACTTCACTGTGGAAAGGTATATAGCAAAACTTCAGCTGGAAAAGGTATTTATAGTGTATCTATGGAGCATGGTACCTATCAAGCATGAGCCCAGTGGAGACTCAGGGCTGACTGAAGGCAGAGCTTCCTTACAGTAGGGGAAGTGATACCTCTGCAGAACCCCAGAATAAAGTTCATAGGGTGCCTTTGTTCAACACACAGATCAGAGAACTCTGGTGTTTCTGCCATGTATTTGGTCCTAATTTCCTGCCACTACTGCTCCACCCAACTGTGATTCCTATTTTGGCCAGGTGGAACTACTGTCAAATTGGCAAACTCAGATGAAATAACACTCCATACAGGAACAATCACCGCTTGTGATATTTATCCTGGAGCATCTGATGCATTGTGTAAGCATGAATACAACAACAAGCTTTTGCAGTACTAACTGCCAGGACACTTAATGATTTGCTGGAAGGACACAGGAACCAAAAAAGAAACCAAAAAAAATCAAGTCAGCTACTTATAGAGGAACTGTACTTGATCACCTCCCTTTGATTCAGTGCAATCAGTGAGTTCATAAAAGCAGTTAACAGACATGAGATGAGAGTATGCTTCAAATAATGGTGGTCAAAGAGGGAGGTGGGGAAGAAAACACAGAGAGATCTTATTCAAATAACAGTCATTCAGGAAAAGTAAAATGGTAAGCAATGACGTTGCTGTTTGTTTCTGCTTTGCCTTTTAATAAAGTTTAAAGAAAATAACAAAACCAAAATAAAGTATCTCTTGGAGCTGGTCCATTTATCCACAGAATCAGAGCAGGCTTGACTTCCACAACTGTATTTTCAGAAACAACCTTTCACACAGTGCAGAGATATTGTCCCATAAAAGCTAAACCAAGCCATGTGAAAAAGTGGTTAGAGGAAAAAGCTCAAGTTCAAAGCATTACCTGCCAGGTAGTGACAGAGTATGGTTCAATGTGATGTCATTTCCCCTTGCTTAGCCATAAAATTCACTAAGAATTATCTTTCAATGTAAGACTACATAAAGGGCATATATTTCTAGTGCAAGATACAATTACAAACAAACTCTCCACTTTTTTTTTTTTTTTTAATTGGACTTTTAATATGTGCCATGCATGCTTAGGTGAAACCCTAGAAACCAAATAAACACTCCACAACCTTCTGTAAATGAACAGATTTTATGGATCTGTTATAAGTGAAGGTAAAGTTAGTTGAGAAAGCCATTAGGCTAACTATTTTTATTCTTCTATATGAGTCCACAATCCAGAATAGATTGATAGGGGTTTATCAGGATGTGGTATTCATCTGTAGACAATAACACAAGTTTTTCAAGATAAGCTGCTTATGGATGTCTTCTCAGACTTGATTTGAATGTAGCTTTCACTCAGTAGTTATCAATTTAGCCCACACATCACTCGTACATGACACTTGCTACACAGGCAATGTCATAGGACTAAGCACCACTTTGAACCTTTCTCCACTCTGCAGTCACACATGATTTCTGAGAGAATATTGTATTATTGCTAACAAAACCAACATACTCAACCCTTTCCCCACTATATTCTACTAGAAGAATCTTACACAATGATCTGTACTGACAACTGGTACAACAATAACCTAAAAAATGCACCTAAGGCTCTCCCTGCACCTTGAGCTTATCTCTGCACAATGTTGCAACATGTAACCCTAGCATGGATAAGTGTGGCAAACACTCACAGTGAAACTGACTATTGATGCCAGCTTTTGCAACACAAACACCAAAAAAGACACAAAGTCACTGCTGTGTCCCAAGCCTGACCATGAGTTCTGTTTAGTACCACAGTGAATAAATATTTGTACCACAGCATTTAAATATTTGGTTTAAAAGCACATAAAGATATCTGTCTATGGATATTCATCCATCTTGGGAGATCTTGCCCAAAAATTTTTCTGCAGGACGTTTCTGTTGGTGGCCTGAACTCTCAAACTAGTGAGCAAGTTCTGTAAGGGCAGCCCTTGATTACACTGGCCTACACTGAGAAGCCTAAGAGAAGACTGAGTCTGATGCAAGCTACCTTGAGACCATGCAAAGAGAAGGCATCTTGCTTTGGAAAAAATGTAGAAATGAAAATGGAGCAGCAGTTCTAATAACTTATTTTACTACTGGCACTAGGTATCATGACACTAGGTGAATGCAGATCAACAGGCACTACCACCTGAAAAATCCCATCTCGAGTTCAGACAGAATACCTAAATAGCAAATGCTTATAAGCTAAACAGGGGACTGCTTCAAGAAGTACCCACTTCTCTTCTCTGAGCTAACTGTAAGCCACGTAGGTCAGAAAGAACAAACTAATCAATGTGCAACTTCCGGGACATGAAAGGTGACGTGTGCTGCTAACCAGAGCTGCACAGAGGAACAGCAAAGCACGTTGCCAAAACAGAGGTATGAAGTGAATCAAATCAGTAACATCTGAAGGGGAAAAAAAAGTCTCAATTCCCTTTTCTAAGCTAAAAAATCCTGGCCTTTGTAATCAAAAAAAGAGAATGCATTATTAAATCTACTGTCTGCTGCCATAGTTTTTTACAAACAAAAACAGCCTGAAGGTTTTACATCTGTGGCTAGTTTCATTTACAGTACTTTGAGCTCTGGCAACACTGCACGAACACAAACAACTTTTTGTCAGCTGAGATAGTAGTATTAAAGTGTTTCTCTCACATATTTCTGGAGACTTCTATTCCACTCTTCATCTTTTGCATTTATTTGAAACTGATGTTAAAAAACTCTGAAAGCATTTGCTAGGTGTCAGAGGTTTCACAGCTGTAACAAAGTGAAACATTTCTATCATAGGCATAGCAAAAGGAAATGACAAAATAATATTAATTTCATCTCAAAAGATAAAGCATTAAGAAAGGAAAAGGTAACTGTTTCACCCAAAGAAAGGACAAGTGAGAGGCAGAAGTTTCTCCAGTGAGAATCAGAAGCCTCAAAGAAATCTAGACATATAAAAGGCAAAAAGAGTAAATAGCGACAGACTGTTCTAGAAGACCAAGGGGAGGGAGGAGGATGAAAGGAGAAACGTTTGTCTCTAGCTGACTACACCACCTAGAAGGAACAGGCCTGAAAACAGATTAAGTACCAAACCCATGCTCACAAGAGGTAAAACCATGTTACACATCCAACCGGGATTACACTGTAGGACAGGAACTTCAACTGCAAGACACTGATAATGGAAGACAAAACACATCCTTGTTCACTCAACTATTTCAACCCAAAATCTAACACTAAAAATAGAAAACAACACCCATGGATGAGATTTCCTGTTACATACTTCACCTGTATTAAACTAAGCTGGTTGAATAATGACACATTAACTCATTTCCTCACATAAGATACTGACCATATCCCCAAAGCAGCACTTGTACTCAGCTTTTACAAAAGCCGCATGTGGCTTTATTGTCCTGCTGGAGTTACACATTGAACAGACACAGCTGCTGTAGCCAGCCTTGTCTTGTTCCTCTTCTCCTCCTCCTCTTGTTCTCTTCCTTCCTGCAAAAACTAAAGGCTGACCTCTGAACTGTAACTTGAAAGAATAAAGGCAGAACAGATCTGCTCTATTTCTTTACATTTAAGTCGAGGCTTCTGTCTTTACTGCTAAAAAAATGATATCAATTATTACTTTTGCACTGAACGAAACAAGAGTGGTTCTAACAGAGAGATAATTGTTACTTTTAAACTAAGCTTTCAGAGTTCTTTTATTCACTTGAAGTGTCACTCCAATACTAAAATATACTTTCATTCAGTCTGTTAAAAAAAAAAATTAAAATAAGTACCAAGTAGTGCAAGCATAAACAGGTTATAACTTTGTATTCTACGTGGTGGGGTTTTGCTGGGGTTTTGTGTCTGTAAGAACACACAGCTGTGGATAGCCAGCAGCATTCTGCCGTTCTGCACAGCAAACCACGTCCTCTCTGAAATACATATTTCTTCTCACGGGCAAACATTCCTTATTAGAACACAACCACGACACACAGCTTTTAAACTTCTCCGCCACGCAGCCACCACAGGAAAGCGAAGAACTGAAGAACTGCGTCGTTTAACCACGCGGAGCAGTCGGGTCAGCCAGTTACGGCACCAAAGCACGGTTCAGCGGAAAGGAAAGCAGCCACCAGGTCAGCATTTCCCTAAACCTACCTGTTGTTGACACGGCTGAGGTCCCGGGTTCTCAGCTCTCCCCGTCCTGCCCGCGCACGCCCCGCACCCCGCTCCGCGACCGGAGAGCCTCCCGCGGACCCGCCGCAGCGCGGCCCCGTCCCGTCCCGCCCGGGCGACCCCCGCCAGACCCCGCGCCCGGGCTGTGCCCGCTCTCGCCGCAGCCCCGCGCCGGGCCGGCACCAGCGCCGCCCGCAGGCGGCCCCGCTCGGCCCCCGCCCCGCCGGCCCCGCAGCCGCCGCGCCTCGTCCCCGCCGCGTCTCGGCGCTCCGGCACCCCCGGCAGCGGCGGGGGGACGGTGGTGGCGGCACCGCCGCCCGCCCCTCCACCTCCGCCCGCCGCGCCCCGGCCGCCGCCCCACTCACCTTGGGGAAGGTGCCCTCCCTCCGGGGGCTCTTCGGATGATCGAAGTGGCCGCGGTCCAGCATCAGGTACAGGGAGAAGATCACCACGCAAAAGACCGCGCTGCCGAACACCGTGAACTGCCGGCTCAGCTTCATCTCCGAGGCTGCCGGGCCGGCGCCGCCGCCGCCGCGCTGCTCCCGCCGCGGCCGGCGCACCCGGGCCCCTCTCGCCGCCCCGCGATCGGAGGCGAAACTTCTCCCGCCGCGGCGGGGACCGCAGGCGCCACCGCCCCCGGAGCGGGGCGGCCCAAATCCTTCTCCGGAGAAGTGCGAGAAGTTGCCCCCCGCACCCCCTTCCCCCGCCCGCCGCGCCGGGGCCGAGACCCGTGTCGAGACCCCGCCGGCGCTGCTGAGAGGCGAGCGGAGAGTTTCCCGGAGCGGATCGAGTTCGCGGGCAGGAGAGAGCCCAGCGGGGAAGTGGCGGCAGCAGCACCGCCGGGCCGACCAAGCGGCGCTGCTCCCTGCTCCCTTCCTCCTACTCCTCCTCAGGCCGCCTCAGCAGCCGCTCCGCTCCCCTTCGTTGCCCGCACGCGGCGCCGGAGTCTGGCACCTCCTCCCCCGGCCGAAGCGCTGCTGCCGCCGCCGGAGCGCCCGGGGCCGCAGCGCACAAGCTCCGCGCCGAGAGAGCCCCCGCCCGCCCGCCCGCCAGTGCCGGCCCCGCCGCCGCCGGAGCGCCGCGTCACGGGCGCGGCTCCGCCCCCGCCGGCCCGTACCGCCCCGGCGTTCGAGACCCGGGGCGAGCCGCGGCCGCCGCCCTTCTGCTCTCCGCGAGCAGGGGTAGTCCTGCTGTCGGCCCACGGTGCGGCGGGGCCCGTCGGGAGCTGCCCCGCGGCCGCTCGGAGGCGCCGCGCACCGATGTCCCCGCTGCTGCCGCCTCCGCCCCGTCGGCGGTCGGTGTGTGGCAGCCTCCGCCGTGGGAAGTGAGGAGGCTGGAGGAGGAAGCGAGAGGAAGGGAGGGAGGGCTGCTTGGGGACTCCGCCGTCCTGCCCGCGCCTCGAGGCGGCAGGGGACTGGAGGCAATGCAGGGCGGGGGGAGACCTCCGGTACCGAATGACACTGGCATCCGCGTCGTTCAGCAAAGCCCCGTCCACCCTTCTGTGGGGACCCTGTTGCCCGCTAACACCATTAGGCACGTTTGTGAGCCGCTGCAAGCTCCAGCTTGGGTCAGGCTTTTCTACGCATGAAGGAGTACAATGTTACACGGTGCTTTCATGCGACGTACCGCATGTTCCTGCAGGAATGGGTCGCAGCTGAAACGGGCCGGTTCAGGGACGGCCACTCAGGTTGTGCCCTCCGTTTGGTAGCTTTTAGCTCCTAATTCTTACAGCTTTAATCTGCTCGCTCTGAAAACGTTCATGCCTGATGTCTGCTCGTGCCCAATATTTCAAGAAAGTACTTAAGATGCATTGGCTGCCACTGGGGATTAGGCACATCCTGGGAACATGTTCTACCATTGCGTGTGCTTCTTTTTTAATGACTGTCATTGACACATACACCTATGCCTTAAAGTCAGGATGTATGTGTTAGAACCACTATTTATTTTCTTTTGCCAAGAATATCATCCCCTTCCCACCCTGCCTTTTCCCTGCCCCACAGTTGTTAAAACTGTAATAGTACTCAAAAACTTGGCCAATCAATGTCAGTAGATCTTTGCAGGAGCCAAGAAGCTTGTACCATTGCTAAGTTTCCCCATGTTTGAAGCTTTTTCTAGTATCTTAGAGAACATACTTCAAAGTTTGATTATTCATAATTTCTCCTTCCATTTGTCCCACTGGACAAAAATTTGAAGTGTTGGATTCCATATTTGAAGAGCAGTAAGGACTGCTTCAGTCACTGAGTAGAAATGTTAAGAGCTACTGTAGTTGCTGAGGGGAGGGGAACCTCAGTCCATCCAGCTCTTACTGTTTTGATACCAGGGCCAGCAAGAGGTTCTCTGGGCCTGGAGATGTATCTCAGGTCAGCAAGAAAGCACCTCAAGGGCAGCACAAAGGAATTCCAGCCACTCTGGCCTGTAAGTCAGCTTCTGGTGGTGGGGAGGGCAATTTCAATGCCTCTGTGCACACTAGTGTCTTGTCCTGTTGAAATGCGTGTAACTCCACCTGGGAGTTGAGGAGCCAACCAAAGGCTTATCGGTCAGGATTAAAGGGAGGGCGGGGGCAGGTGGCATTACTGTGGGATTCTGCAACAGGCTGCCTCACCAGGGAGACCAAGAACATGAATACCTCCACAGACAGAGAGGAGCAGCCTCATGGTCACAAGCCCTATCCTCAAAGGGGACTTCAACCAGCCCAACATCTGTTGGAGGAACAACACAGCAGAGCACAGGCAATTCAGGAGGTTCCTGGGATGCCTTGATGAATACTTCTTTCTCTAAGTCATAGATGAGCCAGTGAGAAGTGCTATGGTGGACCTTATTCTCACCAGCGAGAAGAGGGCTTGTGGGGAATGTGAAGCTCAAGGGCTGCAGTAACTCTGAAATAGTAGAGTTCAAGATGCTTGGGGCAATGAGGAGGGAGCACAGCAAGTTCACCGCCATGGATTTCAGGAGAGCTGACTTGGCCTGTTCAGGGGAGCGCTTCTTAGAGTATCATGGGATAAAGCCCTGGAGAGGGGCACAAGGAAGCGGGTTAATAGTCATGGACTACCTCTTCCAAGCTCAAAAGCAGTGCATCCCGATGAAAAGGAAGTCAGGCAAAACCACAGATGACCTGCATGGATGAACAAGGAGCTTCTGGAAACTCAAATACTAAAAGGAAGCCTATAGAGGATGGAAGTAAAGACAGGTATTCTGGGAGAAGTACAGAGCACTAGTCTGCGTACTCAGGTATCTGTTAGGGAAGATAAAGCACCAATAGTATTAAATTTAGCCAGGGACATCAAGAGCAAAAAGAAAAGGTTCTATAGGTATATCAGTGGTAAAAGAAAGAATAGAGAACATGTGGGACCTCTCCAGAAGAATATAGGAGGTTACCTGGGACATGGAGAAAGTTGAGGTACTTTATGACTTTTTTGCCTCAGTCTTTATTGGCAAGTGACTTCAGCCTCCCTGCCTAAGTCACAGAAGACAAAGGCAGGGATAGGTAAAATAAAGAACCCTCCAATGCAGTGATGCCATGAAGATTTTTGCCTTTTCTTTTATACCCATTATACCTTTATACAACTTCTGTATTCTTGGTGCTTTTTGCCTACATTCTTGGACTTGTTTGTCAAGCTGAGAGACTAAACATTTTAGAAGGTTCGTAGCTAGGCATCAGTGTGCCCCAGACCCCAAGGTCCTCTCCAGAACACATTTTGTAAACCAAGATAGAACCATCCAGGGGAAGGTTCCTTGTGGAGGGGGGCTCATTGAGCCTCACATTGGGGAATCTTTGACAGATATGCTAATTAGTAAAACCTATAATGTTATACTCGATGTTGGGGGGGACTCACACACTGACACACATGCTCGAGTGGGGTGCATCTCGATGCATATGACCTAGACGTGTGCACCTAAGGATCCTTAAAATAAATACCAAGGTAAAATCCCTTTTCCCCTTCTAACCGTGTCTGACTCTTGATTTTAAGACCCGGAAAAGGCATCAGTAGGAGATCAGATTCAAGAACATCTAAGCAAACTAAAGGTGCACAATTCCATGGGTTCTGATAAAATGCATCCACAGGTCCTGAGGGAACTGGTGGAGGAAGAGGCTAACCCATGTATTTGAGAAGTTGTGATGGTCAGGTGGAGTTCCCATGAGCGGAAAAGGGGAAATATCAACCTTATTTTTAAAAGGGATAAGAAGAAAGACCCAGGGAACTACAGGCCAGTCAGTCTCACCTCAGCACCCAACAAGATCACGGAACAGACCCTTCTCAAAACTATGTTTTCTCCAAAAACAAGGAGATGATTGACAGCAAACATGTCTTCACTGAGGGCAAATTGTGCCTGAGAAATGTGGCAGCCTTCTACAATGGGGTTACAGCACTGGTGAGTAGCGGAAGAGGAAATGATGTAATTTACCTGGATTTTGGCAAAGCATTGGATACTCTCCCAGATGGCTCTCCTTGTCTCTAAACTGGAGAGGCATGGATTAGATTGTGGGGCCACTCACTGAATAAGGAATTGTCTGGATGTTTGCACTTAAAGGGTTTGTGGTCAATGGTTCAATATCCAGGTGGAGACCTGGTGGTCATCAGGGGTTGTTGCTGGGACCAGCACTGTTAAACATCTTTGTCAGTGTCATGGACAGTGGGATCAGAGCACCCTCTGCAAGTTTACTGATGACACCAAGCTATGTGGTGTAGTGGACACGCTGGAGGGAGGGGATGTCACCCAGAGGGACCTTGACAGGCCTGAGAGGGGCCTGTGTGAACCCCACGAAGTTCAGCAGGGCCAAGTGCAAGGTCCTGCACCTGGGTCAGGGCAATCCCAAGTACAAACACAGGGTGGGCAGACAATGGATTGAGAGCAGCTCTGGGAAGAAGGACTTGGGGGTGCTGGTGGATGAGAAGCTTGTCATAACCCAGCAATGTGAGCTTGCAGCCCAGAAAGCCAAACATGTCCTGGCCTGCATCAAAAGTGTAGCCAGCAGGTCTAGGGTGGTGATTTTTCCCCTGTGCTCAGCTATCATGGGAGCTCACCTGAGGCATTCAGTGCTGGGACTCCCGACATAAGGGGAGGTCCCATATGGATCTTCTGGAGCTGTCAAGGGACAGCCATGAAGGTGGTCAGAGGGCTGGAAATCTCTCCTATGAAGATGGGCTGAGGCAGCTGGGGGTGTTGAGCCTGCAGAGGAGAAGGCTCCAGGGAGATTTCATAGCACCTTCCAGTACCTACAGAGGGGCTACAGCAGAGCTGGAGAGGGACTTTTCACAAGGTCATGTAATGATAGGACAAGGGGGCATGGCTTTAGACTGAAAGAGTGTACCACAGAGGGACATTCATTATCAGGTGGCTAAGACAACAAACGTCACATCCACAGGCCTTTTGAACTCTTCCAGACAGGCAATTCCACCACTTCCCTGGACAGCGTGTTCTGATACCTACAGCCCTTTCAGGTAAGAAATTTGTATCCAATCTGAACCTCCTCTGGCACAACTGAGGCTGTTTTTTCTTGTCCTGTCCCTTGCCAGGGAGTTGTAAAGAGAGATAAGGTCCTCTCTGAGCCTCCTTTTCTCCAGGCTAAACACCCCCAGCTGCCTCAGCTGCTCCTCATTAGACTTGTGCTCCGGGCCCTTCATCAGTTCCTTTGCCTTTGTGCTGGATCTTCCTGTCCTACTTTGCTTTTTTCACCAGTGCTAAGCATGCATATTCTTAGGAATCAGATTGATACAAATGGACAAAGGGAGGGACAGTTAGTTTCATTTTAGTTTCATTTTCTTAAGAAATTCGGCTTGTCTGAGCATACACTCCTTTTTCGTTTTCTACTTCAGTAGCTTTTCAAGTTCCGGATGCAATAACCTACATTTGACAAAGATGTAATATTAAAAGCACTTAATTTTCATGTTTCCTCAATGTCAGATCAATCACTTTTATTTAAATACAAATGAAAAATCAACCAGGAAATGGTTTAGCAGTGCCTCATTGCCTACTATTAGTATCATGCTGCAGTGCTTGCCAGTCTTTGCATTTATCGAATGTGTAAGGCTCCAGACTGCAAAAATCAATCCACTTTCCAAGCAGTCAGGTCATTCTTCTCTAAAATATTAGGAACTAGTGAAGGAAAATAAGACATTGCTTTCACCTACATTGAATTTATTTGCTTGTTTTTTGTATATAACTTAATGTTAAATGCTCACGGCTTGAGAATTAGACTGCATTGACCTAGTGTAGATTTTGAAACATTTTGATATGTATTGATCTTGAAACACTATATAACAGTGGAGTATCAGGCAATTAGCAAAGCCTCTTACATTTTCAGAGCTGAACTGCTGCAGAGATTTGATTTTTATAAGATACTTGTACATATATATATGTACATATATATATGTATATTCTCTTGCATACTGAACTGGCATCCAGCTGCATTTAGGGTGCATTGTTTTAAATATATGTTTAGTTTACATCTTTGTTTAACCATACATCATTTAGAAAGAGAAAAGTGGTGTGGTGCTTCTCTTTTAAAATCAGAATGTTGAAATCTTATGTCTGCAGAAAGTTAACACAGAAGTCGACAATCAATTACCTCTGTTATCCTGGAAGTCTAAGTATCTCAATCATTATATTAATCTATTGTAGATGGCACTAAACTGCAAAAGCATAGAATAAAACAGTGCAGAATGCATGTCCATGAAGATTCACAAATCTCTCTTTCAAACCCATGGAAGACCTTTGTTCTTCTACAACCAGTCCTGACCATACTTATCAGTCCATTCAGAACTCTATCATCCCCCTCACCAAGTGCTGACACCTTTCCCAAGCTTTTTCATGAACCATATGTCTTAACCTGTGTAAAGGATGTTTTCCTTGAGCACTGAAATAATTTTTCCTAATGCATGGCCAGCTTGCCCACCAACTGTAGAAAAGCCCTTTTCAGTTGGAAAACTTTGAATGGAATTGTCCTGCCTAAATCTTAGATGAGTCAAAATATCTGGATTCCAAGGTGCAGAGAGCTCCACAACATGTGTTAATTTACTAAGCATGGCATGACAAAAATCAAGAAGTCACCTTCAAAGATCTTAGAAGTAAGATGTGACAAGCCACAAGTTGTTAAGTCTGGCTGAATGTGTGTTATGAAAGCTTCCTGAAGTTATTACAGACTAATAATATGCCATTCTATAACAAGGAATGCTCAAATCAAAATGTTAAATACCAAAAAGCAAAAAAAATTATATTGGACAAGGCTGTTCATTCACGATGAATCTCATCATTATGCAATGTATCAATGTATTTTTACAAAGCAAAAGAATGCTTTCTTTGTTTGCTGAATACTACTGGATATGTGGTTTCTATTTGTACACTCAGTCCTGTCTTTAACTTTTTGGCCATTCCCTTAAAAAAGGAGAATAAATACACAAGAAAAAAATGAACAGTGTATCTGCTATACATGCATTTTATTCTCAAAATAAAAGCTGTTTCAGCACAAAGCATAGATGAAGCACAGAGAAGCTACTGTAAACAGTGCAGCGCTGGCTCTAGGAGTAAAGCATAGGCTGAGCTAAGGAAAGAAATTCTGAATGTTTTGGGGGGGCTCCTTCATATGTGTTCAGTTCTTAAGAAATACAGTCACCAGTGCTATTATGCAATACTAGAGTTGCACCCACAAAAAAGATGTAGTCAGTTTTCTGCATCTCTAAATACCCCAAAAGTACTAAGTTCCATCTCTAGAAAGCATAACAGGAGGGAAGTATTTAATTAAAGATAGAGGATATAGCATTATCATGATTATTCTCAGAATTATCCACAACTGGGAAACTATTCTGGAAACTGCAAATATTTAAGTGCAGCTATAGTCTAAGGAGAATAAAGCAACAACAAATGGGTGGGGATAAAATTCTGCATTAGCAACATCAAAGCAAAGAGCAATGTCTCAGATATGTCATACGAAGTTAGATAGAAATATCAGTTTAGTTTTCTAATTAACTAATATTGATGAATATTTTAAAAAAGCAACAAAAGTGCTCAATAGGGCAGCAACCATTATACTTTTTTAAAAAGCCACTTTCAAGTATAAAATTAGTAATATCTACTTCAGAAACTCTATTTTGTCATTGTAAGTCTAGTAACAGAAATAAGTGTCAACCAAACTTAGCTTATGTTTTGCTGTGATATATTTGTTTAAAATACAGTCTTGATCGTCTGACTTAGCCTCTAAAGCACAAAAAATTGATCAAATATCAGTCACCTACATTAAAGATTAAATGTGTTAGAGACATATTTTGCTCTTTTTCAGCATTTAACTTGGGTTAAAAAAGCATTAATTATTATGGAACATCATTACTGCTCTCATGGATGTTTTGAATGCACAAGTTTGAAATTGTGTGTTCTAAGAAAAAAGCCAAACATATCCACAACTCTCTCTCATGTTGTGCAGCAATGGCCCAAGCAGCCAGGATGGTCCAGGAATACATCTGACAGTGAATATTGTACCATGTTTTGAAGTGATGCCTTGGAGCGTATGTGAGTATATGGGAATGTGCTATTTCATTACCCACCTTAATAGAAAATAACTGTTCATTACTACAGAATTCCTAGATCTTTATTTGAAGAGATAATTCACTGTAACTTCAAATGCAAACAGCCCTAAGATAATGTTAGATGTTCCTAACATTTTGGTATACAAACTAATTAAATAACAGCATACATACAAACATACATTTCCTGGAATAATGTTGACAATATGGAACAAAATTTGCATTTGTCTATTGTTGCTTCCTGCCTATTGAAAGTAAAGCTTCAAATTGCAGAAAAAAAGTGTGGTGTATTTTCAGATTATATTCTGGTTATTATTTGTTCCGTTAATCTCTTTCCATTCCAACTGAAGATTACATTGTGAAAAGAATATTACAAATCAACTTTACCTTTTGTGAAATACCTTTTACTCTTTGTCCATACAGTTGTCTATGGACAAAAAGCTTGTGAAAAATTGTCGTTAATATGTGAGGTCTATACAAGACAACCAAAAAAAACCATTCTATAGGCAGCCCAACTATAAAGAAATGATATTATTAGAAGGAAAAGACAAACAAAAATGGACAAAAAAATCCCCAAACATCATGGCAGATTCTACTAGCTATAGTTCTTCTGACCAATCTAATCCTTCTTGTCTTCCTAAGTTACCCTAAAAATACTTAAAATGTCTAGCTTTTATGATGCTGTCACATGTATCTGACAAACGTGCTAAAGATTAATTCTAGCTAAACCACTAGAAATGTTCACTAAGCAAAGTGATAAACAGCATATCCCCCCCTTCCCCAGCACCCCCTACAGAAGAAGAGGTTTCTACACTGATGCTCCAGGCTGTTTAGGGTTGAAGGAGGTATTGGCAGCCTTACTGCTGATTAGCTGGTTGAGATTTCAACAGAACCTTCTGCAGTAAATGTGTGCATTTGTGTGTGCACTACAAAGCAGTGCATACCTGAAAAGTAATATAGAAAAATAATGTACTTTATCAAGATGAGGATACCATAATATATTATAAAACAGAGAGAATGCCCATTACTGTGTCGAATACCTTGGAACTTCCTCCCACCAGCCCGTTTCTGAGTATAAACTGATTTGTCGTGTATCCAACTCTGGCAGCAGGGAGATAGATGACCCGCTAAGGGCTCATGGGCAGCAGTGCCCGTGTGCAAGGACTCTGGAGGATGCTGAGGTGTTACCTTAAAAAGAAACAAGACCCCCAAACCAACAACTACTTTACAATCTGGAACATGTTGCAACAAGCTTGTATGACCCTTGCAGTACATGACCTATAGTATAGGAATGCACAACACTTGGTTGCATTACTCCACTATTTCATGTCACAATTTAGAAAGCAAAAAAGGAGAAAGATTCCAGCATTATTTATGCAGTTCTGGTAAAGATGGCCCCACAATTCCTTTGGGAGATGCACGATGTCACATGGTGTCCCACAGTTACAGCGTTTTAGAGGTCTAGTTTGAAAGCCAAAAAGGAAACGTAGGAGGAGAAAGAGTGGCTGTTCTGTTGACAGCAGAACAAGTAAGGCATAGTTTCCTATCATTTTGATCCTTCTTCTTTGATTTCAAGTAATTTAATAAAGGATAAGCACCATCTTTCACAGTGGTGGCATTTATTAGCCTATTTTTCCCTTGGGAAAAGATACATTTAAGTAAGTTAACTAATAATGTTAAGCTAACTGTGAAACTTCTCCAGCAGAAGGGCATGAATCAGATGTCTGTCTTCTATCTGATTGTCCATTTTTAATAATTCTGCAGGACCACAACTGATTTATCATCGTTTTTCTGTAACATGTGATTGATATTTGCTAGTGGTTTTAAAAGTTCTAGAAGAGACAGCACACATTAGTGTTCTTATTACTGAGTTTTATTTTTCCTCATTAAATAAGGAACGGTGCTGAGATTTTGGAGAAAATATTGTCCTCTGTCATGTAAAGATTTAGTAAGTGTAGTGTCCTTCACCACCTCAGCAGAGAATATTGGAAACTAGTACTCATAAAAATGTGTGCTATCAAATACTGCAGCTATCCTCAACTCAAGTGGTCCTTAGATTATTGTGAAATGACATTAAGCAAGAATCACTAAGTAGTTATGATAACATCCTGACATTGTATCTTCACTTTTCTTCTAGTGATATTGCCTTTCTTCAGCCAGTGATTTACTGGCACATTAGCTCTTTCATCTCTTTATTTCTGTTGTGAGGAAAAATATGTCAACAAAGTGGAGGAAATTTTCTCCCATTTTCCTCTCTGCTAGAGGCAGTGGGGAGAGGATTGACTTCTACAGCTTTTTTCTTCACAGCATGCAGACTTCATCACAAGCAATCACATACTTGTCAACATGACCATAGCTCCTCCTTGACCACCTTACCAGTGTCAGCAAGGTACAAAAATGTTGGCGCTCCTTGTGGTGGTAACAAGTAATACAGGTGTCTGATCTGCACACAGAAATTCACATTGTATCATTTTGTTCTTGCATTTGTAAGAAATTGGTATAATTTTCTGGCTCATTTTTGTCATCACAGGACGAAGCCATTCAAGTCTCTTCACTGAAGTCACATGCTGAAGATACGAATCTTTGATTTCATAACTATTAGGACCACAGTCTCCCTTTCAGAGAGGAAGTCAGTTTTGAGGTTTCTCTGTTGATTTTGTGTTTCATAGTTTTCTTTATTTGGTTGCTAGAAGCCACCAGCAGAAACTTTGAAACCTTAAGAGACAGAGAAAACGGACATGAAAAAGCTCGTCCTTAAAGCAGTGTAACAACTGAAACGGAGCAGATGAGAAAGAGTATATAGATCAGGTAGACTAGGAACCCAGAGAAAGGTGGAACAATTGAATGACAGAGATTTAAAATTATCAAGCATGGGCTCAGAACTTTGTAATGAAGAAAAGTAAATTAAGACATTTTTATGAGGAGCTTGTCAAGTGCTTTAATGACATGATGCTCATACAAGAGCATGGCTTTTGTGGTAAAGGTCTTGAAGGCCCTGCTCTGTGTACTGGCAAATGAGACTTCAGACAGGTGCTAGAAAATTCTGGGTGGTACAGTGTTTCTAGTAGTTCATGCCTGCTCTACTCTCAGGAAACCTTTAGACCCTTTGCTGCCGTTCAGGTGAAGCTTTATTTTGATGCATATCAAGTGGATAAGAAATTATTTAATTATATAGCAATAATGAGAGAACATACCTTCAATAACTTCTGCACTACTTACAACCTTGAATGAGAATACTTTGGACGGTATTGAAGGTTTGTGACAGAATTACAGATTAAGATAATATTCACACTTACACATTTGAACTGTAGAGCAAAAACACCGAGACTGAATTATGGTGCTCTATAGAATATTTTCTGCTTCCAGTTTCAGCAGAATTGTGCATATTATGAACTGTGGCTATTGCTTTATATTTAATGTGTAGCTAATTGATGTCCTATAAATTAAAACTACCATCTCTTTGCCATTGATGATATTCTTTGATGTTAAGAAACTGAACACATAACTTGATGAAAATATATGGCGATTTTTAAGATAATAATAATAATACAAATAATTAATCTATTGTTTCTCTTTTTAACAGCTTTGTATTATGTACATTACACAGCAGGCTATTCACTTATTAATGTGAGTACTTTGTAGTAATAGAATTAGTGAAAGTTCTAGAATTTAACTTTGAAATTAAATCAAAATTCTTATTAAGATTTAAAGCAGATTTAAACTTACTTTAGTTACACAAACACTTATCTAGAAGATAAACACTTGAAAACTGCTCTGAAGTTACTAAATCAGGTGACTTTAGTTTCTGTTTTAAGAAACCATAAATGATCTGTTATTCTCTTTTATAGTATAGCAGTAATCTTCTGTGGAGGAAAGAGGGCAGTTGTGGCAATTGGTGAATATTTTTTATATTTAGGATAATGGAGACTAGTGAGTCTGGACTTCAAACCAGACCTAGAAGGAAGAACGTCTCTTTTTATTTTCATCACAAATGGTTTGTTAGGGGTACTGCCTCAAAACGGTTTCTTAGGTGAGAAAGGATAAGTTTATTCGAGAACTGTTCGGCTGAGGCAGCAAACTTCTGGCTAGATAATATGTTTCTCAACGGAGTAATTCTCTTTCCCTGTATTTTAAGACAGCCTTCTCTCTTGTTGTGTGTTTTGTTTCTACTGCTGCTTACACTAACCAGTATGTTAACTGATATTCAAGAGTTAGCCCTTCCACTTTCACATAATTTCAAAAGAATGATAATTGGCGTTTGCTGAGTCACCGCTCAGGCAATTCAGGACTTTAATGGTACAGTTTAAGTTCACCTTATTTGTCATGAATTGCACGTCTCCTGAATTCACATCACCTGCCTCGTGCTGCAGCATTTGAGGTCATGATGTTGCATGGGCAGTGCAACCAGGCAACCAATGAAGCTGATGCCTAAGGAAACAAAAAATAGCTTGTTTTGAGCCAGCTGAGTTCCTGAATCCAACTGCCCCTTTGGTTGCAGAAATGTGCTGGCAGAAGCAAAAGACCATAGGTTTGTATTGGTTTAAGATGAGTGTTAAAAAACCTCTTTTGTTTAAGTGGCAAATAAAGGTACATTTACTATTTACTTACAGTTTTAACCCAGGGATGCAGTAATATGAATTTTACATGTGTCTGGATTGCATGTAAGAATCAAACAGGCAATACTGAAATTCATTACCAGGCCCAAATTTCTGCGGCTAATGAAAAGCTACCCATAATTCTTTGAATGTATCCTGCCTCTGCAGAGCTTTTGGGACAACTTCTCCAGGACCAAAGAGGAAAGCAATGTGAATTTTGAAATCAAACTGTCATAATGGATAAACACAGCATTATCTTTTCTGGAGTCGTATCATTTCTTTGAAAGAAATACAATATATTGGAAAGCATCCACAATGATTTGAAGGAAGCTGAGTGACTTATCGGACAACAAAATTGTTCTGATCACTCAGGATTGTTTTACTCATACAGTTTATAAATCATCTGTCTAACTATCCAAAAGGTATATAACTCCATGAAACTGAATGAAATTAGATAATCTATGTTAAAACAACTTGAGTTGTTAGCAAAAATAGAGTAAAAGAACATATATTTCAACAGGTAATAACTACTGACAATTAGAAAGCTATACATTCAAATACAGGTTGAACAGCTTTACCAGTAATTTCCTTAGTGAGGATAATGGCAAATGTAGCAGAAGGGGATATCAACAAGTAGAAAAACAAAGTATAAATAGATAAGTAGATTACCAGTAATTTTAAAAATAATTAATTTATTGTTACTCTGTGTGGAGATTTTCTGGACCTGTCTTTGCTCGGTAAGACTGTATGTCATAGTTATGTTACATTTCTACAGTGAATTATTTTAAATGTGTAAACTTGCAGCTTGTCTATGACTAAAACTAAGCAAAACCAAGTATTTACTTATCATGGTTGGCGCACTTGCCCAAAACCTCAGCAGAATTATAGATTAGGGTATCGAAATGATATTTCCTAGTGTTTACCATTGGTCTGATCATTACTTCAAAGATTTATCAATGGCACTGGGCTTCTTTTATCACAATCTGCCTGTATGCATAAAGTTCTCTACATAATTCTCATTCATTTACCAATGAATATAAACCTCCTCCTGTTCCTCCAAAAAAAAAAAAAAAAAGAGCTCTGTTAGTATATTTGCATTTATGCAGTGCCTAAGCAGACAGAGAATGACATCACAGTTTAAACAGTTCTCCTAAAGCAAGCCAACAACAGAGCTCTTCCAGAAAAAGAAACTTTACAATGTTTTAATTCTTCTTCATGGAGCAAAGCACGATGGATCGCCTGGCTGTCAAATCCCAGCACATTCTTCTGAAAATGTTGCTTACTCACATTACGCTGTTACGTGCTAGTTCTTTAAAACACTGATATTGTATATACATATTGTATCAGCAATAGTGTGGATGTTTTTGTTGGAATGGGAGGTAGGGAAGCCCAGAGGTTCAGGAGGACAAGGTCTATGCCAACTAAAGAGAAATTAAATGCACCATATTTACCAAGATAACAGAGCATAAACATAAGCCTGAATATTCCTATTCAGACATGCTTTTTCAGGTATTCGTCACTAACGTGTTAAACTGGAAACCTGATGCCTTCCTGATAGCAATAATGGGCAGCAATCTGATCTGAATTGAGAGAGAGGTCCTTAAAATGGTGCCTTCGGGAGAAAATGTTAAAGCTGTTAATGCAAACGATGTTGAGAGCAAGAGCTAAATGGTTGGAAATGTGTCTGGATACAGTAAGAAAAGGAATTTGAGTGGATGTGATGCAGAAGTGGCTGCTTCATGAATATAGACAGCTTATTTTCTCCAAAATCCTTTCTCCACCTTCTTCTCAAAATGATAGCTGCTTGTACATTTTTGTTGGAACCCAGACACTTATTTTCATGATAACTTGGTGCTTGATAGCAGTCAAAAAATGAGATATATTTTGCAGAGATGTTTGCTAAGTAGTTATGTTATGTTATACTGTAAAACTGAGTAGGAAAGACTGATCTTCAACACTCAGAGAGATCTTGCATCTTTCATTGCAAAAGACTTACGTGTCAAGAGTGCACTATTGATCAAAATATCAGCAGGCTTGCAGCACAGCAGCCACTTGACAATACAGAAAAAAATTACTTCTGTCCATGTAATGTAAATCTCTTTGTCAGGCTTTCAGTCTTCCTAGAAGTATACCTATAATCTCACTCCAGCAGAAAATAATAAGAACTTCTATGAATAAACTTACTGTCAGTCACAATTATGCTCTGCATGGACCATTGAATGTCAGACAGCATTCTGGCAGAAACCAGCCTTCTATATCTTGATAACCTGACCAAACTGTGCAAGAAATAAAGGCTAGCCTTTAAGCCTGAACAACTGATGGGTGCTCATGCTGGTTCCACTGCAGCTTTGTCTGGGCGCTGCCTTTGCATCAGAAGCATAGGAGCAGCAGCCGCTGTCCTGGGGTCCTGTTCGGGCTCTCAGCTGCCCAGTCATGACTGCTGAACTGATTGTCCTTCAGCTTTATTCATGTCTTCCCCACATGCTCTCAGAACCTGCCTTGCAGTATTGAAGTGGTAGGATTACTGGCAGCTAACCTCTGTGCTGGGCATGACTTTGATTGGGCTTTCACTTCTTTGTGTTAGTCTTTTAAAATTACAGTCCTTCCAGTTTTTGCATTAGCCTAGTCAGAGCAATTCCTGTGACAGCCCACTTTTTAAGTAATAATTTCTAGACAATTCTACTCAAAAAAAAGAAGAAAAAAGTATTTTCTTTGTACTAAGACACACAGAGATATTGAAATTTTCTAAAGCAATTATTTCTTTTCACACTGCATGATTTCATGTTCTGTCAAACCACACTTTTAAATCTTACTGTGGCCACTTAGGAACATATTGGCATATCTCAGGTTGCTCAAAGTCAGCAGGCAAATTGAACATCTCACTATCAGCCTTGGAGCTAGAATGTCCTCTGGATCTCACAAATGTTATGAAATGCGATCCTGCCACAATATCATGAGGGATATTTTCTGTAATAATGACTGTCCTAGGCATAAGGCATTTTTAGCTTGCCTTCTGTCTTACAAAGGTGCACACCACAACCTGCAGAGCTGGGTGATAGCCTCTGAAAATGCTGATTTTCTTCCTGATGCTGTCATTCTGCAGAAGAAAAGTAGCTTCCACCCTCTCAATATATGTTAGATAGTTCCACCAATATAATGAATATAGCATTCATGTTAGTAGCAGCAAGTCATGTTAAGAAAGAAAAATGGCACTAAAAAGAGTAAAACCAGACAGATTTCTTGGAGTTTTGCCCAAGTGCTCTGGCAGATTTTGTGGTGCTGTGCTATACAATATGCCAAGTCTGAAATACAGAGAAAAGACAATCCACAGGATACTGCATCACGTGTTCTCTTATGAGCTACAAGGATGCCTGCACCCAAAGCCATATATCCTTTGTTATAGTCTTTTTCTACCTGCTCTGATTATACCTTATTAGAATACCTGGACTGGCTTCACTGTGTCTGCTGATAAAACCTCATAGACTGTAGACAAGCATTGCTTAGACTGAAGTAGATGTGTATGATCCAAGCAGCAATGGAAAATTACCTCTCTCAGACAAAGAATATGATTCTTTTATATTCTTTCCACCTTACATCAGCATTAAAAATCAGCTGACAGAAGGGGAAAGATGAAACCGATAGGTTATTGATAATTTTCCTTAATTTTTTTATTTGCTTTGCAGCAGTCATTCTGGGAGCAAGACAGATAAATCACACTATCTGATGAACCTAAATAGTTGGTAAGTTTGCCCTGATAAAAATCCCTCTGTGAAAAGCAAACGTATTTATCTATTTATTTTATTTCAATATTTAAGGAAGCTATAGAGATGTATGCATTAGCATAACTCTCCTTCTGTAAGGTTAGTGTCCTGAATCAGCAAAAGTGTCATTTGAGGAAATTGATACAGTAAGTACGAATGCACTGTTTTTTAAGGTTTGAAGAGGCTGTAGAAATAGATGACTGTTCAGAAACAAACAACAATCTACTATACCTGTGCCTTCACTCTAACAGAGTTATTCAGTATTGATATTAAACTCTTGCATTCTGAATTTTGAAAACTAAGCTGTGCTTCAAAGGTCAGCAGAAAAGGCACTGCCTTTCAATTCAGACCTTATGATGTGATCCAGAAGCACTAACTTTACAACATGATAAATAATACCTTAGCATACTGCATTGACCCGTGTTACTTGTGTATGTTTTCTAGCTTGTGCTTAACGATTTTACTTTATCTTGATCATCCGTTTTTCTTTTTTGTTCAGTCATCAAGTTCCATTTATCAAGAGAGTAGATAATAAAGAAGGGCCCATTCAGTACTGTCTATGTAAGCTGGACTTCCACAGACAGATGTCAAAGAGGTATAACCCTCCATCAGATCTCCAAAGTCTGAAGTAAATAAACAGGTATTTGAATAGCTGATCCACAACACAGAAATCTGCTACTTGCCTTCTGTTTTAATCCTGTTGACTGAATAATGAAGTGGAAACAAGGAAGGATTTAGCTGAGGTTTTGTTTGAACTACATTCTTGTTAGCAGTAGTTGTACTGTTGTTTGTGATGAATACATTTCATTCACACGGAATTTGTTATGGGTAATAAAAATGGATAGATAGAATTAATTTTAACTATTAATTTAAAATTTTGAAGGACTAATTTTTTCTGTTGTTTTTTTATATGTCCATATCATCATGCATTCATAGAATAAGCTCTCTCATTTTTTGAAATGCATGACATAACTTACTATATCTAAACACTCATGATTTAGAAAAAAATCAATAACATCAAGCTGGATACTAAAGGTTTGAATTTCTTTGATTGTACCAGAGTAAGCTTCTTGTATACACCATCATTGGCAGTGCTGGCTGTAGTAGTTTGGCCAGCTTGAGCCACTCAGGCCATTTCCAGGGTCCTTTTCAACATCAGTCCTAGGAGAATGTGACCAGCAACTCACTCATGCAGGTCTCCTACAGAAATTAGCATAAAAAAAAGGACAATATAAATGTTCTTTTTTTTTTTTTTTTTTTGCCACCTTAGAAGTCAGTTCTGTCAAATCTATCTCCATGACCACATTTGGTTTTTTTGGTTTTTTTTTCCCAGAGTCTGGTTCCAAAACCAAAGAAGTGCATGGAAATTTTTCAGAGGAACTTTTGTTAAGTCATTTATTCCATTTGTTGCCTAATTCTCTTCTCTCTTTAGCTGTGCCCTACTTTAGCACTAAACAAGACATGAGTTATGTAGGCCAAGTCAGACATCTATCATGTATATAATAAGAGTTTCAGTTCTGGTTAGGCCTATTCTTTCCTAATAGGAAAGAGAAGTATTTTCTAAAGTGAGTGGAAGAATGATGGAGCAGTGCTTATTGAACAACACTAGGTACATACAATTAGGATAAATCCAGTTAGGACTGCATAAATGCTGATGCTTAACACTTTCTTTTCTCTAACAGCAGCTTAACCTTATTTCTGTGGGCTGTAGCAAAAGCAATAATTGCTATACCTATAGTTCTCATAAATGTTACAATACTATGCAATGTGTTGAAGACAGCAAAATACAATTAAATCTTCCTTAAATGGTAACCATACAAAAACAACAATATATCCTAGAAATCATAGAAATTGATTAGGCTTATAATCCAAGTCTCTCAAGTATGTGACTTCCTCTTCAGATGAGGAAAAGAGGGTCGTCATGAAGGAAGGTTCCTTGGACAGGCAGGCACTGATTTCCCGCTATTCTCTGGAGGTCAGGTGCTTCTCCACCCAGAACCCTGTGGTCAGATTTAGCCTTTGTTTTATTCAAGATTTGCACTTGATTTCTTTCCCCTTTTATGTACAGCTCTCATTCTAAAACCGTGTTTTAAAATAGCCCTAGCTAATCCACTCTGTATTTTCTTAAGTGTATTAGCAATCAAAAGTATGTCAAAATAACATAATGTTCTGAGGCTCATAGTTCTCTCATATCCCTTGATACCATTCAGTATCAAATTGGATTTATCTTGCCTTTTTCCCTTGGACATGTCCAGTAATTTTAGGAACATTTCCCAAAAGCTGGATTCTGTAGTCTGTGGTAATAAACTTCCATTATTTTTTCTGGCACAGATATGGCATATTTCTATTGGCATATTTCACTTTCTAAATAATTCACTGGCATAACTGAGTAACTTCCAGGGAACATTTCCTTTCAGTATTGCATCTGAGACCATACCATTTTGGCATTTTTGACTGTCTTCACATTCCTTCTGTGATTTCACGCCATGCAGGCTGTGCTTTAGCACCTTTGCGTTTATTGTCCACCGAAAAGCAGTGACTTTCTCAAAAACATGTATGTCAAAAGCTGTATGCCACAGAATTACATGTGAAGATAGTCCTTTTTATCCCTGAGAAGCTAGGCCAGGATTAAGGCTATTCAGCTCTAATTCCTCCTGTTTACCAAGAAGTTTCCAGTTAAGTGGAAGTGGTGGAATTTCAGAGCATGTATTGACCCAAAAAAAAAAAAAGGAACTCCAGGTGGCTTATGTCTAGGACCAGGATCAGGACTGTGTATCCATCACAAAACAGCATAAGTATCTGCACTAAGCTGTGCTAAACTGGATCTTCAGAGGGAAGTACTTCATGGTCTCCCAAATGATGAGCAAGGCATGGAAATCAGGAGATTGTCATTTAGAAGTCTTTTCTCCTACTCCAAGGTACCATCTTCCAGTGAGATCACAAAATCAATGGATGGAGGCTGCTGCCATTGTTGTCAATACCAAAAGACTCAGTGGTGAATTCCAGTCCAGGAGCTCCCTCAAATCAAAGAAAAGCGGGTCTTCAGAAGTGAGATTCTGAGAGATTTTCTTCTCATGCCTCCCACAGCAACTAGAGCAGCCAAAAGAACCAGCTGCTGAAAGATAGCTCCTAAGCTGAGCTAGACCACACCTGACACCACACCTCACCTGGCACAATTAACTTGTCTATCAAATAAGAATGACCCTGGCAAGTATTTCATGTGCCACACACTCAATGATCCAGTCCTCCTCTGGTCTGGCCCCTCCCAACAGATGGCATGGTAGTACTCCTGGAGCGTGACACCAGATATTCCACCCGTAGCACAAGGTTCCTCTCTTGCATACACCTCTGAAAGTGACTCAGATCTGACAGGTAAAAAACAAATTAGAAATGTTTTCTGTTTAACATGGTGTGTAGAAATGTATTCAGTGCAGCAGTTTTCTCTCTCTATAACCCCTTTTAACGTCACAATGTTTTTTTAGCTCAGGCTCAAGGCTACTGCATACAAAACCAGCATCTTTCTCAGCCTCCCTCTCCACTCCAAAGCTGCTTCCCACATCCCCAACCTCTGTCTCACCTTCCAGACAGCCCTATGAGGTGGTCTGAATGATGCAAAATCATCAGGAATGATGCAAGTCAGCACACCACTATTTTTTCTCAAACCATGTTCCGCTTTGCAGCCATCATCTAGCAGCACCATTTAAATTTTTGGGTCATATCATGGTAAGCAAACAAGCACAGGGAGGCTCCCATGGCTCCAGCCACCCTTTCCCTGCTGCCTTTGCCCCACTGCCTCCCTCCCTGCAGCCTTGGCAGCAGCCTGTCCACATCAGGCACACGTCAGTCAAAAAGCATGGCCCAGAATAGTTCCTGTGCTGGGAATTACTCGGATAGTCTTGGATCATCCCATCCTTACACTGACCTTATAGGGTCAGTGCTGCTGCATGTTCCTGAGGGATGTGATACAACTTGACGTCTTCCATAAAGCGTTGCAAGTGCAAGAAGACCACCAGTAATAGTGTGCAGCAGCTGCTGGCTGTTCACTATTGAAGTTTAAAATTTTTAATTTGACTTTTATATAAATTTTTATGCCCTTTTCCTTTATTTTCTGGTTTAAATTAGAATATATGTTGCTTGACAATTAATTTATAGAGTAAAATAAAATAAACATGTCAAATATTAATTTAAATACTTTTGTTTCAATATTTGACATGTTCAGTTTATTTTATTTCATAAATGAATGTTCAAATAAAATAAAATACAATAAAAATGTCATATCTATTGAAAATTTTATGGTAAAGAAAATTTAAATTGTATGGTAAAAAAAAGTATAAAAATGAAAATTAGTAAAATCAGTTATCATGAAATGAACATCCCCTTGAATTAAACTTTCTATTTTACCAGCCACATGTATTATTGTTTTTCAAATTCAAGAAGGATATCTTCAAATTCTTAAAATGTCCTCTTATTTTATTATTATTTTATGAGAAAGTGGCACCAAGCATTCAATTTGGATTCTTCCCCTTCTATACTAAACCTCACACTATCTCTCACAAAAGCATATGATTTTTTTTTTATTTAAAAGTGTTTTGAATTTCAAAATGTATCCTTGTTCCCTTCTTTTAACATTTCTGATGAAACTGTAAAGATATTTTCTCAACATGTTTCTCCCCATTTCCTTCAATATGAATAAAGCTGCCAATGCATTAAGGTCCAATGGTCACATCACAAAGCATTCTGTTCTGGAGTTTCTTGCAGATCCATTCTATACATGTTTGCCTGTTCATCTTTTTTTTGCAGACAATTCATCAGTCCCACAAGCGAATTCCCAAAACCTGTGATAGGTCACCATGTAGCAAGTCTGGAGGTCTTAGTTAAATTGTGCATTCAGGCAAAATCTTAAGTTATAAAAGAACACTTCAGCTAGATTCACATGACTCTGAACCCCTGCCACAGCAAATCTGTGTTCTGGACTCCTACGTACATCTAATAAAATCAGTGTGCATGGTGAAGCTAATCAAGCTGAAATGTATTCTGAAAAATGTATCCAGATGAAAAACCCTTTTGCAAAGGCTTGCCCTTCCACATCTGTCTTATTGTTTATTTCTGTCTGTCACTACTGCAAGTTCATCTATCACCTGCACTGGCTCCATGGAAAGTCCCGAGTTGTTCCGTATGGGTGGGGGGATGTTCCCCCAGGACAGGCCCACCCCAGGGCATCCGGCACCTCCCTGCTGCAGCTACTCCCGCAGTTTCAGGCAGTCTGGTTGGTCTATAAATATTACTCTCTTTTCTGAGGATGAAAAGCAATTTTCCTGAATTTTCTGCACCATGTAGAAGACTTAAAAGCTTGTGTGCTCCTTTCCTGTGGAGTTACAGCCAATTCCCTTAGAGATGGTGTGCTGGGTCAGTTATTTTTCAGGATGAGGTCAAAGAATGCACTGGCCCTACACACATTATTCACCAAAAGCTGCGCACTTCCAGTTTGCTGTCCAGCATCAGAAACCTGGCAGATAAAATGGGATGGGTGCTTTCTTTCCTGACTTTACCACTAACTTTTGAAGTAGACAAATACACAAATTAAATCTCTTTGACATTTTGAGTGTGCTTCAGGCATAGTATCAGTCAGGAAATGGGAATTTCTTGATCTTTATATAATGTAAGTCTTATGTTGTCAATACTATTCATTATGTTTTACACCAGGGAGGGAGGGAGGGAGCAACAGATAGAAGTAAACTATCTTGATGCTGGCCAAAAAAAATGGAAATCCCCATGGAATGGTTAGAAAGATGGAGCGGTCAGTCTGACTACATAACTGCAAAGATACATATAGAAAACACAAAGATAGCAAAGAAAACTCTTGAGATTTTTTTCTTTCTTTTAGAAAAGATTCATTTGGTTTTGCTTCTATATTTCTCCAAAGATCATTCATTTCCTATATTGGCTATTTTTAACACATTTCACTGTATTTAAATAAACCAAAACATCCCAGAATGTCTTCCATTAACACCAGAAAAAGATAAAAGGCCTCACTGTAGTTTCTTCAAATAATTAAAATATGGCAGAGCTGAATTTAAAAGTAATTAATTACAGCTAATATTTTTAAGTGTTGGCCTGGTAATAAACTAAAAGCAGAACAACTTGAATGCATTATTTTAATGAAACTAAGCTTATATTCTATTTGTTTAAATCCCTGCCACTCTTCCAATTAATTTAAATAACACTGATTGACAGAGAACATTTCTTTTATTGAAACTATACAAGTTAGAAAGTATTAAAATATTTTCTCTATATGAGCAGTGAGGAGATATGAAGGATAGACTGCACATTTCTTTCACAGATGAAAAGAAATGGGTCAAATATTTTGTTTTACTCGACAATTTAAATACGACTTGCAAACAGCCCAGCAGGAGTACTAATACTTGACTCCTTTGCACTACAAAGGGTCTATTTTTCATCGGGAAGTGCAGAATTGTGGTGTATTCTCTTATGCTGTGCGACACCCATCTTGTTTGGTGCACAGAGAATCCTGCCCAGGGAAGCTGAAGAAGGGTTTAGGAGCACAGCTATCCTCCACAGCCTGGGGCAGTGGGATGTGTTTCCAGGCTGCAGGGTTTCTCCTCCACACCCCACCTGCTGCTAGCTCTCAGCCTCCTGCGACACCAACTCGGTTACCTAAACTGCAGGAAAACAAGCGAAAACTTTGCTGCTGGGCTGGTGAGTGGAGGCATTCTGGGCTTTCTGAGGCCAGAGCCTGAACAAGGGAGGGACAGCCTGTGTCTGGGAAAATGAACGTGGGACTCAAGGGCAGGAGGAGACAGAGGAAGCAGAGGAATTCTTTCAAGTCTCTTGGCTTTGCTGTGGGAGACAGAAACCGGCTAAATGGCAGCTGCATTTCCTTATGTTTGTTAAACAAACGCGCTGTCCTTAGACCTTCTTTGTCACTGAAAGTCGCACATATAAATCAAACATTCTTTACTAGGTCTTTAGTAGTTGGTGCGGGTGCATATGTTATGAACAGCAAAGCGAGACCTGCTTCATGTCTAGGATTCCTAAGAGCTACAATATAAACAGCAACCATTGCCAGGCACAGTGGATTTTGCTGCCAAACATACAGCTTATAGAATCATGAGTGGCACAGAAATTCTGATGAGGAAACTAGAAATATTCCTTCCTTTTGTTAGATCAAGCTATTTAATCATCTTTGAGGGATCAAGCCCTTCATGCCGGTTTGAGAGCAAGCCAGTCTCTTGGTGTTGCTGGAAGAGATTGCACAGTTTCAAATGAACCTGGAAATTTGTTTAATGGGTAAAAGAAAACACAATGGGTAACTGAGATCTTAAACCTGATGTTTTCTGTTCATACATCATTTTCAGTCTCATTCGTGAGAGGTGATTTTGACTTCCGTTCCCTATACGTTTTCAGAAGAACTGAAGAGATTGAAAGTAAGCATGTAAAATTGCAAAAGTACAGTCTTAATTACCATCAATTTCACTTAAATTGTCTGTTTGTTCCAAATTCTGAAGCTTATATGACTTTAGCCCAAAGAAACTATGATTGTTTCTAGTGGCCCATTTCATTATCTTACACTTTTCCCTGCTAAACTGAATGAGCTACTTTATCAGCCTCCAAGCCTTATCCAATTCAATAATTTTCAAATGGTTGTCTCTCTCTTCTATTTACCGGTCCAGTCCAATTTAGCATTATCAGCAAATTTATGTACGTTTGAAATTACATACTCCCTTCAAGGTCATTTATGTCCACAAAGAAACCTGCAATAAAAGAATATTAATGAGACAGAATAAAAGCAATTAAATTAACTCGCAGCTGAAATGTACCTTGTACCTCCTGTGAAACAGAAGCACTACATGGTACTTTATAAAGCTGCTCAGGTAGCACCTTGTGGTGATTAATTAAGAAAGGCATATGGTACATTTCAGTCTTGTTTGTGATTTTCCTTCCCTTTATTGCTTTCTTTCATGACCTTTTGCCTAGCTTTAGTAATGCAATAATGAATTAATGTCCTTTCCTGGTTGGTTTTGAAGTAAGAATGCCTGTGGAATGCAACTTATTCCTGTGTGCTTGCCTTTGGGAGGACCTGATTATGTAACTCTTGTGCAATGCCATCGAAAGCTTCAATTTTCAAAAAACCTACTGTATCCACCTCCTCAGTGCATTTCTCTCCTTGTTCCTGCATGGTAGACCTGAAAGGGAAAAGGAGTGCAAATTGGCTGAGCTGCAGGGAGAAATGGTCAATATGAAAGGATTTTCAGGGAAATAAATTTTATTAAAGACTGATATTTTTGCCTACTCTGTGGTGTGCCACCATGTTCAGGGAGCATCTTGAATAATGGATCCCAAACTGAGCCATGTTTCTATGGAAAAATAAGGTTTCTATGCAATGGACAGAAGTTCAGAGAAACAGATGTAATGCTTCATTCCTGAAATGACTGGCCTGTTTGGGCTGTAGGTGTCTTACTCCTTTTTGGCTACTTATAAAAATATAAGTGGTTATGTGTTGAAAAATTTTTCACTGAGAATAAACTTTACTCCTAAATGTCCTCCCTTCAAAGTAGTCTTTACAGACTTTTTTTTAGAACAAATGTTAAAAAAAAAAAAACAAGAAAAACCAGTGGATTCAACTGTCCACCTTTTGATTCTTTGAATTTTTTTACTTGTTTCTGATACTGTGACAATGAACTTCTAAACATACTGCCTTGTGCCCAGTGGCCCCCAGCAGCTCCCTTCACTTCTGCACCCACATGCAATTTGGGAAACCCTTCCCCATCCTCAGCAAGCTCAGACTCCATGCTGCCCACCAAAGATCCTGTCAAGCACACAAGGGGTGCCCAGCACAGCTCAGCTACCTGCAGACAGCCTCAGTGCCTCTCTCCAAAGACAACATGGACCTCTCTTTCCCCCTGCACCATCTCTTTAATACAATTTCTTCTACCTTTCTGTGTTGCATTATGGTTTTTCCTGAATATGATGCTGTTCTGAAGAATGGAATAAAATGCATTTGTGAAATAAGGACAGATTTTTTTCACTAAATCAGCAAATTAAAGAGTTCAAACACAACAGTGAGACACCGTTGTTTTCCCCCTCTCAGGAATTCATAATGAATGTTCATCAATTAATTATAGTGTTATAAAACCTTCTAATTATTTTCCCTTGGTTTTCCATAGCATTAAAAGCACAGTGCACACAAATTCCATGAGGTTGCCCCCACAGAAAAATAAAAAAGTGAGTATGATGATTTGGCTTGATCTTTCCCCTCTCTCTGGAAGGTGCACAGAAGAGACAATATAAGCCTTAAAGTTCAGGGGATACAAAACACCCTGAATTAGCTGATCAAGAGTACAAAAATAATAAAATAATTTGAATAAGTCAGTGTGTGCATAAGGTATAGCACTCCTTCCTAAGTGGCTCTTAGATAATCCTAAAGAATAAAGATTAGAAAACAGAAGCAATCTCCTGGCAACTTGTAGCCAGAAGCCATGTAGTGTTTTATGATGGCAAAACATATTTTTCATATTTTTGATAAAATACCAAACAATCTTAAATTTTTTTTCCTAAGCATTATAGCTGTCTTTTCTGGAAATAAAGGCACATTTTTTCAATTATTATTTTTATAGTCTTCCTCTATTTATAAAATGAGTCTCATTCTGGTTTTTTTCCCCCATTCTACAGTTGGATCCTAAACTACTTTAAAAACTCAATTGCTTTATAAGACATAAATGAAAAAATGCAAGGATTGTCAGAATAATTTTTTTTACCTCTTTGTTACTAAAATTGTGCTAATGCTTGCATGGAGTCCAGTATTTTTTCAATTCAAATGACCTTACATCCCAGGACAGTTTTAAGTTTGCATTTACAATGTTTCTCTTATTGCACAGAAGCAGCATGAAAGGTAGTAAAGCACTTAATTTGTGTATGATCCTCTTAAAAAATGTAGTCTGCATATTAGCACTGTGTAGCAGAGTTCTCAGATATTTGAAAATTATCTGCCTTTGTTTCTTACACTTTCTCCTGTCATGCACTTAAAAATATCTCATATTCATATTTTAATTCAATAACTGTTGATTCAAGATAGTCACTAAATAGATGTGCAATAAACATTAACCTGTGCAACAATTTTCTTCTGTACTCTCCAGTTACTCAAATTATTCACATTGATTTTTTAAATTATTCAGCTTGTTCTTATATGCAGTAATTTGTTGAATCAATTTAGGTTTAATTTTCTATTACAGTCCCATAAATCTTCTATGTGCTGCTATGCCTTAGTGATATTGACTCTGAGTAAACAAATCAGGGTCTTCAGACATTTTTCAATATTCATCACATTAAGCATGTTCAAAATTTTCCCCTTAGATTCTTATTTCTGAGACCTGAAATATAGGCAATAACCTATTTAGGACTCAGAGTATTTCTTTCATTTCAAATATTGATGCAAGTGATTTAGGCATCTAGAAAAAGTGAGAGAAAATTAAACTCTTATTCTCAGTATATCGCATGCCATGATTCTCATTTCTGCACACTCAATTTCCTCTCTCTTACTAGAAAAACAGTGAGAAAGATTTTTTTTTTTAATCTTTCTAATTGTTGAACACATTCATCTTGATGGTTTGCAACAATCAAGAAGAGAATGTTTTGATCCCAAAGTACAATCTATTCCCTGATCCTTTTAATTTCAGGCAGTTTGCTCTTCCCTGGACGGTCAACACATTTTTCCATTGGTTGGATAATGCTGCCCTGTGCAAAGCTTTGTGAGGACAGAAGTAGCATTCTTCACAGGCTAATAGAGTCAAAAGAGCTCCAAATTTGTGTATTCTGACTGTTGATAGCTGTAGTCTGTAGGTGCTGAATACACATTTGCATGAGAAGAAAGATATTTCCATACATTCTTGTTACTTAGGGAGGCAGCTGTGGGAATGCCTGGAGTCTGACCACAGGACTGCCTGCATGTACAGGAAGAGACTTTAAACTGTCAAAACAGACTGTGCTGTCTAAACCGTCTTCTCTGAGAACACCATGAGCTGGATGGTCAGTGGAATCCATCCCACTGTTTACAACAGTGAATGCCTCCTTTTTTCACCAAGCCTGAGCCCTGACTCCTGCAAAGTGTGCAAAGTGAGAAAAAAGGAGTACATTTTTCTGACCACAAATGAGTCTTCTTGGCTACAGCCTGGCAAACATCTGAACATTTAATTTCCATTTTTTTCTCAAGTTCTTACTTTTCTACTTCAAAGCTACTGCTTTCTTTGAAGCGCATGGAATATCAGCAGTCTTAAAACATAGCTGTGTATGAATTCTTAGGAAAAGAATATGATCTTTTGCATAGTTTAACACTACTTCTGAGTTCACAGACAGACAAAACCTAATCAGCAGTTTTGATGGCTCAAGGAAGATAAGACTTCTTCCTAATTTTATCTTGAGTTTGACTGCTGAGTAAAGACAAGCACTGACTGAAGCCCATAAAGAATTCATAAGCATATTAAGAAAAAGATGATTATAAGCTTCCTTTTTGGTTCTTCTCTTTCTAAATGAGAATTTAAGATTCTCCAAATGTCGTGTAAATAGTAGGTAAGTGACCTCCATATACTGCACTCTGCTGAAATATATATCCCAAATTTCTGTCTGTAGAAACTCAAAAGTCCTATCCATGTGAAGATGGGAGGTTTGATACAGTTTGGTTTTATGTATTTATTTATATTTCTGATAACAAGAAATATTTAGATCGAACCACAAGTACATCTAAGTGTTTGAAATTTTTCTAATCACTTCTGAACTCATGAAGATTTTTGTTCTGCATGTGAAAAACGAGGTTCACTCTCCTGTTAGAATTTAAAGAGTTTAATATAAAGACAATAAGAGACACATAAAATAAAGCAAAGGGATAACGGCCGGGTGCCTTGGCGCTCTGCCAAGAGCACACCTGATGCTCGAGGTGAGTCCTTTTTATACCATTTTTACTGTCTGTTCTTTATTCATATTAAAACTTTTCCAGGAGCTGTTCTGCATGGCCACTCCTTGGTTCTGCCTTTTTAGAGCATGCGTAGTCTTCTGCCTTGTGGTTTGTTTTCTTTTGATTCTTGGGGTTGGGCCCGCTAGGTGAGAGTCGATGGTGGGGTGGATCTCTTAATTCTCCAGACAGTCAGGGCTGATTGCAGCTTTGGGCCTCTTTGTCCCCCGGGCAGAGCGGTGATAAGGGCTCTGGGCAGAGCAGCCTTTGGGCCCTTTTGTTCTCTGGACAAAGTGTTGATTAGCAGCTTCTCGGGCCTCATCCTCTGCTCCCTTGGAGGTTATCTTACTTGCTCACACTTGCTAACATTCTTGCTAAAACGAGAGAAAACTACATCCACACAGCAAAAAGCATTTCTAACATTACATAATATCTACTTTAATACTTTGCGAGAAGCCAATACTATAATATATGTTTATAACATGCACAATACTGTGTTGAAGTATGTTCATATTGTATGAAGGAGGAGCTCACTCATTCCGTCTCCATGAAAACGGAGCATACATTCTGGCCTTTAGTGTGTGCAGTCCCACTTTCTTGTTTTACGATAGATTGCTTCCTTTAAGTGCTTGTGGTGCCAGAACTTCATGGTCCCTATGAACATCGATTCCTTGAGAGACCCCCGGTGTTGTGTGAGGTGTGGCTCCTCTTTACAAACTAGGGTCGACTCTTCCTCAGTATCTTGACCACATCCATGTGCCAAATAATTTTATTCTTTTAAAATCTCATTTTCATGCAAATTTGAGACGAGATAAGACATTTTCCCTTTGTAGATCCTGCAAAAAATACCAGGTGCCAGTACCCAGGGACTTTGCGCAGCAATGTCATGAACAAATACTTGCTCTCAGGACCCGCTGAGGTGTTGCTTCTCCTTTGACACTCTGTAACTACTCCTCAAAGCAGGCACTTGTGGTATCTGAGGGTTTAGTCTCAGCTTGCTGATAGGACATCTGTTCAGACTACATGGGGGTAATTGCGGTCTCCCATTACCATTGTATTTCCTCACCCTCTGGGCCTCTCTCAGGATTCAGGATGTCAATCAGGCTGATTGTCATGTTCTCATTTCCACACCGGGCAGGTTTACCGAGAGCTGTGAGATGGATTGTTGTCATGCTACTGGCTGCAGGGCTGATAGCCTGGGCACGGCTTCACAGGGGGTGTCAGGAGGTGTTTTCACAGAACTGCTCATTGTTAGAAGTACCTTCTTTGAGAACAAAACGACCTGATAAAGAAGAAAGCATACAGCACGGAACAGGAGTGACTTTTCTAGTCAGCCTGCCAAGTAGGTTCTGTGTTGCTGTCCCTGCAGTGTTCCTATTGACCGTGTGCTCTTGAGACTGTTATTTTTAAAAGCACATCTGGTGGCTCTTCCTCTTGTGTGCTGGCTGTTTTAGCAGTTTCATATGACTACTGCAAGACTAAATACATGTATGCAAATTTGTGTTACTCAGCTCGAGAACTAACCACACTTTTAAAAATTCTTAAGGGCCTCATAATCACTGATTATAGAAAATAAAAAGGGTGAAAATAAGGCTAAACTAAAAATACTTAATGACTGATGCAGAAGAAGTACAAAATAATTTCTCTGACTCAGTTTAATATTACTATGATGATTTTTTGTGGGGGGAACTAAAATCCAGCTATGCAGAAACTTGAATGAGGGCTTAATCTTGTTCCTTATATCTGCTATACTTTGAAGAGTGAATAAAGTTCATTAACAAAAGTATCTGATTAAAGGTACCCATCAAATATAGAGTTTCCATTGCCAGGTTCAGATACAGACATTGATACAGACATAGATATATAGATATACATACAGATACTGATAGGTATCATAAAGAATAAGATCTAATAATTTTTTTTCATAAAAATTGACTTCTAAAATCATCAGTTTCTATTGCTTTTGCTAATTAGATGCCATAGCCAGAGGTACAATCCATGTACACAGATGTGTTCACATTTACACCTCAAATCAGTTTTAAGGATGGTAAATTAGTCAAGGAAGTAAACAATATTATTTATATCAGCATCTTCACTGAGAACCTGAACTTTGATTCTACCAGGAAAACACACCTGGGCCTTGAATTTTTTCTAAATCATATGGGAGAAGGTGCACATTTTATACCTACATTTTTAGCTAGACACACAAAAATTTGTTTCCTTAGGAGACAGTCTTGAGTTGTTTTTGAATGACTGTACATGAATAATTTTAATTATAGAATTCCTCTTATTCCTTTTTAAGCATGATTTATATGGATATTGTGCTGAAGTACTCAGATGTTTTTAATGTCATACTTTAAAACCAAGAAATTTGGGAGTAAAATGGTTACTATAAAAGAAAATTAACAACTTAAGGATAAAATGTAATTTAAAAATAAATTTCCATTCAAAATTTGAGACAAAACCGTTGAACCTCATTATCTCTATTTAAAATCTGTTGCCTTTAGTCCAGTAAATTGCTCCAGAAAACTGAAAAAATGAAAGCAAACAAAACTGAACAAAAACATGAGGTATAACCTGTAATATTTATGTACATGTTGTCTTATCCTCTCTCTTTACAGGAAGAATGTATTTGTTGTATTTTTTTCTGACTATGTAAAAGGCGTTACATTTCAATATAAAGCAATCATCTACTTTTCAGTTTTTATTTTTAATGCATTACATTATCGAAACTTAGGACAGAAATAATGTAATAATCCTGTGAAATCACATACAGAATCACAGAATATTCTGAGTTTGAAGGAATCCACAAGGATCACTGAGTCCTATTCTTAAGTAAATGGCCCTGACAGGTATTGAACCCACAATCTTGATGTTATCAGCAGCAGGCTCTGACAAATCAGACACAACAATTTGCTATTTCTTTGCAAACAGTAAAATCATATGGATCATTATTTTGTAGTTGAGATTATAATCACCATTGCTGTATTTCTCAATTGCAAGTACATTTCACAAAACTAAAGCACTTATTCTTCAGTTTGTCCACCTAACTACCCACTTCTCAATTAAAAATTAAATTAAAGGAATGTTATGAAAAACTGGACTTGTGTCAGTGTGATTTAAGGCCTGACTGCATTGCCATCACAGTTGGACTTATCTAGAATAATGTGCTTTATAACAGTTACTTGTGTTGTACTCAGTACAGCACAAGTACTCAGTATTGCATACGTAATGGCAACACAATCAAATGTTTAACATACTGACAGTGATTATCCACAGCTAAGAGTTCTCTACAGCTAAAACTTCTTGAGAGTCAAACACCCAAGGGAGATGACACAGTGGAGAATTAAGCACATAATGAAAATACCAACAAGTCCTCTGGGCTCTAAAAGAAAAAGGCAAATAGAAACAAGTGCTCCTTTGATGTATTTTGTTGCCAGCCTAGTGAAATGTACATGGCTCTGTGTGGGATCAGATGACAATTTGTGTGGGTGGTGTATTGTTAATGTAACTGGAGTTAAAAATTTAAATCAGTACTTGTCTTCCTTTGTAGTTTGTAACCTCTGATTCAAGAGAAAGAAAGTAAATACAAAATATACAAGAGGGCCAGTGACATAGAATTTGAATCACGATCTTGAGCATGTTCAAGAAAGTTTAAACTTACGTTCCTGTATTTGTCCTATAGAGGAATTCTGTAAGTATATTTATAAATAAATATAATTTAAATATTTTTAAATCCACCTGTTAGGTATATGTAATTAAGTGTCAAATAGAGAGGCTATGGAAAATGTAGGGTGGACTTTAAAATGAGAGGAAGGATAGGATTAATTGCTTTCACTGCTCATGACACAGTTCAACAGATTCAGGTTAAAACAGTAGTGCTTTACTTCTGCAGTTATACAGCAACCACTGTAAACCAGTGGGCATGAAATAAATGTTGTGGGTTAACACCACACCTTAGCTACAGTGAAGATTTTTAATGGGTCTCTAGCTCAGAAAAGAAATACCTTGCTAAGGGCAAAGTGCTCAAGAAGCACACAGTCAATAATGGTGTACAGTACCATTTGGCTCGGAGAAATTAAATGTATACTGCACGTGTAGTTACTTTATCAATGCAAGGGAAGAACAAACCATCTCAGAAAAGTCACCTGAGATCAAATAATCACTGGTATTTTCACTTTATTGTGAAACGGAAGGGGAAATTGCAGTGGCTCTTACCCACCCTCCCATGCTAAAGGCGTTTCAGGGCAGGGTTCCCCTGGATTAACACTCAACCAAGTGCACCATAGCTACTGCATTCCCAGAGCTGCTACCCTGGGCTGCTCTTTCTCACCTTGAAGAAACATGTACTGTCCAGGAACTGTGTACCAGAGCATGTGGGGATGAGCAGGACATCCAATTCTAAAGTGCACATCTGAATCAAAGCAAAATGCTCATGCAGGGGCATCCACTGTGATGAACTGCTGAAGGAGTGTGCAGGACTGGACACATGAAGAGCCCAGCTCTCTGTTTTCCTGAGCTGTTCTGGGAACTGCCACATCTCCAAATGTCTCCACTTAACTAGAGGCTGTGCTATTTGCAACACTTCCCTTCACTATCATTCCCTGGGAAAACATCTACTTCTCTTTAGCCACAGATGTGAGTAATTACTGGTACCTGAAATGCATCCAGCTGTTACCTTTGATCCATATGCCTGGCATTGCTGATTGTTACAGAAGCTGGTGGCCACCATGCTGAGAGTCTGCACAAATACAGCACCTATTAAAAATCTGCTCTTTGGTTTACTCTATTCACATTCTTCTGTCAGGAAGTGAGGACAACATGTTTACCCTGGAGGAAGGCTAAGACCCAGCTCACTACCCGGAATGAAAAGCACATCCAAGGTGAATTTAATTCTGACAAATACAATCATAAACTGCTTTGATGGGATCTCATCATCTTGCAAGTGGGAAAGTTCAGTGGACTGCTTCCAGCAGTAAAGGAAAATAATCTGATTTTTTCAGAGAGTAGGATGAAATATTTTGTGAATATCTGCAATACCAACAGACAACCTACCCTTCTTTTAAAGAGGTGGATTGAACTGTCAGCCAAAACATTAATTTATCTTAAGAGATAGTGAAAAGTTTGACTGAAATGAACAACAAAGGCAATGAAAAAGAAGACCAAGAAATGACAATATTTCATCATTACTGTGTCTTTTCAGCTGTTGGCCAAAGTGACATGGACAGAATGAGAACAGGAGCTGGTAACACATCTGAGTTACCCCACACTTCTGACCTTGACCTTATTCTGTTCAAGAGTTCACTTCTGAAATTAGGAGATATCTTTGATCTGTTTCTAGCCCAGGAGACAAAACATTTTCTTTATTCCCCACACTGGTAATGGCAAAAGCAGAATCTGGCAAGGAAAGAAGCAGGGCAGAGGGTGTTAAATCATTCTAATCATAATTTAAATCAATAATCAGGCAATCTTGCTGCAATGAACTTTATTATCTTGATTTTCATTAATAGTTTTTAGTTAGTTTCACAAAGGAAGGTTATTTCTCTTTAGCTGGTAAACCCCTTTTACAGTTTTTTTATGGGTAATATAGATTTTACAGTAAGTATGATATGTTTTTCTTACTGGAAAGATCTCTAGTATATAGTTAAGCAATTATAGAATTCAACACAAATTTTATCTTAATTTAATTGTTCTTGTTTTATTTTAGAAAATCATTCTCTATTTTCCTGATGAAGAGTATTTACCTTTTCTTTGTTTCTGTTTGTACATGTAGAAATTATATTAATATTGAAAATGAGATGGGGCTTAAAAAAAGAAAAATCATTATTTCAATTTTTTTAATATAGAACTGATGTAATGAGAACAAAATGTTGCACACAGTTAGTGAGCTGAAGGAATTAATATTCTCGTGAAGTGTTTGGAAACAAGCAAGTCTGACATTTTTACATTTCCATCGTGTAGGTGAGGAAAGTGGGGAAAAAGTATATCTGCTTCTTAAATTCAGTGTAAGTTTTGTAATGGTAGAACTAGTCTTTGGGCTGAACTATATGAATAAATTGAAATGAAAAAATTATTTCCTCAGCATCCATGATCATCATCAGAGGATGTTAATGCGAAGCAGAAGAATGTATGTCCCTATGCATAGTATGTGTCTCTTAGTTTAGATACAGCAGAAAGGATTTTTACCTTCAGTGTTGTTTGACCTTGTGTCTAATTTAAGAAGGAGCATTCTGCCTCACACTTTTCTGTTACACCACTCTATGTCAAACCTTGCAAACAGATCTAAGTGTGTTGAAAACCTGGATTACAGCATAGATATTGCTTTTCCCACTATTCTGAAAATTTAGAGATAGTCTTATTGATGTTACGTAAAATGATGGCTGGTATGTCATCAGGAATGTTAAATTGTAAAGCAGAATATGTTCTCTATCATGCCCTTTAGCTGTAATGTTGTGTATCTACCTGAAGATGCAAGATGGTGATACTGCAGGATGATTTCCTGTTCCCATATGTTTCACTTTAATAAGAACCGTAGACCACCTGGTTTAACTAGTTAATTTTAGAGACAACCAGGGAATATATAGCTGTGGCTACAGCATACAGAAAGGAGCATTAAAATGAATTATGTATTTTAAAGCCATAATAAATGAAGTAGCAAAGAAAATGGTTCAGGAAGTTGACCAGTGGCCTAGATTCCAAGCTGTACTACCGTATTTGTTCAAGTTACAGCTTTGGTAAAGTTTCTGCAGCTGATTCCAATAAGTTTATTACTTTAAATGGATAGTGATTTGACTACTTTCCTACAGTATTAATGTAGGATGCTGTCATACAGTCCAAAGATCAGAAGAAAAGTTCAGTAGCCAGTGTCCATAGCCAGCTTCCAAACTACTTTCTTATCCATGGGAAAAGCTGATGTGATACCAGTTTTCCATTGCAAGGTCAGTTCTACTTTCATCTGACAGAATTTGAAAGCTGACCTGGTCATCTGCAAATATCTTCTTGAGCCACTCTTTCTCTAAAGAGTAAAAAGATATATTCTAAGAATTTAGCTTGACAATGGTGAGAAAGTAATCAGGAAAAGTCAATATAGATTCACCAAGGGAAAATCAAGCCTGACTGCTCTCTACAATGAAATGATTGGCTAAAGAGATGAGGATAAAGTGCTGGCTGTGAAAAAGCTTGATATTAATAAGATTTTGATTCTGCTTTCCACTTAACTCCAATTTGAAATTTGAGATAGGCAGGACAAACAGACTGTTAGATGGACTGAAAAGCAGCTGGACAACCAGAACCAAAGGCAAGCAATCAATAGCTTGACAGGTGGCTGGACAAGCTACTTAGCCAGGAGTCAGTACTGACACAGTATTTCTTCAATAGCTTCATCACTGACCTGGGTGACAAGACAAATCTGTGAACAATACTAAATCAGAAGGAGTGGTGGCACATTGAACATTAGAGCTTCAGTCCAGAAGGACCCTGGGAAACTTAAGGATAGGACCGACAAGGGATTGGTTCTACCGCAAGAAGGCCAAAGCTTGCACCTGGGACAGAATAATCCTTTCCATCAACCAAGACAGGGGACCAACTGACTGAGCACTGTCCATGGTGGGAAGGACCTGGATGTTACAGCAGAGCATGAGCCAACAGTGCACCTCAATCATAAATGCAGAAAAAGAGCCACACCCTGGAAGAGCCTGATTCAGAAGATGAATTTATCTTCCATGTGGCTAAGGTGAGGCTGTGTCTAGAGTATAGTGTGTAGTTTTGGTCCTGCTGTTCCAGCTGGATATTGAGAAACTGCAAGGAATACATGGGGGTTACCAAGACAGCTAATGGCACATGACATAGGAGGAGCAGTATAGAGAGATGGGATTAGCTAGTCTGGCAAAGGGAAGGTTGACAGGTAATTTAATACCTTCCTATAACTACCTGAACAAGTATGTCAAAATGACAGAACCTAATTCCTCTCTGTAGAAACAGAAGGGAAAACAAGGGGCAGCAGCCATGACTTTCAAGCTGAAAGTTCAGATTGGACATAAAGAGTAACATTTTTAGGAGAGCAGTGCAGTAGTGGAAGGGTTATTGGTATCCAGAGACTGTGGAAAGTCCATCCTCAAATTAAAACTCAGCTGGACAAAGTCACAACTGGCCCAGTTCTTACATTTCAATAGTCCTCCCTCAAGTAGCAGAAGTTCCTTCCAACAAACATTTCTGTGAGTTTGTGATTCCTTCAAAGTCTGCTTTCTGCACCAGGTTAATTTGAGGATGAACACGGATAAAACCTTCTCCATTTAGTTTTTGTTCTTTTTGTGTGCCAGGCTGGTGGGACTGTAGTGGTTTTCAGAGTTTTTTTCCATGACATTTTTCAAATAAAAAATCTGAACTGACTGCAGAAGAAACAACTGGAAGCACCAGGCCAGTTACTATAGTTAATATCACAGGATTAAGAACTGCATAATCTCAGGAAAAAACATGGAGGAATCAAAAAGAAAAAAAAAAAAAAAGAAAGAGAAAACAAAACAAACTTTTGTAATCCTGGACACAAGAGGTTTATTTTGAAAGAAGCAATGCATACTTGATAATATGCTTATAAAATATAATTGGATAGAGGGTTAGCTAGCTGCACATGCAAAACCTTGGCTGCAGTGGTAGGAAGAAAGTTGTGTAATTTACAGACAGCTAAAATAATTTAGAATTGTTTTGAAATTCATGGTCTTTAGTCACTATATGGAAGAGGAATTTTGTCACAGTGGATTGATGGCATTGCGACACTTGAAAGACACTGAGTTGCTTTATTCAAAATTCAGATAAAGCAATGACTTATCCCTATGAAAACAAAATGATGTCTGAGTATACAGAGCTCATTTACTGATAAAAAGGACTATCCTAGCAATTAATGTATTTTACCAAAATATTTTATAGTGTGTAAGAGATTTTAATACAAACTATTCAAAACACAATGTATAATATATTTTTTAAAAATTTAAGACACCATACACTGTTCAGAGTTCTACATGACAAAATATATAACTTCTGTTCTAGTAAGCTCTATTTTTCACATCACAGAAAATCTACAAAGAAAACCCTGTAGAGAGAAAACTGCAGTAGATGCTTAGAAAAGGAAAGCTCTCAGTTTCTAATTCTGACCTTATTAATCAACTGTGCACTGGAGCTGCACAGTGCACTGGCATTCACACATAATGAGAAATGGGGAAATCATTCTCGGCAGACACATGGCACGAGGAATGCTGGACTATTTTAAAACCTCACTAATGAGAATCAAGGACTTTCAAGTACCCTTGCAGAGTTTCTACTCTCCTTTGTCTAATTGTGCTGTTTAGGAGTACAGTGCTCTTCTTTCCTCAGCTATTGTTTTACAAAGAGGTGGGTAAATCCAGCTGAAGTAGTTCCTAATTCAGCCCCTTCTCATTGTTGCTTCCTCTTGAATTGAGTGAAAAAGCGACAAGACTTGTGTTTTAGCTCGAATAATATTTCTACCAGTGAAGCTGGAGGAATATGCGAGCATCAAGAGATATTCTCCCTTGGCGATATTCTCAGGAACTGAGCTGGACAGATTCATGGATTTTTCTTTCAAGGGATCAGCTGCCTCAGCATAAAATCATAAAATGTGTTGCATGCTAGTTGTATGTGGGGAGAGGATAATTACCACCATCAGTCACAGAGCTGGAGATTGAATTTTAACAGGAAGAGCAAAAAAAAAAAAAAGCCTTTTTATGTAGTGATAACCACATGGTCACATGGGAAACCTGATGAGATGTACAGCGTGTGATTGGGAATGCCTGGGGAAAACCACAGCCAAAGGAATTTGGGCAGTAAGTGTCCCAGGCAGAGCTCCAGCTGTTGTAGGTTCAGGTTACATAAAGGTCAGCCTCTCATGATGTCATTGTGTTTTTCTAGCTGTCACTATATTACCAATATAAAGATAAGCTCCCACCTAGAAACTTAACCCTGCCCCCTTCTTATGGATATTGATTGTCTGAGTGTGTGAGAGTGTGTGAGAGTGTGATAGGCAACAAAAGCAAGCATGAAAGAAAGATTGCTTTAGTGGACTTTTTCTTTTGTGATTGTTTGCCTGTGCTGTGTTCAGGGAAAGGGGATTTTAGGTACATTCAATATAAACAAAAAGATAACATCAAAGAAATACCCGATTTGCATAACCAGTTTCCCTTCTGGGACAACATTTAAAGACAATCAAACAAATTAAGCATACTAAAAGACAAACGCATGCTAAACAAATCTTTTAAAGTCAATAAAGTAGGTGTTTAAAATACTAGTTAATGAGTTTCTAATCATGGTAGATCTCAGCGCTGATATTCTTCCCTGATACACGCCTCTCCTTTAAAGGAAAACAAAACCACCAATTAAATTGCATACACTTCAGAGGATATCTCATATTCAGTGCCTGTGCATGCCGTGACTTTGTTGCCCAACCAGTTACCAGTTTGACATACGTGTTATAAATAGTGTCATTTTGAGTATCTGCCTATCAGAACTTAGTGTTTAGTTTTCAGTTTCCCTAGACTGTTGCCTACTCACAAAATGGTTATTTAAAAGCTAGTACTCTAAACATAGATACCATGTTAGCATTGATTAGGCCATAGTAAAAACAACAGCAACTAACAACATATTTCATAGATAGAGCAGATACAAGACCATGTTAATTTATTTCTAAAGACAGAAAGTCCTAAAATGAAAAAAAAATGAGGAATTTCACAAGGACTCAGTGAGTGGACTGGAAAAGACAGAGGTAATTCAGTGATGATAAATGTAGCAGTAATGCATAGTGAAGGAGACAAATGGGTTGTAAGTATTAAGTCTAAATTAAGTGTATTAACTAACAGGTACATCAACATTACTCTGGATGGCACTACAATGAGAAGTTGCAGATTCTGCTAAGAGAGTGGGGCAGATGATTTCTTGGCGCACTGCTGGTAAATTTTTAAAAATTATTGCAAGCAAATTTAAAATAGGAAACAAGAAACTTCTATTTAATCAAGTTCTCCATTTGCACTTTCAGTAAATTTCCTGATTAATTTTTAATTCTTGTCAACTTATGTAAACATTAAAATCTGAAATATTTTACACTTGTTTAGTTGTTTTCTTTGCAGAAATTTACACTTTATAATTATTTAAATAAATAGTTCTGTAGTTTCACAGGTATTTGTTCACTTATTCACTTTTTCTTTTCATTATCCTAGAAAGTGTTCAACAACTCATCTATGTTTATTACATTTTTATGTTCTTTATAATTTTCTTCTTTTTAAATTACATGCAGACTTTTCATTTTAACTTTGGATTGATATAGGCATTGCATTGAAACATAACAAGAAGTATTTTAAACTCATTTAAGAGCCAATGGAAATATCTGTATTTTAAAAAGAAAAGATTGATAAAGCAGCAAGCACTCATAGAAGTGAATGGTAAACCCATATTAAAAAAGACAAGCAAGAGAATCTAGAAGAGTACAGGAAAGTCAAATCCACCCTAATATGTGTAGGGTTTTATGCAGCAGTTCTTCCTAAAAACAATTTTGATGCATGGGAGGGAAAGGAAGTTTATTGGGCCCAGCCAGTGTTTATGAAGGGGAATCTGTACTTTACCACCTGGTTTGCTCCTGAGATGAAATGGCCACCACCATGTAGAGGTGTCATTTGTCTTGTCTTTCTATACCATCTCCTGTAGTATTTGGCAGGACAAACTGTAGGGTGGGAGGCCCAGAAGGAATCTCACAGAGACCAACACCAAAACGTGCTAAGTTTTACACTTAGGATGTAATAGCCCAGTGCAGGGGACTGACTGACTGCTTTGGAGCAGACCTGAAGAAAAGGAGCTGGAGGTCCTGGTGGGAAAATTGAACAGTCAGCAGTGTGCCCCTGTGGCAACCACACACCCTGTAGCACTTACTTTTCATGCATCATCTGGAAGCAGAAAACCAGAATTCTGGCTTCTTCAGTTTCACACAATTTTCAGTGAAAAAAACCCAACGAAAACTATTTGCTCTGAAGCAGTTCACTACAGAAAAAGTACCAAAAAAATATTTTCTACATGTAGGTATTAAAAAAAATTTGGTTTTTTGTGTTAAATATATCTACATTTTCCACACTAAAAATACTGAAAATTATACATGTACTACTTGACATGAAATAATACATGTAATAGTACATGTAGAATATTACACTGATACATTTATAAAGCTTGAGCTGACTTAAAAATTTAAACACTTCCCAACTTTCTGATTCTTTAAGTAGTTATTCAACCCTTAATTTTCACATCTGATGAAAGTCGTGGGTATAGCACATAACACAATTTACTGAAATAAATTGTCAAGGTTATAGTAGTTTAAAGCCTTAACTTTAGATTGCCATATTTTTTCATTTAATTTTAATTTTTTTCTTTAAAAAAATACATACATTTAATTTAAATGACCATAATGGTAGTTATTTAGACTACTTTCTGTGCATTTAATATCAAAGAGTATATTTGGAAAATTAGAAGGATTCATCAGAAAGAGGAGGCTTTACGGAGATATGCAAAGACTTTGATTTGAAGAGAAATAGAAACTATTTCTCTGCAAGGAGAGACATGATAACAAGGTACTCAGCACTCTTCCATGCCTTCATTTCCTCCTATGAAAAGGAGTGTCTGATGTTAAGCTCCCTTGTCTTGTCCACCTGTCCTGTCCAAGCATCCATCTTTATCCATGCTCCCGTCATTTCTCATATTCTGCTCATGACAGAGGAACACTCTGAGACTTTCTCAGCACAATACCCTGTGTTTTGTAGCTTCCCAGTTTCCATTACTTTTTACTTTGTTTCACGTCTTTCACAACCAGTCATCAGCTATTTGATCACACTGAGCTTTCTGTAATTCTTGCTCCTCCTATGTGAAACTTGTGAGCCAAATTCATACGACTTGTGATTTAGAAGCCACTTCCAATCATTTATTTGTGTAACCTACCAGCAAGGACAATATGATGGAATGAATTTATGATATATCAATTGCAAGATTCCTCAGGCTGAATCAGTAGCAAATGACATTTAGTTTAGTCCCTTCGTGTTGTGCAGCTCACACAAAACACAAGCAAAGTGCAATCTTGACCAACAGAACTGGTACTTTGTTCTGACAAATTCCTTGCTAATCTAAGCCAGAGTGTCAGAGTTATTTGTATTTCATTTGAATATTAACTCTGTACCTCTTGTCATGCTATCCATATTGTTAAGAAAAGACCATTTTGGGACTAAAGACTGGATGAAATTGTCCAGGATTTTCTAAAGCATGTTGCTGTCAATCAGCTAATGTTTTCGTTTAATCAGGAAGCTCTAAATTGTAATAACTATATTTGTGATCTCTGCAACTCTTTTTCTATCATCATCCAAGAGTGAAGCAAAGATTGAGTGAGACAAGCAGTCACCAGTCATATTGTCTGATTCAGGCTGCATTTTAAATTATATATAAGTTAAAGAAATTATGTTAGCAATTATAGAATCCATTACACTGCTTGTTCAGTTCTTCTTTCTTAACAGCATCAGGGATGGACCATGATTGCATGTACTTTGACTCAACCACAATGACAGGCTGTTTTCTGGTTAGTCATAGGAGTGAGTTAAAAACTGCAGTTCAAACGTCTTTTACTGTCTCCAAGATTGGCATACACCAGGTATTTCAATGCAAAAGAGCTTTATACTGAGCCAATGTGAGATAAATTACCTCTTTGAAGGTTTCATCCTAGTGTGTCATAGTCAAATACTAGTTTAAATCTCAAAGAAATAATTTTTTTTATCTTGCCAAAGTTTATTAGCAACAATTTCACAACTAGACATGAGTAGAAATGTCCTATATTTCTGTGTATCTTTCACATCTTATGGCAATGAGTCCTGTTCCTTAATTACTTCATATTCTCATGGCATTGTGCAGCACAGCATTATTGTACCAGTGCTGCTGATATACCTACAAAGCCATTTTGAGGTAAGTCAAAATGTGCTTACAAGACCACACTGCATGGATACACACACCGGGATTACTTTCATGAGCCATACTGTCTTGTGCCGTTTGCTTGTTCATACTTTGCAAGTTCACATTTACCACCTTAGAATGGAGCATCACAGAATCAGCTTGGAAAAGGCCTCGAGGTCAAGTCCAACCTGTGACCAAACTCCACCTTGTCAGCCAGACCATGGCACTGAGTACCATATCCAGTGTTTCCTAAAAACACCTTCATGAATGGTGAGTCCATCACCTCCCTGGGCAATCGCTTCCAATGTCTAGTCTCCCCTTCTGTGAAGAAATTCCTCATATTGTCCAACCTCAACCTTCCCTGGAGCAGGTTGAGACTGTGTCCTGTTTTCTTTCCTGGTTGCCTGGAAGAAGAGCCTGACCTCCACCTGGCTACAATCGCCTTTCAGGCAGTTGTAGAGAGTGATAAGGTCACCCCTGAGCCTGCGTTTCTCCAGGCTAAACAACCCCATCTCCCTCAGCTGCTCCCCAGACACTTCACCAGCTCCACTGCCCTTCTCTGTAGAAGATACACAGAGAAAGAAAGCAACATAAAGGAACAGAGGAAAATGCAGAAAATTGAAAAGGTCACAACAATACTTTACTTTACTACTTTAACTTATAAAATATGAGACACCTGACACCTCATTCTAATGACAAATACTGTAATAAGAAACATAAATGGCATAAATTATTCTGTTCACTTGACAAAGATTATGAAAGCAGGAAGAGATGCAAAATTAATCAGTGCTTTTTATATAATTGTATTCACGTAGTGTTCTTTAGACATATTATTTAGAAGGAGTAAATAACAAATCTAACTTAGGCGTTAAGTATAATAAAAGAAAATGGTATGAGATTTTCCTTAAATTGATTATTCTAATTTTTAAATAAAAATCATTAAGCAAGTGGATTACTGTTAAATCATTTTTTGTTCATTTCAGTATAACTTTTTTTCTGGTATAGCATGTTGTATTAACTTCTTTCTCTCCAGGAAAAGCTCCACTGGAGCAAGAATCACATTTAACTCAGAAGGACAAAATTGATCAGAATTTATTAATAGGTTTCTTACTGTGCCTGGTGGCTTGCTACAAGAATGTTCTTTGGTATCCTAGATATTCCAGAGAGTATATTTTTGTTTGTACCTAATCATGTTTTATCCAGATTTTGAGACTGCAGAGAGCAAGGCTTTTTGTTAATAACCATGCTATTTTCAATGTAATCAGTTTGTCAGAGTGGTAACTTTGCTGGCACAGAATGAAGCAAGCAGAGGATATGTGTTCCTTTAGGCAGCCCCAGTGCAGCAGCTGCTGGCACTGAACTGACTGAGAGCTCTTTAACAGTGCAGCTGAGGTTTGCCATAGGCTTACCTTGCTCACGTCTTGGACCTTGTTAGCAACCAGCTATTCCTTTCTTACACATTCTTCAGGCTGAGGAACAAGGTTCATGCTCCTTTATTCTTGTATCAGTAGGCAGTTTTTGCAAAACAGTGTTCGCCCCTCTTCTTGTTGCACTCTAAGGACATGGACAAGGCTTTCCACCTCACCCGCTACAGTTTTCACTCATTTTGTGTTACAAGACATAGCCCAAGCATGACAAGGTTGTGCCTATTGATGCACTGATATCTCTCACACCAGATATATCACACATGATAAATAGTAGAGTGAGGTTTTTGGATGTTCCACATCCTTTTTTTTTTAGCAAAAAGTGAGCAAGGAATAGTTGCTAATTTCTCTCGCAGGCATTTTGTGGGACAAGGGTGCACATCCTGTCCTACTACCGTCCCTAGTGGAGCAATGGCCACTTGGGAGCCATGAAGGGTCACGGAGTAACTAAACAATTCTGGCTGGAAGGGAGTTCAGAGGACCTCCAGTCCAACCCCCTGCTCACAGCAGGTCCAGCTGGGGTCAGACCAGGTTCCTCAGGTCTTCACCCAGCTGGGTGCAGAAAAACCTTGTGTTTTGTAAGCTGGCATAGGGATTGCACACCCTCCCTGGACAACCTGTGCCATTGCTTGGTTGCCCTAATGAGGAAAAAGTTCTTTTGTCCCTTTATCCAGTCTGAATCTCTGCTGTTGCTGTTTGAGTTCATTTTGTCTTATCCTCCTGCCTTGCACTGTTGGGAAGACCACAGTTCCATCTTCTCAATAATCCCCTCATAAGTATTGGCTCTTATTTGGGTCTTCCCAAAAAAATTCTCTTCTTGAGGCTGAGCAAGCCCAGTTTCACTGCAGGTGATCAATGTATTTCTGAGCAGAACGGGATACTTATTTCCCTCCATCCACTGACTGTGCTCCTCTTTATAATCCTGTATGTTGGTGGCCTGTATTTCTGCACATACGGCCTTCCCATGTGCAGAACTTAGCACTGAATCGTTGACTTTCATGAGGTTCCTGTTGGCTGATTCCTCCACTGGGTACAGGTCTCCATTCGGTGGTACCTTTGCAGTACTTTCTCTCCTCAACCCCCCGGATTGTGGGGTATGAATCTCACACAGCCAGGGAAGCTGGCCATTTTTACTACTGCAAATAACAGAGCTTTAAAGAGAAGTTCATAACTCATGTGTTTCTCCACTTGATGACAACTCATAAACTTGTTCAGAACACAGCATTCCCCCAACAGAATTGCATAAATTCTCTGTGCTCCTCTATACACGACATGGAACCCAGTAAATCATATTTTTATTAATCTGCACACATTGCAATTTGGTCAGTAAAATAAACCTGCTCATTTGTCAGTAAGGATTTAATATTGAGCACTTTGCACTACCATAACCTTATAAAACTGCAAGCTCGAATGTAGACATAGGGAGTAGACATACTTTTTTTTAATGGTTATTTATATGAAGCATCTCATATAAATCAATGAAAGTATTCATGTAATTAAAGAGATTGCAACCTAGTTTTGGAATGCTGTTATAAGTGCAAAAGTATTGCACACAAATTTTTTATGGGTCTGTTAAAAGCACTAAAGAAGTAATGTGATATAGACTGTAATCATCCATTACATTATACTTGAGATTATTTTGATACAAAATGCTTGGTTTTGTCTATTTAGGGAGTTCATGTAACTCCAATTTGACACATTCAGTCTTTTGAAATGGATAGGCTGGAATTCTGTATGGATTTCAGGTATTTTGCCAAGCAAGCCACAATATTTTCAGGGAAGTTAACATTAAAATGTGCGTATACATTCAAAAACTCTACTTCACTGTGTTTGGCCAAGCCCAAGCAGATAGTTTGAAAAGAAAATATGCATGCAAGAAAAGCAAAGATGTAAGAGTTGTGAAGTACCAGTACCAATATTATAGATACAAAAATGAAATGCAAGCAAATGGTAACCACCTCTCTTTGAAATGTGTGCTACAAAAAGTGATGTATAAATCTTACATCTCCACCTCTTCCTCCTGTTTCTCTCAAACCTCCATTTGTCAGGGTGTCAGACCTCCCCGTGGATTCTTCATCCCTCCATCTCCAGAGCAGAGGTCAGGTTAGCTCCCCCAGCTCTGGAAGTCCTGCTTGTAACAGCTATAACTCCTGTCTTGACCGCTGATGGAGTTTCTCCTTATCTTCTAATACTCATTTGTCCAAAATTTTAAGGATCATTTTTACATTTCTGACCCTCCTAGGCCTAGGAAACTCTTCTTGCTATGCTACTACCTATTCCTACTTTTATTTTCTTTTGTGCTGTTACAGAAGCAGTGCAATGCAGGAAGTTTCCTCATCACCTGGGCACCTGCTGAGCGACCGGTACTGAGCAGAATTGTTCTGTCCATCAGGAGTGAAGTATTACAACAACCAGCTCAGTCTCAGCTAACTCTGACCCTTTGGTCAGCAGAGACATGGACTAAAAAGTGTGCACGCACCTGTAGAGAAAGCTACATGTTTGCCTGTTACTGCCATCTCAGAAAACAGGAGGACAGAAGTTAATGGAAGGACAAGTGAGCTGACCTGGTGCCTGTGGAGTTAAGGAGAAGGAGCAAAAGGAGCATCAGCATTCACAGGCTGACAGCCTTCAGCCAGACCTTCAACCTGTACTGCACAGGCTGCAAAGAACAAATATAGAAAAATTTGATATAAATTTGATATATTTTGAATCTAGATTTAAAAGCAATACTATTTCTACTTTTCTAATTTACAAGAAACTCTCAGATTTCCTTATGCAAATCATAGCTGACTGTGTCCCTCTTCTGTCCTCACTTTTCTTTTCCTCTGTTCTAAATGCTTGAAGACAGCTACTTTGAGAATGACTACCTTTTTTTATCACAGTTATGTTGGTTATGTCAATATGGGGTTATGGGGCAATGGGTTATGTTGGTATGTCAATAGTTTCTGTCTTAATCCATAAAAGATATTAATCCTTAAATTTTAAGAGTTTATAATAGTGAAAGCAGATTCTTCTTCTTCAGAGAATAGAGGTGTAGCACTATTTCTACAACAAAGGCAACTTTCTCCTTCTCATTTACAAAATTTCCCCTTAGATTTCTTCCATCCTGGCCCTGTCAATTTGCTTCTACCTACTTTATCTGGGTCTCCTCCCAGCTCTCTCATGACTATGCATAACTACTCTCTTTTTGGGATTTCTCAAGTATTGGCAACCTTGTCTCATTTCATCTCTCTCTTACCTTTACATTATGGAATACAATCACCCTGTCCAGTTTTATTATTTTCTCCTGACACCAATATTGTTCTATTGACACAATGACAAAATATTTGCCTCTGTCATTTTTATTTTAACATTCACTTCCTTCTAATCTATCACACCACTCTGTTGTCACTTTCTGCATGCACCAAAGACACTGTTGTTAGTTCTGCAAGGTTTTATCTTGCTATCACTCTTGTCTTTCAGTAAAAAAAATAGAATTTTATGAAACTTCTTATGAATGCAACCATATAAAAAGAAATTGAAATGTTTTGTTCCGTTCATGCCTGAGTGTATCTCAGAATTGAATGTATCTTTTGGAAAAAAAAAAAATCTGAATTTCAAAGTCTTCACAGGTTAGGATTTTCATGGCTTTTAATGACATTTTAAGCATTGCCTGCAGTGGAGGAACTAAAAAATGTGACTAAAGGAATTACGTATTTGTATAAAGTAACATAATACACTGAAATAACTGCAAATAAATTAGAGATAATTGATGAGAACTATTATTTTAGTAAATTAATGGATAAAAATAATAAGGGCAGTGAGTTATTTTCAATCAATTTCTCTGGCTCAGAGAGTAGTTTTCTCACTTAGCTCCATAGTGTTTTGAAACATTACAGGAGGGCATTAAGCACATGGACCCTCATGGCTCTCTTGCCGTTATATTAAAAAATCAGAAAGGAATATACTGCATAACAACAGCAGTACAGGAAACAAAAAGACAGACAATCACAGTCAAATCTGGATATTCACTGGGATAACAACAAAGATACAACTTCTGATGTGGTATAAACACACCAAGACTGCCACAAACAGGAATTAAGATGAGGATTCAGAAATGGCATAGTTATAAATAATAATAATACTTAAAAATTGTTATTAATGTGATAAATATCTATTCCAAAATGGGAAATTCTGATAAGTTTTATTTTTAAAATACTGTGATGCAAACACCACCTTGAGAAAGTGATTATGGTTCGCACCCTTCTTTTCAGAGGTTGAAGGACAAATGAAATGACAACATGCATCTCCAGAGGCACAATGATGATGGGATGAAATCTTGTGCTCTCTCACAGTTGCTCTCTCACATCAGGTCCTGCAGAGCATGTGCCTCACAGGGTATGTTAGTTGAAAAGCTTCAGGTCTCCTCAGTAAAATCACCCTGCATTTTACATGAAATTTTACAAGTGTTTCTTCACATGTGGGAGATTCTTCTCTTGACTACTTTAAGGCTCTCTCTCTATCATGTGCTACAGCTCCTTAAATTTCCTATGGAGCTGGAAGGAAAAGAAGAATGTGTGTTCAGTTGAAATAATCTGTAAAAGGAAATAGAGCTGTAGGGTTGGTGATGGTGAAATTCATGACTCACCATTTCTTTCATTATTGTCTCCTTCTTTGTAAAGGAACTTCATAAATTAGTATTTCACTCTCCTTTGGAATCCAGGTTTTATATAACATACCTGCTAGTGAACTGTAATAATCTGCCTTTGAGATAGAATATAACATAATTTTCATTTTTAGTACTCTTCTCTTTAGAAAAGATTTCCTGAGTACTAAATACTTCTTTCAGTAGGGAAGAATTTAATCCTTGACTGAAATGACCAGTTGATCAAATGTACAGTGAAAGTAAACAAGCAAAGCAGCTGTAAATCATCAAAAAGAAACATATTTATGTAAAATATCATTATGTTCCTTCCTGTTTCACTGTAATAATAAGCCAAATAGACCATAGACCGTCTGCATGCATAAAATATCTCCACTTACATGGTATGATGCTTTGATAGTCCTTAGTGAATTCCTCTTTGGTTTGAAATGTAGATATGATCTAACTGCTAGGCTTTCATTTTAATTTTAGTGGGGCTTTTGTCCTGAACAATGTGAGTTCACTGTCATTTCTTCCATGTAAAAGTGTTGAAAGAAATTTGCTCTTCTGGAATCACAAATACCCCAACCTTGGGAGTTACAGCTTTGTATGCTCCAGTTGTTTTATGAATGAATAATGATAAGAGTTGAGCCTACTCTTGTCATATTTCTTGTACCTGTCCACTAGAAAACTACACCAGAAGGTGGTGTATTGCTTAGAAATGAATTCAAATTAGAAATGCAAAGGAGATGTCCCATTCTGTTTAGCAAAAACATTCTCCACAAACCTATCTCTAACCTTTGAGGATCACAGCTTAACTTTTCATTACAGTGACAGCAAGACAGAGATACATGGTGAGAGGCAAAAAAACCTCTCAACTCACCGTGTCCAACCATTAAGAATTTCTGCATTCTACAAAGAATTCCTTTCTCTTGGCTGGTTAGTAAAGGACTTGTAATTGGTACACTACCAACCACTAAAGAGCAGGAACGTGGAAGCGTGGAAGCCCTCAGACTTGCACAGGAAAAGCTATGCTATTTTCTTCAGTCTCCCTCTCTGCTGTGGAATTGTCAACTGTTCCGTTAAGGACTGGAGGAGACTGTGTGTTAATGGAAATGCTTCGTGTAGTGCATGTTGTTGACATTTCCCAAATACATATTCAGTACTTTCCTTGTTCTAAAAAATGGAACTGGTCATAACCACTGAGTTGATAATTATTTTCTAACAGATTATTTCATCTGGTTTTTGTGCATCAGTACAGTGTAGCAGTAGCCTGGATATGAAATCTGGAAGGGACCATGCTTGTAAGGAACAGTCTTAGTCTGACTATGAAATGAAGAATAGAACAGGGAAACCTTTTTCTTGGTCTAAGAATTAGAAAAAATTTGTTTCTGGAAGCATGTCTCTCAGATGTGTTTCCTTTGATGTTGTTTGAGCTCCAACAGGACACAGGAAAGATGTGTAAAAAAGAAAAAGGATTTGACCATATTCTTGAAAGTGCTGACATGTATTATGTCCATCACAAAAGAACAACAGGCATCGTGTATCTCCACAGGACAGAATGGACTTCAGGCTTACCAGAGGAGCACGCTGAGCAGACAGAACCTTAATCCTACAGATATTCCCTCTGTCTCCAGCAGCACTTTTTCTTCTTTTTATTTTTGGCAGTACCACAAGGTTAATTTTAAAGAGTCACTATACTGTATCCTGTAATCATGAGGAATTTCCACAAAATGGATGAGTAGCAAGTGGAGAGTTCAGCAACCTCTTAATGCATGTTTATACGGAAAAAGATTTTTGTTTCTGAAATAATCGTAAAGAACCAATTTTCAGCAGGTAGACATCTGGATACACATGTCAAAATTGGACAAGAATTATAGCCCTGAACAAACAAATCAATACCTACCAAGCAGGCGTTTGAACACAAATGCCTACCTAGCATGTGATATCTTCAGTTACATGTTTTGCAACAACTGTTGTGTTCTTTTGTACATACATCTCCTGTTGGCAGACTTCAACATTGACCAACATTTCTAGTCACAATTCTACCTGACAGTTAAGAATGGCTTATTTATCATCTGTCCAAGAATATGAACAAAAATCCCTCCAGTTCTTTTCTCATCCTATTGAAACCCAAAAGCATGGGTTTAATTTGTGTTTACATTTTCTGTGACATTAGCAACATTACAGAAAATTTGTGAGAGCAGATCAGAGAGTAAAATCTTTATGTAATTTTAACATTTCTAAAATGTCAAAAAATAATCGTTTTCCTGTTTTTATCCACAGTATACACAGAGATCAATAATTCTCTTCACAATGAGAGCAGTACCTTAATGCATAAGCAGCTCTAGTGACTTTAGTGAGAATTCCCTTCCAATTTAGTTCAGTACACTTAAGGAAAAATGTCACAGGATTGTACTCTTCTTACAGTTGGGAATTCATGATGGAGGCTTCTGAAAGCAATTGTAAACCAATTTAAAAAGACACATTTTGGAAATATTTTAGCTGTTAGTAGCATACATCCATTTGGACTCTTCAGAACACGACTAAAGGGAAATCACCAGTACAGAGCTTTCTCTGTGACTCTCACTAAACTTGTCAGAAAGACACAGCCTCCCTGAGATGGGACCATACATACAGTTTTGGGGAAGACTATAATGGTGTGAAAGCACAAAGACAGATGGAGGTCTAATATCACCTTCTCTAGCACTGACTTAAATTAAAATTGTATTCAGCAAGTCCAACTTTCCCCAGACTGAGTTGAAATGGAGAAAATAAGTGCAGTTGTCTCCCTGAAGTGCTCTGTGTTCTCTGGGCTGGGATCAGTTCAAACAGACTGTGTGAACAGGAAGTGGGAGTAGTCATAATGAATCAGACGGTATCATATCCATTTAACCCAATCCTCTGTCTCAAGACTACATCCTAGGCTCAGCTGTCTAAGGATAGAACAAGAACAAGACAACCGTGCAGTGATAACTCCCAAGAAGAAGTCCTTGCATTCAGTGTTTTCCAGATCAAGAAGGCAGGACCTTCTTCCAGGGCATAAGACGTGTTTCTCAGGGCATGAGGTGGTTTTCTCGTGAAGAATCAAGCTCTTGAGATGCAGGAAGCAAAGGCAAATTTGTCCAAATTTCACATAATTAAACACCAGTCTTGAAATTATTTTTAATAATTGTTCTACAATAACACAAAACCTAACACATGACATCTCTCCACCTATCAAGAAAAGCTTTTTGTTTCCTGAAGATCTTCTCTTACATGAGATATATATTCTCTGGTAAGCATTATATGCCATAAGATCACAAATTCTGAGCTTTAAAATTGCCAGTAAGAGTCTCTATATTGTAAGTTTAGGGTATATCATAGCTTTAGATACTTGAGGTCATATTCACCTCCAGAACTATGTTCTTGAAATTCCATGGATTAATTTTGCACAGAGTTAGCGTGGTTTTTACAAAAGTTCACCCAGAGAGCAATTGTTTCACGTTGGATGATAAATTTAAGTCTTCTATTCTTTCTGACAAATCACTTTGCTGCCAAAGCATTTGAAAAGTTCACAGCTCTTCTGTTTCCAAGGTGCAGTATATTCATCATTCAATCCTTCACCGGACTACAAGGTATCAAAGATTTCAGGGTCATGTTGTAACGTATTGCTATAAAATTATTCAGGTTCTAAAAAGCTTATGAGATTATTTCTGCAGCTTTCTTTCAATGCCTTTTCTGCAAACCAGAAGTAAAAAATTTGACTAGGCAAATATCAGAAATATCAGTGGTGTTATGTCACTTTATTGTTGACAGAGCAGCCAAAACACTTGAGTGTGAATGGGTATTGCAGAACCATATACATATTTGTGAATCTCTATTACTCTCTGTATGCACACATACGCATTCATACACATGTATAAACATCTATAGCTATGCATCTATATGCATACACTTGTTAATAATAAAAACATGTTAGCATTTTTGTAAAATCTTCTGTTTAAACTATTTCTGTCATTAATTGACCTATTAAAAAATGGGAAATGAAAAATGTCCTGGCAGATTTTCATTGAAGATTCATGCAGTCATATTCCCCTCAGTTTTCATGGGCTTGCAAGAAATATTTTTTATCAAAAGCATAAATATAAATATACATGCCCAGCTGGCTGTTTTGTATATTTATTAAAATAATGTGTGATATTTCACTAAAGTAACTTTCTTTTCTATCTTTCCTATCAGAATATCAGAAGCTAAGAAGGAAAAATGAAGCCATTGTAAGATTTTTTTAATACTTCAGTTACACTTGTTAGTCTAGTCTTCTTTCCAATCAGATTTGAAAATTGTTACAAGCAAGTTTAATTACCTTTGCAATAAAGTAATTAATTTTCTTTAGAGACTTAACATTATGATTCAAAATACCACAGTGGGTCTATAACATATCTCTGAGACTCATTATGTAAATATTATTAGGGCTGTTGAAAACAAAGCATAAATAAATGACTTAATGTCATTACTGTCTAACACAAAGTAGTCTTCATCACTACTTGGACATATTTCTAATATAATAGTTTACAATTAAAACGGCAGAAAAGAATAAAGAGGACACTGTAACTTTTCTTCTTATGATGCATGAGAAAATATTTTTATACCAAGAGAAAACATTTAAATTATTAAATAACCTCTTGAGAAAATAAGGAAAACAGACATTTTTGTGGCTGATTACATCCAGTATTCATGCATTGTTGGCTACTGCACTTTCCCTAGTCTACAAGAAAAAGTTGCTTGGAGATTTTAAGAATTCAAACACATGAGGACTTTCTACTGACTCTAATAAAACTTGCAGACACAGGCATGTATGTGCCTGCACCACACACAGAACTCATCTGTGTTCCCAACTCATTCCATGGACACTGATACAAACAAGTTAGTTATTCAGCTGCCAAGACTTAATTACTTGTAACTGCAAAGTTTTCTACCTGCTGGAAAGAAAATTTTTTATGTCACATGCAAACTATCACTGGTTGGGAATTAACCTTGGGGAATTGTAGGACGTTAAAAATGTGTTGTTCCTTGCTGCAGCAATGCTGTCAGTCTGCAGTATATAAAATATCATGTCACTTTTATCACCCAGAATCTGTACTGTTTAGCCATTCAGACCACATAATTGCTCACATCTTGCAAGTCTCATTGTTTGACAATACAGCACTTACCCACAAGGTGCTTCAGAAGCTTCACTATTTGTGTAACAGGACGAGTACTAGATTTGGCTGCAAGCCAGAATGATGATGGATATTGATCAACCACTCAAGCAATATTACAGTCTTCTTTTCCTCTTCATGCCCAAAGATTTTAAAAATATTGAGGTTCTCCACCAATAGAGAACACATATACCCAGAAAAAAAGAGAACTGATTAGTGTAGTTTCCACCCCATGACACAAGGGAAGAGGGGATGGAGAACACAAAGGGGAAGAGGAAGGGGAAGGAAAAGGTGTAAAGATTGTCATGAAAATGGCAGCTGTAGCCCTGAACTTCTCCACTATTTCCTCTCTTCCCTTCTGTAAATATCAGGAGAACCAAGAGCTTTGCATGGATGAGGTGCATCCTGGGGAAAGAGAATGGGAGTGTAGGCCAGGAAAGTTGGAGAAGAGGGATGGAGAGATCAGGCGAGGGGGTGGAAAAACAGAGTGCTACAGGCAGGGTTCCTGGAATAAGACTGGGGAGCAGTGAGACACTAATGTAGCATTCCATAATAAATTAAATATGTATTTTAAATGCATAAAAAATAGTAGAATGGTAAATACCTACCAATGCCTACCAATATAGCCTATGAATAAGCATTTTAAAAAATGGGATTTTTTTATTTTCATGGACTTTCAGTCTTTTGTCAGATAAACTCAGACCTTAAATCAGGTTCTTACAGCAGAACTTCTAAAAAAAGCTCCTGGGAAGTTTCAATAGTGTACTCCTGTTTGCTCAGGCAGCTAGTAGATTTATTAGATTTGCATGTGCAAATATTTGAGTTCTGTGAGCATTCACGGAAAAGTAGTCAGACAGACTGACATTAAAATACATTAGAGAACAGGATATCTTAGCCAGGCTTCCAGTGTGCCATTAAGCGTATTTCTGTGCCAATTATGATTAACAGAAGAAAATAAAAAGAAAATTAGCTTTTAGCAGAAAACTGTTACCCTCAAGTGAGAAATAAAACAGTGAAGGGAATGACACAAGACCTCTACTTTCCTTATAATTACTACAGAGTTAAAACATTGTGGAGTAAGTGCTTCCAGGAATAGACCAACAGAATTGGATTTTCCACTGAGAAGTAGAAAGAAAAAAGCTGTGGTCATGACGTTCTGTAGTTTGCAACTGGAGCACTCACTTATGGGCTGCTCTTAGAGTTTACATACCTACCTTGCTGGCTATTGAACACAATGGCTGAAGAATTATAGAATGTATCTAGCTACACTGGGAGGCCACATTTACATTGATTTTTCCTTTTTGAAACTTTAGTTCTTGTCTAACAGTAGAACTATACCAAGATGTTTATTACTGTGGTTGGTTTTGATTGCTTTTGTTTTAAAATAACTTTACGTGAAGGGCAGGCTTTGTAACATTATATTTTCAAAAATAATTAAGTTCCTAACTTTACATTATACAAGACTCTTAAAAACATAAGCTATGTACAAATAATATTTTATTGACTAACAACATATGAGACCTCCATGTTTTATAATGGACAGATGACCGGTAAATATGAAAATCTGTTTGCAGCCGTTTATCTCTGGCTTACACAGACAAATTGCTTTATGACTCTCATGCTGTCCAGTTTTTAGGCACATGTCTCCAAACACAGTAAGTTGAAAGCTGTTGCTGCCCATGCCAATATAAATGTCCTATAATTTTTTAAAGCTTTTTCACCTGTCAGTCTAGATAGTGTCTTCCCAGTGATTGAGGACCATTAGACCCTGCAATAGCTCCACAAACAAACAGTGCAGGTGTCCATCTGTGGATGGATCTGCCATTACAGGCACAGCACTCATAATTCAGTAAGTGCACTTGAATGAATTTTAAGGTCCCTGTGGAGCAGAATGAGAAAAGTATTGCTGGGAGAGGTTATGTCCCATATTATACTAACTGATACTGCTGAAAAAAACCCAGGCTATCAGACATGCAATCCATTTATCATATCTAAAAGAGAAACAGGTTGTTCTCCAGCCTGGGAAGAATTGCTATGGCTCTAAATGAAATGTTTCAAGCAGTTATAAAACCTGAAGGGGAAAGAAAAAAGGGGCTGGGTGTGAGAAAGGAGCTTGCTTACATAAAAGAGCAAACTATGATTTACAGGGGGAAAAGTTGTGATAGGTATTAGTACTTGAAGACAGGGAAGAGAGATGACTGTAGTAGCAGCGCCCTGACAAGGGTGAGTAATTAGCTGGTGATGGATTTTGGAATAAATTCTAATACATTGTAAAACCAGAGGGTTTACATTGTTAGTAATTTTCAGCCTAATATAATTAGAATATTTCCTTTTCTAGGCTATATTGACTCACTGAATTCAAAACACTGCTGAAGTCCAGTGGCCCAGGACAAAAGTGTTTTCCTGTACTATTTTCTTTCAAGCTTCTGGGCAATAAATTAGTGCTTAACTGTCCCTCATGAAGCAGATTTTCCTCCACAGTCACATCCAGTGAGCTGTTTTCCTTGACTAGCAGGTGACCAGAGCTTTTCCCACACCTAACTCTTTCTTCTCCCTACAGTTTCAGTTCAGATAGAAATTTTTCAATGAACAACCCTGCTGTTTTTCTCTCAGGACCATCACTGAAATCTCATACACTTCACATTCAGCAATGACTTAAGTAAGAGGACTGAGGACTTCACTTTGTTAAGTCTCTCAGAGTACGTAGATCAGCTTGCTTATCTGTAGTCTCCACAATCATGTATATTATCACCATAATCATCACCACTGGTTCATATATTTTGGATTCACTATCACTGTCCATCATGGATTCAGCTGTCCACATAGAAAATTAATTCAGTGCCAATTTCTCTTTTGTTAAAATTTAGTTTACACCATTTTCAGTCAAAACTGTGAAGGTTCCCAGTTAGCACTTGTTCTCTTCAGAGTGGGTGAAGAGAGGTGTCTTCTTTTCTATTCTCCTCAGAGTTTATCCTTACCTGAACAACCATTTAATGTAAGCTTAAATGCCTTTTTTTAATTGCAGGAGATATAGATAGTAGAATTAATAAATAAAATCTCTTGAATAAGTAAAAGGTGTTGGAATGAACTCCTTAACAATGCTGCTTATGAACCCTATTTCTGCCACGCTCCCTTCTTTGCAAAGGACTTAAACACATTTAAATCCTGCCTCAGTGACAGCTGAGCATGTTTAAGCATTATGTTGGTGGCTGGCCATCATATTCTCTACATCACAGAACCTAGCTTTTAGACAGATCTACGGGGCAAGAGAGGGGATGGGAATGGGTATTAAACTACAGGATACTGTCACCCATATCTTTTTCTTATCCCAGATACAAAGAAGAAAAATTCAAGTAATATACTTTTGAAGGTGAATACTAAACTTCAAAAGTTTATAGGAAAATTTAAAATTTAATTTAAATATTATGACTATGAGATAGCTGTGATGGAAAAAATAATTATTTACCATTTAAAATGGCATATCCCCAGATGTCCTCTCTCAGCTGTTAAGCATCCATTTGGCAGCCTTCCTTAAGTATAAGTGTAGTTATCCTTGTACAAAAGCAATCTCTTTAGGTAGTCTGGGCTATCAAAACATGACAGAAAATGAATGTGCCCTTTTCCATGCTCTCTTTCCTTTAAATCTGCCTCGTCAAAATAGCAGATACTTCCAGCTGTATACTCATGGACTTGCTTCACTAGTTAATGCCAATGTTTTGAATCATTGTAAATGAAACCCAAAGGCCAGTCCAATCTATGGAGCTTCAGGGGGAGTAATTTATTTTATAATGTATGACATATCTGAATATATTGTGTAATTACAGAAAGTTTTCTGATGCAATTTAGTTCAGCTGGCTCTGTATTTAATGAGGAAATTTTAATGATGCAATACATTAAATATATGTATCTAATTTGCAAAACTTCCAAAAAAGAAGAAGAAATATCTTGTATGAAAATAATAATGCCCACTACAATCATATTTTACTCAGGAATATGAAAGGAATACAGGATTAAAAATGGATTATGACATAGATATACATAGATATATTCCAGTGAATAGATTAAGGAAAAGAAAAGCAGTGCAAATTTTGATAATGTATGTATGCTGTCATCACTATTTACCTGTAACTCAAATGTCTTTCCTACAGACAACCTGGTCCAAACTGTTCCTTGCACAGTCCAAATCCTGCAGGCAAATGCAATTCTTAACTTATTTATTTTCAGTTATGTTCACAGATGGATGAAGCTGATCCCCTGACTTTGAGCAGTTTGATGTTCATTTGGAATGTGAGAAAAAATTAGTGGTGCCATGATAATGCCAAGACAAGATTTTAGGATGCTGACAGACAGCTTTTCTGACTCACTGGAAAGTTTGCAGAGCCAGCACAGAGGCTGTACAACACCACACTTAGTCTTAACTGTGCTTTCACCTCAAATTGTCAGGCAATGCAAGATTAAGCAGAACAAGTGGCATCCAAAAACAAGAACACATAGGTAATTAGGCAAAGTCAAATCTCACTCAGCAGTGGTAATACTGCTGTCCTCCAGAGATTGCAGCTTCACCATTGTACACAAAAAAGTTTCAAAATAAATAGCCATTCTCCAGGAACTTGCAGGCTGGACACAACACAAGAGGCATTGTACAAACCCACAACAGAGGCAATGACTAAGGCACCAACTCTAAAATATCTCTCCCCAAATGTCTGCTCTAATGGCTCTCACAAATACTCCCAAAACCAGATTTTCCAAAATACAGAGCAGAGTTGAGCCAGTGATTACTGACTTCTGCAACCTAATCACAGTGTGCAGCTGCACAGAATAATAGTGAAATTAATTTGAAGTTTACCCATGCAATACCAATGTTTCCTGGAAAATGTATGCACATTGCTTTGGATCAAATAAGTGAACAACTGGTCAGTCTCCATATAGGCAAGTTTTACAGCAGCAGTAACAACTGTTTGTACAAAGAAAGCCTTAACCTCTGACAAAATAAGATGTCTTCTTCCAAAGGAAAGGGCTGCACTGATATATTCTGTTGAACAAGGTAGAGAAGATGTGGCAGCAGTGACTAAAGCAATAAAGATCAATAAAAGTGATGGTACAATCCAGAAATGAATGTGATGTTCTCGTAGAACAGAATGGTTTGCAATAGGCACTATAAAATATAATTGAAAATACTGGATACACGTACATTAGGGGCTTAATTTGGAAAACAGTTACTTTAAATGGCAATTCCTGTTTCAGAGGGGGTTAGAGTAATAATTGCTCAGTTCTGATTATATGAAAATTCATTGTGTATTTCAGAAGTTGTAAGAAGTAATAAGTGTTGGTTTAAGAGAAACAGCAAGTAATAGACAGTGCTGTGGAAATCTTCACTAAAGGTTAGCTTGTGAACTGTTTTGAAAGCATGCCAGTATACATCTATTAAACACAAGCTGGTTTTTCTATTGTTATTTAAGATACCTACTCCTACAATGTGTATTCCTACTACTCCACAACTACCACTGATGATAGTAGTACAATCTGGAGAAGCACAGTTTCACTTAAGCATTAATAATTTTCTGCTTTCTATCACCATGCTTCTATCATTCTGGCAATTCATCCAAAGGAATATCGTAGCTAATTGACGCCATCACAATGTGAAGACCTATTATCTTCAAAGCTTAATTGTATGTATTATTACACCAAAGGGCTTAAATCCTTTATTTGAAGAGTTGACTTTTTGAGAATCTAAAGGCAGAGTGAGAGCTGACAAATAAAAATAATTGCTCAAAAGTCATTAGGTGTCATTATGAATGGAAATCTATTCCATTTACTGCAATGGACTAATATACAGTCCTATTTTAAGTAAGATAATTTTCATACAAACAGTGAATAATGCTGTAAATGTCTCTAAAGCATGCTCTTTGGGCTATTCTTACTGTCAGTAGAAGTTAACTAGTGGGAACTCAAAATGAGGAAGGAGGTAAAGAAAGCATTAATTAAAATTATGTTATTTGAAAGAAGGAAAGCGGCTGCTTACTGCATGTATAAGGAAAGCACAGGAGGACATAAAAAACAAGCCCTAAAGGACCAACCTTTCCACCCAGCTGAATTTCTAATGGGGGTAAGAAGCAGGCAAGAAGAGCAGAGTGTAAGGGCAGAGCCATGCAAGGCTATTTCAGCAGCAGCACCCCAGCAGCACCTCCAGGGAACTTTGTGCAGACAGAAAGTGCTGCAGAAAACTCCTCAGAGGAAGGAGGAATCTGCAAAATGAAATTGTTTTGAGTGTATTTGCTTTGTGTCAGAAAAAGACCGGAGCTTGGATTTTTTCAGTCTACTGTCTGTAAAACACAGCCTTATTCTCAAACTGTGAACAGGTTTGCACACATTTTGTCAAATGCTTTTTCTCTTTCACACTTTTGAGGAACAAACTCCTGGCCAGTTTTGGTGAGGTCGGTGATATGACACTTACTGAAGCACTCAGAGTCCTTGACAGATTTAACAGGTGTCAGAAGACTAAGGGCTTGTTCACAGATTCTCACAGGTCCTGCTGTTTACCCCTTGCATAATGATACCCGCACGAAGATCCCAGTCCTAGGCAAGAAGACATACCTGCTGAGATCACTAATGCAGCATCTCAATGGTAATTCAATTTAAAAGTAAGCTTTTTCAGGATGTCTGCAGTATACAATTTCATTATATTACAATTAGCTTACTGTCAGCCTCTCTAACAGTACTGATATTCTGGCTGTGTCAGCCTTATGTTTCAGTATCTATTTCAATTAACGTGTAGGCCCAGGCCAAAATAATCAGGAACTTTCTAGATAAACTGCATGTTTCCAACAGAAGAACAGTCCATATATCTACTTGATAGCATAGTTCAGAGGAAATGCAGGGGAGCGGAGTTTATCTGCTTTAAATTGGGACAATATGACAATTACCCAATTTTCACCTACACAAGTCTTTGATTTACTATTGCACTACTGCTCTTAGGCATATTGCAAACAGGCTGTTATGCTGGTGGCTCCACACTCTCTTCATTCATTTTGGACAGCATTCTGCTCTGAAGACACATGCTTCATATAGATGTGGGGAAGGCAAAAGTTGTGGGAGAGAAGAAACCCCTTTACTGCTAGTAACACAGCCAGGTAAAAGCTGGGTTAGCTGCTTGACCCAGGGAAGGAGGACAGAACCCAGCTAACATTATGCACAAGCATCTTGGAACATGTGGACAGCATGGGTCAGCCAGACAACACACTGGTTGGTGGCCCACCCAGAGCTGGCTGGCAGGGTTTGCTGAGGTAAGCAAAGCAGATGAAATCCTGTTCTTTGGAGGCATCACCTTCTGCTGGGACCAGTTACCCAGGAGGTCAAAAGTGCTTCTCTGAAAGCTCTTGGTAAGGTTCTCTTCTTTTCTAAGCACGGCCTCAGTAAGAGAAGAGTATGTGTCATGGAGAGTTTACCCTATTCACTCACTATGACAATACACGGAGCATGACAAAAACCAGGTTAGGAGAAAACACCTCAAGCAATGTTGCCATCTAAGTCCTCCAACTAAATATTTCACAAGATGGCACATATCCTCTCTTGTTTACTCCTGCACAATGACACAACTTCCACAGCTTCCCCACCCACCTACTCTTCTAACCACAGCAACTTATACACAGCAAATTCTTTTTAAAAAAAGGCATAAAATGTTTGTTTGTATTCTTTGAGGGGGAAAACAGAACAGCATATGAAAACAGAAGGAAACAATGCAGCTCATTTCAAACTAACTTGAGTACTCTGAAATGGGCTCTGAGCATTTTTCCTGAACTGGTCTGTAAAGGGCAGCAGCCGGTGTTCCCCTTAGTTTCATCCAGGATCAGGAAGAAAGTTAGGATCAGTGTTTAATATCCAAACTGTAGCTCAAAATGCTTAAATCCCCACACACATACCTGTTCCACTTCAGGTGTATAAATCTCCTCCCACAGGGCTCTGCTATCTCTGTTCACCAGCTAATGCTCCAGTGCTGTTTAATGCATCAGTGACTTTTCTCGGTCACACTGCTTACAGTGTTCTTCTCTGAAAATAGTTAAGAAAGAGTGATTAGTCTCTGAGTTTGATCATGTGGGCCTGGGATAGCTATATACATTGTCAGGGCTAGGGGGACTTTTCTTAATGGCCCAGTAGTACAAGGCCATGAGTTAGATAAAACAAGTTCAGCTGGAAAAGCTTATGAAAAAAATAGTAGTCTCTAGGCTCACACAAATAATTTGAAGAAATATGCAGCTTAGAAAGATGGAGACTTTGCTGAAGATACAGACATTGTAATTTGAGGTTAATATATTTCCCAATGTTTCCAGGCTGTTAACATAATGAAATATTTATAAAATATATTTGAAATGTTTTAAAATGGATGTTGGGAAACCTTGATGATTTAATATATTTGATAATGATAGGGCAGTAATTACAAATTATTTTGTTTCCACTGAAAATTATGAATGATCAAGACCTGGAATGAAAAGCAATGTTACAGAACTGAAAAGGGAAAAGTAGCTACATCTTACCTTTGTTATTTTTCTTTCATGTGCTTTAAGACTAGAGCCTGGTGCTTTGTGGGCATTAGAATGTAATTATTTAAATTTTGTACTTCTCAAAATATATTTTCTGAATGTTTCAGAAGCAAATTATAAAAGAAATTTGGAAACTTATCTAAAGCAATAAAGTGAAGCTGTAATGTATTGAGTCCAAAACTACCGCTTTGTGAAAAACAAGGTCTGAAAAGCTGATCCTAGTTAAGGCTTCATTAAAGTATCCATTGTCTAAGACAGAGAAAATAACCACTTTATTGAAAAAGCAGTAGAAAGTGGAGAAGAAAATTAGCTTTGTTATTGCATGCACACAATTATGTACCCATGTATGCAAAAAAAAATAATAAAGGTAAAGCAAAATCCGAGTTTGGAGCACTCACTGAGGTTTTGCAAAAATTCAGAGAAACAGATTAAATGTGTGTTACCAGTGGATGTTCAGGTGCTTTTGTAAAATTAACATTATAGATAAACACAAATCAGTGCTTAAGTGCCAGATGGTTAATGAAGACCAGCCAGGAAACTTCCATAATTCACAATAATGAGTATGGTAATGAGCCAGCATTATAAACTGAACAGCCGAGTGATACATAGCGCCTACTTGAAGTAACAAAGCATTTGGAGTGTTTGATATTACCAGAAAATGTTGAATTTCAACCCAAAAAAAAAAAAAAAAAAAGCCCCTCCAAAGTAAAAACAAACAAACAATCAAAGTTTGTTAGAAATTTTATAAATAAATACCTGCATTAATAGCAAGCAACTAGAATTGAAAAGAAGTGATGGAAATTTAAACATTTGAAGTATTTCCAGCATTTTCTGTTTTCATTGGCATTGCTAATGGCAACACAGATTACTACTGCTTTTGGGGGGGGCTTCATTCTTGTAAAAGCTAGGTTGGATACAACCATGAGAGAGACACATCTAGGACTTGTCTGTGATAATGGAGCAGTTACATGACTGCAGGTCAGTCCTACAGTTGGAATAAACCATTCCCACTGTGGCCTTCGCATGGGTACACTTTTTAAAAGAAAACAAGGTCGAACTGTTTTCTCCGTTATTGACCGGACTAACTTAGATCGTATCTCAAATCCTTAGGAGATGGCTGGATGGGAGGCGATGGCAAGATGCAGTTATGGGATAAGAAAAGTCCTGTGGTTCTAGGGGAAAGCTGATGAGTTGTAAAGGTGGCTCCATGTCTTCCATTCCCAGGTGGTCTCTGGTGGGAAGTCTGTACTCTCCAGCTGTCAGAATGCAGGTCCCCATCCATAGACATGGATTTTGTTCTCAGACCATGCCTGAACAGCTGCTTTAATCTTTACAACAAATGCCTTCACCTTGACCTTTCTTTTTTCCCTTCAGACAGCTTTGTAGCCTTCTGAAACAGACATGTGATATGACACACATCTTTAGGTTTTCCTTCTGAGTAACCTTCAGAGAAGCAAAATGGCAAAAAACCCCAAATCCCCTCTTTCTTTCCCCATTGTGTTCCAGTTTTTAACATCTCTTTTGCCAGTGCTCACCTCCTCACTCCTGGCTAGCTATTCATGGGAGGTTACCTCTTTAAGAAGAGATTAATCACAAGGTGCTGGCATTTTCATCATTCTACATCAATACGTTAATGAACATAGTCTCAGCATACCTATACTGCTTCTAGTTCTAATGTAACTTATTTTAAAGCATTTATTCATGGAATAGCTAAAATTAGTTATAATGTCATTAAAAATTCTGGTCAAATTCTTCTATTTGACCCACAGAAATGGGACTCAAGTGTAAAATTTTCAGTGGATTCATTAACCCTTTTATCAGTGATTGAAATTCTTACTTTCTCACTAGAATTCTTGCCCTACATATTGTTGATCTCTTACAGCAATTACAGTTTGTGTAATTAATCATAATTTTCATACCAATAACTTGTAAACCTTCAGGGTCTATTTGGTTACCTCCTTACCCTTGTACAGTCTCCACTCATCCAGAATCTGCTGCTTTTTCTGGTGTCTCGGCTGGTGAGAAATATGCTTGACACCATTTTGCTAGGAGTCAGTTTGATAATGAAAATGAAAACAGACTAGTGGCACTCTGCTTCTTCCAACAGCGCTGCAGTCTGCCTCCTTTTTCTATCCTATGTCCTCCTTCCTACCCTTCTGTCTTCTCAAACAGGTGCCATGACAGTGCATAGTTAGTAGAAAGAAACTTATAAGGTGCCTATATAACAATTTTGCACTTCTGGAAAGTGGGTGCTTCCAGAATGAGAATTCAATATTCCCCTTAGATTCCTTTTGCAGAAGGGTATCCAGCAGGGTGCAAAGGCATTGTTTTCTTAGCCTCATGCCTTGAATTAGATCCCTAGACAAAACCCTTCTTGTGCTAAATACATGTCAAAGCAAAACCAGTGGAATGGTCGGCTTTGTGCAACACATTTGCTTTAGACACACTGCACTTAGATTTCCTTCTTCCATTTCATCATTATTATTACGTACTTAAGGAGCCCATTTTTCTGTCTGCCTCATTATTTCATATCCTATTTCAGTCATTTCTGTACATTATTGTATGCTGTTTGTATTTGCTTGTTCTGCACAGTATGTCTTCCATTACCCAGTTTGTTCTTCTTTTGTTTCAAGCCATGTGGTTTCCCTGGATTCCTTTCTGGATGTTGGTTGCTTTGCTGTTTCTCAGCATTTCTGCATGTGCCATTTTACTTTGGCTTTTGACTCTCTTGTTCAGGTTTGGTGTATATTTTATGAGTATTATATCACACTATGTTCATAATTCTAATGCAATTATGGTATTATTTTATTTAATTTTAATCTAAGTGTACCAATGAAAATTTTTAATATTAGCAATAAGAATTCAAGTATGATTTGATGGGAAGATGATATTATTGTGCTAGTGTTAGCAGATTTTGAAAATGCTTTTTCAATATCTTACATATACAAAAAAATTAAGTAAAATAAATCAAATTTGATGACTCTTGGATTTCAGTGAAAGTGAAAGAAAAATACTAATCTTCTGTAGGAGGAATAACGACTGATTACTAGCAAGATAGAAACCTCTGGGAGAAACCTGAGAGATGTTTAAAAATCCTGACAGTAGAAACCTGCAAGATTTCGACAGCTGCCTGAAAAAGGGGTCAAATAAGAAGGATAACACATTACTGACTTAAATAGTCTGAAAATAACATCAGATAAAAATCTTTATAATAAATACTGTTGGGTTGGCTTTGCTTTCTGCATTTACTGAACGTCATTCTAACTTTCTCTCTCTTTTCCTTTTTCTCATCCCACTTTTTCTCCCCCTCCCCCTCTCCTTTTCCTCCTGAACAGTTCTCTTTTTCTCATTTCACTTCTTTGTACTGATTGTTATCAGAATTTAAATAACCCACATCTTTTATCCCATTCGGGTTCTACTACATGGAGAAACCAAAAATTAACAGAGTCTGCAACCATGGCATCTAAGACAACCTCAGTTTTAAGTTGCCAGCATACACCAGTGTTGTTTTTTGTTATGCATATATTTGTCCACTTAGATGGAATGATAATCTGTTGCCTTCTGATTCAAATATAGGAAAATATATAACTAATGGTGCTGCAACTCTTGTTACTATGTTTATGTAATGAGCTTGGGTGTCCTGGTAGTACCTAGCACTGTACAGGTGTAGAACAAAGGAATGGTCTATGTTTTGAAGAATTTGCAATGTATTAATTTCATTCAGGTAGATGTATTCCACTATGAAGTTATGTGAAGTTTATATGCTCAAGCTAATTTATAAATAAATAATGTCCATGCAGATCCTCTCCAGAAATACAATTTTAAAAGGGAAATTCAATGGAATTTATTATCTCTAAATGGGATTTTAGTCTGTCAATGGGATGTAGGCTGTCTTGAAATTCAAGCTTTGTGATTATAAAATTGTATTTTATTAAATGTCTTACAGTTATGAATCTAAAATTAGTTGTCAGTTTTGCTTTTCAGTGTTATTTTTATAGCCAACTTCCTTCATTTGAGAAAAGGCCAGGATTAGCTATTTCTTCTTTAATGCTTTCCTGAATATTTTGACTCACTTTGATTGAATGAATACACATGATATTTCTTTACCTTCCAGGGATTTTATCTCAGACTTGTGTCTGTGAGAACAGATCAGTACAACTACCTCATATAGACCCTGTTATTTTTTGCAGAGCATTAACTACTGTATATATAATTTAAAACATTTTAAATTAATTGTGAAGGGCAAGGAAAAATTAAAAATGGATTCAGAATACAGATGCTCTTTTATGTGTAATATGTGAAGGAAGAAAGCAGGAAAAAGAGATTGTTTTCTGCCTTATCATGATTAGATAAAAAGGAGGAATAATTACCAGCTCAGTGGGTATGCTAGTACAAAGGAAGAAATACTCATCAAGCAGTTGTTTTTTCAGCTTCAGCAGATTGTGCACATAAACACACACACCCCCCTTGGTGAGTTTTGCTGTCCTGTAAAATCTAATGAATTACCTTCCTGGCACATTTTGATGCATATTTTCTATATGACCAGTTGATGTTATTTCAGTTTTTGTACTGTCTAAGACATTACAACGTCTGCAATTCACATTAAGGATAACCAGGTACATGTGGAAATGATGAGGTCATTTTCCAAAGTCTTTCCAGTTAATCTTGTTACCAGCATGAAATGCAATGATGACTCTATGAATAATACTTAAAATTCTAGAGTCTAAAATTTAGACCAATATGGATAAACCCTAGTGAAACAAAGCTTCTTTTTCCCCACTTGGTATTCCGGAGTTTGTTGAAATAAGAACTTTGTTCTTTTATCAAATGGTCATTCAAATAAACTTCAGAATAGACCTGGGAGTTCTGTAAACCTGTACAGAGTAAATACATTAATATTAAACAGTATGCTATTTTATTTGAAATTGCTTGATGTACTTAACACGCTTTGTCAAAATGCCCTGAAGTGTATCATATACATTGCTCACCGGAAGAGGAAGAGGGAACTTCAGAAAAAAGGTTACAGAAATCCAGACATAGTACCTAAAACAGGAATGATGAGACCAACACAAAAGATCAAATACAGAATCAGGTTTGTCAAGTCAGATGGTTCATTGGCTAAAGTTCAGTTCTGTTGGAAATGGTTGTTGGGAGTCAGGTAAATGTTGCACAGACTTCTAAGTCTGAATCCACCAAAATACAAAGTTCCCTGTCTCCTATAACAGCATAGTTTCTGAGATATTAAGTGCCTATAATTCTTGTTTAGGTAGTGTGTACCACTAGTTTTAAGATAAGGACTGGGTGCTTAGAGAAATTAACAGTGGAGATATATAGGCAAGTACCAGACCTGAGGAATAAAAATATTTTTAGAAGTACCCCTCTTCTAATAATTTATTCTTAGCAACAGGTCTAGGGCTATAGATTCAAGGCATACTGTCAGAAGAGAAGAAACACTTACTGAAACTCATGGTTCATATCACCTTGGTATGAAAAGCATGCTTAGAAGATGTTTGCCTCACATTTTAAGTTCCCTATCACTTAAACCAATGCTTTATTCTCTTTAGAGTACAAGGTGTAATATAAATCACATTACCATATTTTTCTTTTTTTTTTTTTAGCTCCATAAAATCTTTTTCTTCCTATAATGATTTGAGGAACAAAATTATTTGCTTGCTATATGGTGTTACACACAGTTAATAGACTATCCATACTTCTTTCAGTGAAATATCCAAGTGAGGTACCTAATTCCTTTCTCATTGGTACTAAATTTAAACCCATCATGGGAGCACTATATGACATTTTACTGCTACTCTAATTTGTTCTTCTCATTGATGCATGCCCCATAATTGGATTGAAATAGATCTTAAAAGTTAGAAACACTCAGAATTTGTTATAAGGAAACACCCATCAGCTGATGTGTTTCAAGATACTAATTTGTATAAAAATAAAGAGCATGTAAGATAGGAAACATAGGTTCAGTGCATAAGACAATAATCCACAAGCAGTTGAGGAAAGTAGAAAATTTTCCCAAACCAGAAAGTATTATCAGTCATCTATTGACTCACCTAATCTATGCAAATTTGCAATGTGCTCAGCAGACAGTAAATGTGGTCACAGTAAAGATGGATGTTCTCTACAGGCAAAAAGCAGTGCTTATCCAGATGCTGCAAAGCCATCCTAATTTCTGGCTCCTTTAGACCAAGAACAAAGCAAACTGCCTGCAACCATAGCTACTAGTTCAAATGTCAAATTTCTCTCCTAAATGTACTACAGAGGCAGCAGCAGCTGACAGGCAGTCCAAGTGCAGAGGGTAAGTGGGTAATGGAAATTCCAGGAAAGATCCCTTGCAACAACTGAAGAAAGCCAAAGGTGAAAAGAAATGCTTTTTCACTTGTGTGTGAATGTCTGTGAATTCACACTTGTGTGTGAATGTTTGTGAGTATTGCTCCGTCCTGCACTGAGCAGTGCATATTCAGTACTGTTTCTGTCATCTTCCTCGTCCCCTGTCAGAAGACACAATTCTTTTTTCTGCATTTACTATTGGAAATGTAGACTACAACAGCAACATCAAGTGAAAATCTGACCTACTCAGCAAAAATGTAGCCAGGGATTCTCACTTGCTGCCTCATGTCTAAATTCTGTTGTCTGCCCAGGTAGATTAGAAAGCTGAAAGGATCCTTCACATATGGTGAACCTGCAGGAACACAGAGCTCCACAAGTCAGCACCAGTGCCTAACAGGCCTACTGGGCCAGGTGACAAAGCACAGAATTTTGAATAGGTTTAGCTTTTGTCCTCTTTTATACTGTTTTTGGATGGGATAATACTAAGGGACAGATTTGACCCTCCTAATGCTTTGGAAGATAATTCCTTTTTCTGCAACTCACATTTGAGTGAGCAAGTGAAGATTTATTTACTTTTTTTTTGTTTGTTAGTTTGGGGGGGGGGTTTTGTTGTTGTTGTTTGGGTTTTTTTGTTTGGGTTTTTTTTTAACATAAGAGAAGCCAGACAAGAGAGCAGAGGAAAATTCCAGGGACAGGGCAGTTCAGCTACAGTACATCATGTTCTTAAATTAAGTTCCTTTTTAACATGATTTTTAACCATTGTCACGCTGACAGCTGGGGCGCTGAATAAGCTTGTTTGGGATACAGGCTAGCATTTGCATGGGTATGTTTTCATGTGTAATTTGTATCGTGTTTTTTTCCGAGATACATCACAATTTGCATCACTTTTTCTAAAGTATACCAGATGGAATAATTGTTTTTCTTTTCTGAAGGATTATTTTAAACCAAGATCCAGTGCAGTACTGTATTTATAATCACAGAGAAAAGGACGAAGCAAGACATAGAAGAACTACATGAAATACTGTTTTGTCAGAGTTCTTACATGACATTTGACCTCTATGAACAGTTGTTGCTTATCTTTCCTTTGGAGTAAAAAACTCTTTTATCCATATCCCATGTTGCATTCTAACAAAGACAAATGTTATAAATGCAAAGTCAAATGCATATAAATGCATTAAAATTTGAAATTGTTCTCTTTCACTGAAACTGCACCACTCTGACAGTAGTATCACCTGCTTCAAAAGAAACCAGAAGTATTCTGCAGTAAGTGGCTTAAGGAGAAAAAAAAAATATTCACTAGAAATCTCCTTTAACTAAGAGAATAGTTTAGTGTTCCATAGTCTAATTTAAACAGTATTCCTGAAGGGAAAGTTAACAATACAATGTTTGGGTTTAGTCACCTCGTTTTGGATACCCAAGATGGCTCACACAAAGCTTGCCATGGCACCTCTGTAACACCTCACCTCAGCTTTGCTTCAACATTCACATCACCTTTTCAAAATAGCAAGGTTATAAATTCAGGTTTTTACTGACACTCGATTTTTTTTTCATTCTCAACACATTCAATTTAGTTACATACCATAAATACTTGAAAACCTACTTCACAGCCTATCTATCAGCTGATGGGTCTGAATAGACAACATGAAAGAAATCTGAGAGACAGTTAACTCTAGAAGTTTCATTCCTAGAGATGGTAGGAGTTTGTAGGTTATATGACAGACTGGGATGATAGACACACATAAATAAAATTAACAAAGAAACCTTCCACCTTGGGGCACTAGCTGATCTTCCTGCAACTCTTTGTGAAAGCAGCCAAAATTCTAAAATAATAGTAGTAATAATAATAATAATTTCCCAATATCTTCTGAAAGCCTAAATAGTACATGCCCAATTATTCACACCTCTTTCTGTCACATAGCTAAATGAGAGTCCACCACGTGTTTTATAGATTCTTTAGGCCAGGTTCTTGTATTTTGAGATGTACATAATCCTCATGAAAACTAAAGGGAAATAATCCTTCTGAAACTTTTTAGTAAGGCCATCCTGAGAAAGGAAACTGAATTATTTAAAACTGCCCTAAAAGTTTTTTGAAAGATAATAATCGTGTAAAGTATGTTATCACCTAGTTTCTTTGCCTAATTAAACCAAATCTTTCCTGAATACTTTTTTAATTTGAAATATGATCTGTGAATCTTCCATATAATTAAGCTGTACAATAGATTGGAAACAAGGAAAAGCCTGCAGTTGTTTTAGGTTTAAAAAATTGCCACCCTCTTTCTGATAAACATACCTGTTTCACACATGCTCCTTAAATTTTTGCAGTAGTTCCCTGCCATGAAAACAGTGAACACAGTGCTGAGTCACAAAGATGTCACTATTCACGAGTGCCAGAATCAAGATATTCCTTTCTAGTAGCAAATTGAAGACAGTTCTATTTTCATCACTTCTCACTCCTTAGTGTTTACCTATATTGCAAGGACAACTTATTTAAGAGACCACATATGAAGTTCTGTGATTTCACAAGTCCTATCCCCTTAAAAAGACTCACAGTATTACAAGATATTACATTCACTGTGCAGAAATCATGCCAGCAGCAACAGCTTTAAAAAATCTATCATTTCTCATCATTTTTTTGAGGCTCAAAATATGGACAGCCTATTAGCTTGAGTGTCATGCCACTATTCCCTGAGTACAGCGGTATTATTCAGAAGGAATTAACTGGAACTATACCAGTAGGAGAGTATTTGCATGATGAAAGGAGTACAGATGTAAGAAAAGACTTTTTAATGCTTTGGGAACCAAGAATTTATGAGACCAAATCTGTATCAAAAATTGTGTAAGAACTGCTGGTGCTGCGGAGTTTTATTCAAAGGCATCACGCTATCTAAGATCATGATACCATGTAGCAGAAAATAACACCAAAATACATTAAAAGCATAACTTACAGTGCCATTTCCTTTTTTTTTTTTTAAACAATATTATTGTATAATGGTTTTCTATTTTCCAGGAAGGCCATTCTGTTTTGTTTTGTTCCTCATAAAAGTGGTCACAAAATAACTGAAATTGAATAATTCCTGCAGAAAAACTTGCTATGTTACCCTGACTGGACGCAGTCCTAGTTGAGAATATTTGGTCAAGAGAACAACTGGAAACAAAACACCCATGGTGAAATTACGAACAAATTGTTAAGCTCTTAGGACAGCTCTCTGCATCCTTCTTAACTCTTCATAACTCCAACCCTTTTGTGCCTTTCTATAATTTGCAGGCTGTAAAGGATAACCTTTGGAATGGTGTTAGTGCTGGGGACCACAGCTGTTACCTGACTGCTACTCCCAGTAACAAGAGCAGTCAAATTCTGAAAGATGTGGATGGTATTGGAAGGGTTTTGATAACTATGAAATAAAGAGAGTACAGTTCAGAGCCATCTGGAAGCCACTCTCGTTAACTGCTCCTGAACAAGAAAGTGCTGCTTCCTTCTGATTAACTCCCTTTGCCTCTCTCTTTGTTTATCAGCTGTAAGGAGAAAACGCTCCACACTGAATACAGTCATGGAAGTCAGTGTAAGGTACATATTGCAGAAGTTATACTGAAATATAACATAGTGAATAAATTATTCAGTCACCTACAATTGATGGAGAAAGAAATTAGTAGACATGGGAAAAAGAGATATGGCATACAATGCAGCTTGCAAGAAGAGGGGAAGTTAGCAAGATACAGATGGCAGGAAACATGAGGAAGAAATGTGAATGGCTTGGACAGTCTGCAAAGGAAGAAAGGAAGGAAGAAGGCTAAAAAAGAAAATAGGAAGTGATGGTGCACAGACAACTTAGGGCTCTTTCTCAGAGGTAAACTCTAGAAACCCTGTAGAGCTTTCAAAAAGAAAGGGGTGGTTTTGAACTGGATTTTTCACCTGAGGAGTTACTTCAAGGTGATCTGTTTCTATTCTAGTCCAGGGAGTGAGAGGGGTTGCAGAGCTCTGCAGGTAAGATTACAGAGGAGTTACAAGATGACAGAAGGCAGTTAAAGGGAAAGACAAACAGGCCACAAGATTTCAACCCGGCTGAACAGTGCACTCAAACACAGAGATGTGCTGACAGCGGGAACAGAAGCACAGTCTGGGATCCAGGACCCCACTGCTCTGAGAGTCCTTGACTTCTGGGCCACATGATATCCTTCTCTCTGAATGGGAGAGACACAGATCTGACAGACAGGACAGTCACATTCAGAGGGTCAATGGCTCAATGGTCCCACGTGGAGACCAGAGAAAAGAAGATTCCTCCAGCATTATTGTTGGAACTGGCCCTGTTAAACATCTTTGTCAGCAACATGGACAGTGGGACAGAGCAGCCTCACCAAATTTGCTGACAACACCAAGCTGTGTGCAATGGTGGACACACTGGAGGGAGGGGATGTCACCCAGAGGGACCTTGACAGGCCTGAGAGGGGCCTGTATGAACCTCATGAAGCTCAACAGGGCCAAGCGCAAGGTCCTGCACCTGGGTTGGAGCAAGTCCAAGTACAAACACAGGGTGGGCAGAGAATGGATCGAGAGCAGCCCTGCCCACAAGGACTTGGGGGTGCTGGGGTGAGAGCTGGACATGAGCCAGCCATGGGCACTCCCAGCCCAGAAAGCCAAGTGTGTCCTGGGCTGCATCCAAAGCCCCATGGGCAGCAGGGGAGGGAGGGGATTCTGCCCCTCTGCCCCGCTCTGGTGAGACCCCACCTGCAGAGCTGCCTCCAGCTCTGGGGTCCCAGCACAGGAAGGACATGGAGCTGTTTGAGCAGGAATTAATAGAAAGGCCATGAAGATGATCACAGGGATGGAGCTCTGCTATTAAGGCAGGCTGAGAGAGTTGGGGTCTGTTCAGCCTGGAGAAGAGAAGGCTCTGGGGAGACCTTTTAGCAGCTTTCCAGTACCTAAAAGGGCTACAAGGGAGCTGGAAAGGGACTTTTTACAATGGGTGTGTAGTGACAGGACAAGGGCGAATGGTTTTAAAAGGAAAGAGGATAGTTTTAGAATAGAACTTACAAAGAAATTCTGTACTGTGAGGCCCTGGAACAGGTTTCCCAGAGAGTTTTGGATGCCCCATTCTGGGAAGCATTCAAGGCCAGGCTGGATGGGCATTTGAGTCACTTGGTCCAGTGGAAGATGTCTTTGGCCATGGAAGGTGTCCCTGCCCTTGGCAGGGGTGTTGGAAATAGATAATGTCTAAGCTCACTTCAGACCCAAAGCATTCCCTGATTCTATCAAGTGAAATACAAGTAAGAAGTCAGCAGTGTCCTCAGAATCCTCTTTACTGTTGTAATGCAGCATCTTTAGAATTTTCTGGTGTTATTTCCAAAAAAAGTCAGCACACAAATCAGCAGCAGAAATCAAACAAAATTTGCCAGCTACCCACACTGTCTGCTAATTGCAACAGGGTGAATGACCATTAATGAGATTCCCACATTCCTTAACATCCTCTGAGTTTAACAACCTCTCTCTAGCTAATAAATATATTTTGAGCATTGAAACAGAATGGCTGAGTTAAAATTTTTCTAATGTAATACCTAATTGTCATGCTTCAATAACAGACAGCAATTAAATACCATGCAGACTCTCACTCACTCCCCCCAGCCCATCCTAGTAGGGGGGAGAATTGGAAAAAACAGGTAAAATTCATGGGTTGAGATAAAAAAAATTAGTAATTGAAACAAATATAACAATAATAAAAAAATATTTTAAAAAATTGTAATGCCAAGCAGAGAGAGAGAAGGAGTAACAGAACCCAAGAGAAACAAGAAATACACAATGCAATCATTCCCCACCTGCTGACTGATGTCCAGCCCATCCTCAAAGAGCAGCTACCTCCTCCCAGCCAATTCCCTCCAATTTATATACTGGGAATGACACTCTATGTTATGAAATATCCCTTTGGCCAGTTTGGGTCAATTGTCCTGGCCATACTCCCAACCAGCTTCTTCAGCAGATGCTCACTGGCAGAGCATGAGACACTGAAATGTCCTTGATAAGGATAAGTACTTATCCTTGATAGGATAAGTACTATTCAGCAACAACCAAACCCTAGTGTGTTAGGAACATCATTCTCACGCAGAATCCAAAATCCACATCATTGTAGCAGCTACTGTGAAGAAAATGGACTCTGTCCCAGCTGACACTAATTGTTAGTGTTAATACACAGCAGCCTTCACACTTCTGTATAGAGAGGTTTTCACCATGTGCTTGCATCCTGCTTTGTCAAATGCTTTGGAACATCCAGAAGTCAAGAAATCAGAAGGGAGTGCTAAAGTCCTACCAACACACAAATGATTTCTAACCCTCTGCCATTTTTTAGAGGATTGAAGCTGTGCTACTGCTTTAATGACACTCACTCAGCTGAAGAATTTCATACAAACTTTTTTCTGCATCAAAAAACACCAAACAGACAAAAATACTTTTTTAAAGTAAGCTCCTCACCAGCCTTTCTACCAGAGTTTTTCTTCCATCTTGGATGCACTAGATGCTTCTTTACAACTTCCTAATTTGCAGACTTCTCAGCATATTAACTTTTTCAGCTTGTCAGCCAATGTCTGTTGACCTTATGGAATGTTGCCTTTATGGATTGTAACCATATGCCCCGCTACCATGGCAACACAGCAGCAGTGGATTATCACAAAGGCCCTAGAGATAAGAAGTGACATCATGCACTATTGTTACTGCTTTTGCTAGCTCAGCAATACACATATCCATACAGCCAACCACTTTGTGGGCTTCCTCTCCATGTTGTGTTCCATCTCTTGCACACACAACCCCTGTGAAAGTCACGGACTTACCCAAACACTTAGTTTTGCAATAGCAGTTCCAGTTCTGATGTAAACTGCTTGTGTTAGATATTTCTGTGGTATGCTAAGAGCTGTAATCTGTATGTGTAATCCTCTTTATGTTGTGACGTCACACGAGTCAGCTATGCATCCTCTCTGGACATAAAAAAAATGCAGTTAAATCACCATAGTATCATGAAATTGCAGCATATTAAGCTGCTTGTGCCATAATGCTTTGGATACTTTCCACATTCTGAAAAGTGTGGATTAAATTATGTTTCCCAAATCCTACCTCTGAATAAACCGAAATGGTAAATAAGCATTATCAAACACAATCACCAAAAGAATTCATGTAAGGGCTGCACAGGTGCTGCCCTACACCTTCCACAGCTCCTCCATTTGTGCGTGTGAAGCGTCCTTGGGCGTGATGTCCTACCAAGGTGGATGGAGCCCGGGAGCACAACTTTCTCCGTTAAACACCGCATTTTTCCTGTCGTTGTGTCTGAATCAGCACTTCCAGAAACACAGCAGGGACTTGTCTGAGAGCAAGAAAAACTTCACTGAGGCAAGAGGGAAGGGGTGAGGTTTATACAAGAGAGTTCGATCCTCGTTTATCTATTTATTTATTTCTCTGGTTAGCTGCCATCCTTTCACTGGTTTGTTTCGTTAATTATCTAACTGAGCCCGCCCATGCTGCCCGCCCGGCCCGGCTTGGCGGGAGCGCCCCGCGGCCTCACGGCAGCGGCGCGGCGCCACCTGGCGGCCGTGCGGCGGCACTACCGGGGCGGGGCGGGGCGGAGCCGGGAGCGCGCCCGGGCCCTGCACCCAGGGAGTTCATGGAATACTGAGGGAGGCTGCTGCCCGCGCCCCCGGGGGAGGCTTTTCCTTTCCTCACCCGGCAGAGAGAAACACGTCCCTGCTGCAGGCGGAGCCCGAGCCCGAGAGCAGCAGGCTCTCAGGAGTACTCAGCAAGAAAAAGCATCTTTGGCAGCAGCTACGGCGCAAGGTTGAGGCACAAAAACTGGTTGGAAAGCCACTTGTCGCTCAGGTGCTGGCGGTTGGGAGCTCAGCAAGAGCTGGCCCTCTTTTTCTCCTGTGACCCACAACTGGATCCAAGTTCTCCAGATCGTCCTCCTGGAGCTGACGATGTCAACCATTTCACAGTGGCTACAGCCACCTCCTCTGAGAATTGATCTCAGGGGCAGCCCACACCCCTGCACCTCTGCAGCTGAAAGACTGAGACCTGGATCCTCTACTAGGCACCTTCATCTCTGACCAAAACCTCCCAGTTTTGTTTTATTTGATATCTGGGTGCTTTGGAGCACTGTGATACTCTGTAGGCTGTGTCAGATCCTTAGACTTACCCTTTAGTATTAGCATTCCTTCTTGTTAATGGCAGGGATAAAGTGTGTATGGAGACTCTGCTGGAAACCTTGACATAGCTTGCTAACAGGCCCATTAGACAGCAGTGCAATTCACCCCCTGATCCTCTATAGATCTCTGCTCTGAGTAAGTGGGGGGATGGACTTTCAGCATAATAATTGACTGCAATTTGGACTGAAGTGCACAGGAGGCTAGCTGACCATTAGTGTTAAGTTGTAGGAATACATTGCATACTGAATCCTTTGAAAAAAACCCTTCAATTTCTAAAATTTTATACTGAGCGTATGTGGCCAATTACCAGCTGACATTCTTCTCTTGTACTGTGAGAATGCTCCTCTCTTGGCTCAGCACCTTTACACCGCAAGCTCTTCAGGGCTGGGAAAAATATTTATGTTTCCTTTTGTCTGAAACAATAGAAAACATAAATCAGGTAATAACAGATAATAGGTATAACATTGTGCTATGATGTTTGCATATTCATACAGGCCAAGGAAATGCAGGGCAGAGATGCTTGAAAATTATGTCTCTTCTTAAAATATCAGTTTTTCAGAATTAATGCCTCCACAGAAATGTCTCTATTTAGGAAAAAATCCATTTAGAAATGTATAATATAAGGTGACTGTTTCATAAGGCAAAACTGAGAAATTCCATTTTGGAATTTCAGCATTTAACATTTTTCTGTTTCAACAGCATTTACTGTTATTTTAAAATTTTATATAAGAAAGACCCTAAAAGCTATACACACTGATTTGAAAACCATTCAGAGTCTTTACACACTCACTTTTTTCAGCTGTTTAAGCTATTGCTGAAGGGAATTCCAAAGAGTCTTTGCAAGCAGAATAGATCACCAAGGTTTCTTCCATGAAATACTGCTTAAATGAATGACACTCCAGATTTACTTGCTGGTGTCTGCAAGTGTTGTGAGAAACTTCATTACATGTTATTCTAACTCTTCTCATAATAGCGGGCTGCACTGTTTTCAATGTTCACTTTAAACAGTAAGGTTCTAAAATCTGTAGATTATCTACATATAATAATGTCATTATATTTTCCATTATTTATTTCAACATAAGAAATAAGACTTGGGAAATTCTGCAAACCAGCCTTCTGTGTGATTTGTTGATGAGTTTATTCCTAAAGCCTGTTTCTTAAGGTGGAGAGCCAGACTAGTTCCACTGTATTTATTTTCTGTTTACATATGGACAGTAGGATTGGATCTCATTCCTTAATGTCATCTCTGGGTCATGCAGGTCTCTTTAAACATGTCCTGTGGTACGTGTTCTTAATCAGACCTGACCGGTAGCTTTTCCATGTCTACATGCACAGTATGAGGAAAATACCTAAACTTATGTCCCAGTTTGAGACAAATTTGGAGGAACATCCAAAATGAACATTCTCCGATAGAAGGCAGGTTACAGCTATCCCTCCCCCACCATGTTTGGAAAGAATTCTCCTCGGAGGAAAGTGAAAAAAAGTTATTTATTTAACAAGCAAAAATGCATGCAGACACAGAAAAAAGAATGATGCTAAATAAGAAAACCTCTTGCTATGTAGAGGACCTGGTAAAATTCCAAGTCCTTGTGGGTGTGGTTCTCTCCTATGTGGAGCTGGGACTTGGCATGGGCCCCTCCGGGCCGGTGTGTAGGGTCTCCCGATGATGTTCTGGTGTTGCTGAACAGTCCAGAAGAGAAGAAGAAGAAACCAAAGTCCTAGGGAAAAACTCTCTTGCCTCAGCTAGCAGACTAGCATAAAACACAGGAGTTTAACTCTCCGTCTCTCTCCTGAGAAAAGGAACCGAGAGCTGGGAAAAGCAGGAAGGTGCCTTCCTCCATTCTGTAGCAGCCAGGAATGCAGGGGAGTGTGTATCTGTGTCCTTGAACACAAAACCTCTCTTTTTTTTTCTCTCTTTTCTCTCAGACCCAGCTTAAAGGCACAGAAAGGCACAGGATTCATGTCTGGGCATAGAGCAGGCAAGAGGGGATACAGCATCATAAAGTCATCCCAAGAAAACTTACATACTTATAAAAGTAGAATGGTTCTGGGTAGACTTTTCTCCTTTAAAATTAGATGAGTGCTGCAGTGAAAACATTCTTTCACAGTTTATTTCCTGGATGATACATTAAAATACTGTTAACTGGGAATATCAACACAGTATACTTGAAAGTGTACAGAAGCAGTAAAAAGGGATGAAGAAAGTTGGGCATAATTTTGCACATTACAGAAATTGTTTTAAGTCAGATAACTGTGTTTTGTATAGTTATTAACTGGCTGAGTTTGAATAAGCAATCTGACTGGCCGGGGAAGATTATGAGCTCAATAAATAAAGAAAATTCAGACTGTTTATATATGCCAGGAAACAAATTAGCTTGAAGCGTGTAACAGAATAAACAAAACAGACTTGGCTTTCCCAGCATGATCTGTGAGGGCTGCAGAAGCCATGCATAACTTTTAGATTCTGCCAATGATCTCCTGATGTTTTACACGTAAATGATATGAACACAGCCAGCAGATTCTGGAGGATAGGGAAGTATGTAGCAATCAATAGCATAGTAGATTATCAACAAACATAACAAGGTGGCTTGATTTAAAATAGTCAATATGTACATCCAATTTAATATTCTCCAGCTGTCCTACACCATGACTGTATAAAAAATCAATCCATTTTTTTTTTTCCCAAAATTTAGCAAAGTTGCCATCTGGTTTGCTAGTTACATCAATAAGATCTTGCAGGTGCTGTTACTGAAACAGAATGAAGATAAGTAGCAAGATAATTCCTATAATAACTCCTAAGTTATGGTTGCTGAAAAATAAAACTCTAGCAAATGCTTTATGCCATCTTATTTAAACCAGCAAGCTTCCATTTTGAATTTTCAGTTCCTCTGTTAATTATGTTGTTTGTACCATGCTTAAATCAGTTGTGCTATGAAGAGAAGAATTGATGGGTCCGGTCTCCTGTGGATGAAAGAACTGATGCTGAACAAACATAGGAGTTATTCCACACGGACTGTGGACTGTATGTTTTCACAGTGAAGCCTGCTCTACTCACTGCCTTTGAAAAAGCTCTGAGGCAGACAGACAAATAATTGGATTAATTAGGGAACCAAACTGCAGATATGACATATTTAACCATGGAATTTGAATATTTTAACTTTCTAATAGGTAGGCCACATCAATTTTTTGATCAGTTAGCTTTTCAATGAAGCTATATCTGAGAACTGCCAGATTTTACCCTTTTCATAAATTAGTCTTCATTGCAACAATATTTGCCCTTCTTATGCTTATCTTAATTAAAGGGATAAAAATTTCTGTTTTCAAAACAAGTGCAGACTTTGTCTGCGACTTCAGCCAGAGTACCCCACCATTTCTGTGGTGCAGTGTCAGGGAGGGAGGAATCTGTGGTGTTTTCTGTGCAGCAATGTTATCAGTGTTAGGCAGCAGTCCTAGTTTCTCTAGAGTGGTACGAGCTGAGGCTCCATAATTACAGGATGTGTAATTAGGCAAGACACCTAAATTCCTTCTTAGCCATTCACATGAAGACTCACTATACCACTACCTGCAGAGAACAACTTGTAAAGATTCAGACAGTCTTGAGTTTGAGGAAAAACTGCACACTAAAAGGTATGAGAGAACAGAATCTACTAAATTTAAGCTACCTTTTGGGGGGAAGGACTGACACATCTCTCTTGAGCCTTTTTGAAAACTTTAATCACAATACCTACAGGTAAGAACACCATATGTGCATTTATCATCTAAAATCTCTTTATTCCCTTTTGTTAAGCCAAGACCTCTTTTTCTACATATGACTGCAGACATGCTTAAAAAGTTCTTAACATCACCCATATTCAGTAGGGAAAAGTATGCTGAAGAAGTCAAAAATAGATTTACAACCCTACAAAGTGGTGTCACTGTGCTGGATGAGGATTCTTCAAGTTCAGTTGCTGAAGATGGAAAAAATCCCAGTTCACTTATAAGAAAAAAATTTAAAAATCACTTCTCTGTGGACACATACACATACATCCTCACAGGGGGGAAAAAACCAAACCAAAACAAAAAAAGGCAGGCAGTTTTTAAAATAAGGTGGCATTTTGTAGTACTTCCTGTATAACCATAACATACAAGGGTTTGAAGGACATGCTTGCAGCAGCTATACAACTCATATAGTTATTTTCCATTTTAGGATCAAGTCTTCTTCACCCACAGCACCTAGTAAATGAAAAAGTACCTTAATGCATTAGTCTCCCTTCTCTCAAGTCAGATATTCCATTATTTAAAGAAGGAGAAGGGAGTGGCTTGAACATTTGTGTATTCAGGTGTGTCAATAAAAAGGCTGAAAGGGAAATCTGGAACTTGGAAAAAAGTACAGTCGTTCAAACTTTACTGCCAATTACACAAATACAACTCCCAGGATCATACTGCCTTTGCCAGAAATGCAGTCAGAAGTAAAAAAGCATCAATGTTGCCTATTCTTGAACCTGTATGTCTGCACCTAAAAGCAGAATTTAGTTCAATACTTATAAATACATCTGCCAGATCAATAAGCTAAGCCAAACTCCCTTTCCATGATGGTTTTTCCTAAAAGACCAGGCTGAGGACTGGAGATCCCAAGATGCAGAAATGTTTTTCATTATGACTGCTTGAGAAAGGTAATCTTTATCTTCACAGAGCTTGGAATAGTAATCTTTATCTTCTCCGAGCAGCAGAAATCCTTATGCAAGCAAATTCAGAAGGCACTTTTGTTGAGATTTTGAGGAGCTTTCCAAAATTTTGTCTCTTTGTCCTTGTCTTTTCCAAAATTTTGTCCTTTGTCCAGGATTTATTTTTAAATTTAATCATTACCACGATACCAATGACATCACAGCAGACCTCTTAACTGTGTCCTAATAGATTAAACTTGTAGCATGGCTCTCAGGCTTTGAGATCCCTCTCTCAAGAAACAATTTCTAGCCTTAAACCCCAAAATTGTTTCTTTTTGACAAAACAGTTTATCAGAATTCCATTGGGCACAGTGAGGCTTGACTGCTCTGGGAAGGAAGGCAAGCCAGGAGCCAAGTGTGACAGCAAGTCAGCTGCGAGCAGTGGCCTCGCTGACAAAACCACACGGTTCAGAACTAAGGTCAGGAGCTGATGATCCCAGTCAGACACAGCCCTGGCAAGGCCCACCGTGCTAAGGAAGGGTGAGGCTGGGCTGGGAAGTTCATCCCAAGGATCCAGCTCTGGGCCAGACAGGGGAAGGTCTGGGATTGTGCCCAGACCAGCTGTTGCACAGCTGTGGCACCAGCAGTAAAGCTACAGCTGGAAACCGCCCCCAGGGGAACTATGGAGGCAAGTCCTTCCCTCCAGCTTTCCTCACTGCACTGGTGGGAGAGCCCACCTTGGACTTCTAACAGCTCTTCACCCTTCACTTCAACTTCTTCACCCTATCAACTAGATATCAGAAGATGTTCACACACACAGACTGGACAAATTTGACTTTGTTCCAAAATTTGGAGACATAACACACATACATGGACACACATACTGTACTTCAGTCAGCCCCAGAGAATAATGACAGAATTACTCCAGCTACCCTGGGCTTTGGTATTGAAAAAAATTTATAATTATATTCTGGAAAGCAAAAGTTGACCACTTTGGAACGGTTGTTAGGGCTTCCAATTAAGCTGGCTCACTTACTGTAAATGGCCAAGATACAGACTTTTGAAACTAGTGGCTGAAACATTTTGCTATATATTTATAAACGAATCCTAGAATCTTCTATTTTTTTTTTTTTTTTTGGCTGGCAAACCAAATCACTCACTGTTTTCATTTCTCTCAGTGTGACTACAGGATGCAGTATCAATTTTACTCTGTTACAGTATCACACTGACACACTTGAGACATTTGGAAAAGGGGAACAGTCTTGCCCAGCTACAGGCTCTTATTTCACCCATTTTTGTTGGATCTTTCATGACTAGTTTTAAAGGGTGTTACATGCCTAGGATGTAGCAAGTTTGAAGCAACAGCTGTAACTGCTACAGTAGATGAAGAAGGGGCCTAAAATCAATTAAGTTTTTTTTAACACTCTTTTCAGGACAGAAAAAGTTGGCTGCTTCTGTTTAAAAATACTGTAATTTAGGAAGGAGGTATAGGGAGAGATTTCCACAACCATAAGGGAGATTTTCACAACCTTTGACTTGTCTGTGCATAGGCCTTCCTCATCTCATTGAGTGCTTTCCTGTCAAAGAACGTTTTCCTGACTAAAGCCCTTTGAACTGTAATCCTAATGTGTGCTGTCTTGATGGGTAAACAGGAGATATATTTGTATATCGATTAAGAGAGCCTCATATCTATAACTAGTAGAGTACCTGTTTGTGTATCAGCTTTTTGTGGAATTTCAGGGGGTTTTGTGGGGGATGTTTTGTTGGGTTTTTAATACAGACCTGTTTGCTAGGGTCCATTATTTGATTCAATATATCACTGCCAAATGAATTGAATTAATCAGACACCTTGGTAGGATTTCAAGTTATAAAGAGCTTTTATTTAGAAAGTACTTTCAGAGGTAGAGAGATTGCATGCAGTAATTTTTTCATACTTAATAGCCTGTGTGTATCCTGATATATTATTATGAGATACAAATATATGTAGACTATTCTGTCTCTTTAATGAAACTTTACTTTGTTATGGTTACCTTGGGAATTTTTTGTTAGTTAGTATTTAATTTACTAGTCTGAGTTATCCTTCAGGGCTCAGGTTTTGCTAAACTGTATCAACAGGTATTTTAGGAGGTCTGGATTATAGGAACATGGCTGTGTCTAATCCATAGTATAGAGGTGATGTAAATTCCCATCTAGCGTAACAGAGGAACAGGCTTCCTGGAGTGGTGGTCGATGCCCCAAGCCTGTCAGTGTTTAACAGGCATTTGTGTAATGCCCTTCATAACACACTTAACCTGTTGGTCACATCTGAAGTGGTCAGGCAATTGGACTGGATGATCATTTTATGTCCCTTACAACTGAAAATTCTACTCCAATTCTGTTCTATTCTATTCTACTTTATTCTATTCTATGTAAATGCAATATAAAAAATACATTTATTAACCCATTAGTAATTGCTATGAATAACGACCACATCTTACCCACAAAACAATCATTTAAATATTGTTATTCTTTCATACTTGGTTTAAATATCCCCCACAAATGAGGACTGTCAGAGCAATATTTTATATCTTACAGCTGTGTTTTAGCATCCAAGTGGATTATTTAGATAATGTGACCTAGAATAAAATCATATTTCATTTGTTACGTTTTTGTTTTGCTTTGTTTTTGGAGGTGTTAAAGGGTCTGAAACAGTAGATAGATTGTTTAGCAGCTCAGTAGGCTGAGTCCTAGTGCCATGCAAAGGGAGTGATTTTAGCTGTAAGAAAGAGAAATCATTTTAATTAAGCTGGTTTAGAATCTATTTTTATTTGAAGGACTATTTAATTGATTTTAATACAGAAAGTAATGTTTTGTTACATAGAAATTACCACACTGAATGAAGAAAAAATTTAAATCTTGTTAAGTCTTTGCAAGAGCAGTAGGAATAAAAGGACGTTGGGGAAGTCCTCTGAAGTACAAGGGTAGGAAATAATCCAGCCATGGAGAAAATGTCTTCTTAATAAATTAAAAATACTTTGAAGTCCAAAATTCTGGGCATATATTTATAACAATTTTTTCCATAATTTCTGGTATGCCTTTGTTATTTATACTGTTGTAAACCTAGATATTGATATTATCTATATAATTTGCAAAGTATATGTTATATTCTGCTAGACGCTTGTTCTTAATGATAGTTTTAAATAACACCATTTTTCAGTAATGCTCCCTTGCAGAAATACCCCTTGGCTAATTTTACAGTGTTTCAGAAAAAATTATTTTAACCAGTTTAAAATTTTCTACCTTCATTTTATTAAACGGAATGTTTCCTTGTTCTTGAGTCACATGGGATTATATTAACATTTTCTATGTTTTAAAGTGGAACACAACCTGCTTGTCTAAACTTACAACAATCTGAATTTTCTGGAGACTAGATTTCATTTACAGTTCTATGTTTGTTACTGGTGTTTTTACAGCTTCTTGTGCTGCAATTTCAGAGTTTGGGGGGATGCCTCTGAGTAACTGTTGGGGTTTTAGTTTAGTCTTAGTTTTTTTTCTGTTAAAGGAATTTTCTCCCATATGCATGTTGCTAGGGGACAAATAGCTGTACTTAAGAAAGACAAAAAGGGGAGTGGGGCGGGCCTGGCTACTCCTTTGTCTACACCTGGGTGTGGGGTCAGTTCGCTCTGAGCGTCCGGAGAGAGAAGCTGCAGAGAAAGGAGCTGCTGCTTCTTTCTTTTTTGGCCGTTCTTTCTTCCTGCTGGAAACAACGCCGGGACCCCAAAAGCCGCTTTCCCTGCCCTGCTGGAGGCCGAGCTGTGGCTGCCCTGCCCCACTGCTGCTGCTTCGAGCTTTTGCTACGCTGTAGCCCTGCTCGCCCTGCCTGCCTGGGCATCCGTGGGGTTCTCCCATCTGGATACATCTCGCCTGCCACCCGGGATTTGCGTTCGTCCCTACCGCTCTAGCCTGCCGCTTTAGCCTGCCGCTCCTGCCTGCCGTTTCCAGCCTGCTGTTCCCGAGGGTCCGGCTGGACACTGGGATCGGCTGCCCAGGGGTTTGTGAAGCCTTTGTTCCATCCCTTCCCGGGATCCCAGGGCGCCATTGCCGCGTGCTCCCCGAGCTCGCTCCGGAGCGCCCCCTGCAGCCGCGGGGGAACCATCGCACCTGCCCTGCTCACCGGGAGCCGCCAGCGCCCCTGCCGGCTGCGAGCGGAACTGCACCCGAGGGGAAAGGGCCCGACAGCCGAGAGGGCTGGCACTGGGTTTGTGTGTGCTGTTACTGTCATAGTTGTTGTTTTGTTTGACTGGTTATATACATAGACATATATATATATATATATATATATATATATATATATATAGTAAAGAACTGTTATTCCTATTTCCCACATCTTTGCCTAAAGGCCCTTGATTTCAAAATATAATAACCTGGAGGGAAAAGGGGTTATATCTGCCACTTCAAGGGGGGCTTCTGCCTTCCTTAGCAGACACCTGTCTTTCAAAACCGAGACAGTAACTGTACTTGAATAAGTCACTTGTAGTGTGTACATACAATAATTCTCATGCTTCTAAGAAATATTTGCTCTGCTATGAAGTACACATAATATTTTGTTTGCTCAGAAGTATCCTGAAAAAACCAATTGTACAACATTCCTAACTTGCAACAGTAACTCCAATTGAAGCTGCTATTCATGCACATTGTAGGAATACCATGAACCTGAAAAAAAAAAATTCTTGAAAACTCCTGGACAAAATTTCTGCAAAGAAAATAGGACACATCAAGAAAGCACATAGGCATGACAGTTTATGGTTGATAATAGAATTTTTTAAAGGAATCATCATATTTTCATGTCTGCTTTTCAGTACTCTCTCATAGTTTCCTTTGAAATCCTCTGTGAGGGAGGATGAACTTGATCATCAAAGACTTTTTCTCTCATTGTAAAGCATAATAATCTAGGGTTGGAAAAAGAGATGGCACTTCTTGATACAGTGATCTCAATATAGTATTCCATACGCCCTTTCTGGGTGCAGCATTGGTATGAGAAGCTACAGTTTGGCTTCCTGAGGAAAAAACCGCATGGTCTGAATATTGGAAGATTTTAAAAGTTATGAAATACTAAATGCTTACATGCACAGATCTTTCTATGTATGTGTTTATTTAGTCCTTTGAATACAACATGAATGATAGCATGGATGCATCAGTTGCATCAGAGGGTTCTTACGCAATCATTAAAAATTCTTTAAGAAAAAACTTCATGGACTATTGCATTTTGGTTTTACTGGAGTATAACCATCCATCAGCAAAGCAAGTCTTCAGGAAGAATTTCCACCTGCTCTTCAGCTAAAGATACAAAAGCAAGATGTTTGCACAGTAGCGGTATTCCTCTATTTAGACTGACATTTTCAGCCAAAACTTCTTGTATTGCCAAGGAGTCATGAGCTGATGCAGCATGAAGAGTATTCACAGAGGGTAATTTTAACCTTTAGTGCCTAATTTCTCCTGTTTCTTTTTATGCCAGTCTGTGGGTGTGGGGGGTAGATTCCTTAAGAGGATGATTTTCAATATAAGCCTAAATTGAAAATCTGTATCCTCTGCTGCTGAGGGATTTAGACTCTAGTAATAGTAGAGGTAGTCTACAAACACTAGCCTATCTTGATCTTTATGAATAACTCACATCATTGCCTCAAAGTATCTGAGTCTGTCTTGTCTTTCCACAAGTCTATCTGCATACATGCCTGTAAGGGCCCCTCCCTAATGGTTTTGAACCACCAGCTGTTTCTAGCAAAAGTAATTTTAGAAAAAAGGAACTCTGGAATAGAATAGAATAGAATAGAATAGAATAGACCTCACCAACAGTGAGTACAGCAGGACAATCCCCTCTGTTGGCTGTCTGTGCTGTGTCTGATGCACCCCAGGATGGGGTTTCCCCTCCTGCTGACAGGTGGAGCCTGCTGTCCACCAGCACCCCCAGATCCCTTTCTGCAGAGCTGCTCTCCAGCCAATCCTCTCCCAGTTCAGGTTTGTGCCTGGTGTTGCTCAACCCCACGGTCTTAGTTTAGTATCATCACCAAATCTGTCAATTCCTGCATCCAGATAATTGAGAAATATATGGAACAGAACTGGTTCTAGAACTGAGCCCTGAGGAACAGCATCAGCAGCCAGCCAGCCATATTCAGAACAACCCTTTCATCCCTGTCCTTCATCCAGTACAGCTTGTACCTGCTCATTGCACAGTGGGACAACTTTTCCAGAAGGATGTTGTGAGGGACAGTGTAAAAAGCCTTATTAAAATCCCCAAAAACTAACATGCACTTTGGATTAAGCCTTCTCTTCATCCTCTGGGCAGATGATCTTATCATAGAAGGATAAAATTAGTTAAACAAGACTTTCCCTTTTTGAATCCATGTTGACTGTGCCTGAAGATTGCATTGTTCTTTGAATGTCTTGCTGTGGTACCCAGTATGATCTTCTCCATAATTTTCCCAGGTCGTGAGGTTAGACTCAAAGGTCTGTCATTCCCTGGGTCCTTCCTCACACTCTTTTGGGTAAATTGGGAAAACACAGCCAACTTCCAGTCAGTGGGGATCTCCCTGGTCTCCCAAGACTTTTTAGATGGTAAAGAGTCATGCCATAACACCCACCAGTTCCATCAGTACTCTGTGATGAATCCCATGGAAACTCCATGGACTTGTGACTATTCACCTGATACAGATGGTCCCTTACACTTTTAGTGTCCAGGACTGGAATTTGACTGTTCCCACACTGGGGGTACTGACTCAGGGAACCAGGCCACACAAGGCCTCTCAGTTTACTAAAGACAGAAGCACAAAAAAAAAATAAAAAATCATTGAATGCTTCTGCTTCTTCTTCATCCCTATTAGTCAGGTGACCATCTTCAACACACTTAGATTTTTGTAAGTTCTGCAAAAAATTAGCAGCTATGTGCAGGAGAAAGAAAGCCAAGTCAGGATTTCTGTGGAGCATGAACTCCACAGTTAGTCATTTATGAGGCTTCCTGGCTGGCAGCTGGCAGTGCACATACTGGCCAAGGTACTAGAAAACTAGAAATTAGCTGCATCTGGTCACTTCTCTTGCTTAAATTGGAGGGACATGAAAAATAATGACAGAAAACACAGAACACGAAAATGACTAAAAATGAGAACTGAACTGATAGTGTAAGCGAGGAAGAGAGGAGTCTGATTCTTGGGCTCTTTTTGCTGAATGGCAGCACAAATATGGGCTACATTAACAGAAGTCACATTTCATTAGGCCCAGTGTTCACCCGTTTTCTTCTTTGAGAATGAAGTCTGTTGTCTTTCATGGTTGTCATGTTTCAATAGGTAGATATAAGTGTTCATAAATTATTCCTTCCTAGGCATTTAGAGTGTACCCAACATGGTAATACTGAACAGCCAAAAAAACTTTTGCTGTAGATGGAAGCAGGTTAGGGCGCCATCATCTAATACTTTTTTTTATTTTTCTATTTTCCAAGAACTGACTCTGTTTATTATTGGAACAGAGTGTAGGAATACTTGCGCTGATAAGAGTGCCAAACAATGTAAGCTTATCCTAGTTGAAATATTCCACACAAAGTTGACATTGAGAGATTTCCCTGAAGAACAAATAATATTAATAAAAATCAGTAGTCAAGTCTGTGCTGGTTTTGACTGGGGTTGAGGTAGTTTTCTTCACAGTGTCTAGGTTGTCTATACGGCTGCGTTTTGGTTTTGTGCTGAACACAGTGTTGATAATGCAGACATGTTTTTGTTATTGCTGAGCAGGGATTGCACTGAGCCAAGGCCTTTCCTGCTTTTCACATGGCCATGCTGGTGAGGAGGCTGAGGGGTGCGTGGGAGGCTGAGAGGGGACACAGCTGGAACAGGTGACCCCAAGGGTATTCCAGACCATATGGCATCACGGTCAGTGTATAGAGTTGGGGGAAGAAGGAGGAAAGAGAGGATGTTTGGACTGATGAGGTTTGACCTCCCAAGTCACCCTTAGTGTAATGGGACCTTGCTTTGCTGGACATGGCTGAACACCTGCCCAACCCTGGAAAGCACTGGATTAATTCCTTGTGTTGCTCTGCTTTCCCTGTTATAAACTGTCTACATCTCAACCCCTGAGTTCCTTGGTTTTCACCCTTTCCATTCTGTCCCCAATCCTGCTGGTGGGGGAGTGAGGGAGCGGCTGCCTGGGACTGGGCTGCTGGCGGGGTTAAATCACCACAAACCCTACAAAGCAGGGGTTAAAAGTGGCTGAAGCGCCGTCCCGCAGCACTCCCGCTGCCGCAGCTCCCCCACGGCCGGCCCGGCCCGGAGTCCGCGCCGCGCCCCCCGGGCCCCGCCCCCCGGCCGGGATTGGTCGCTGCCCTCCTCCCTGGCTCGTGATTGGTCGGCGCGGCGCTGCGGGCGGCGGGATTGGCCGTGGCGGCGGCGGCGGGCGGGAAGCGGCGGCGGGAGCGGGCGGGGTGAGTGTGGCTCTGGCCCCGGCCCGGCTCCGCGGGGCGCCCATAAAGGGGGCGGGCGCCCGTAAAGGGTGCGGGCGCGGTCGGGGTGTCGGACGGAGTTGCCGGTAGTCCTGGGTACGGTCGTTTGTGCTGTGGAGTATCGGCCTTGTTCCTTCCTCCCGGAACGGGCCTGCGGCCGAGGGCGGGGGCCTCAACCGTTGGGTCGAGAGGGCACGGCGGGTGGGCCGTGGTGGCCCCGCGAGTGCCCGTCCGTTTGTGCCGTTTGTGGGTGCGGGGGAGCCGGCGGGGTGCACAGCAACAGAGCGGACACGGGCAGGCCTTCGGAGGCAAAGTGCTTGCAGTTAATTCCCTTTTCTGTTGTTTTTTTGGTTTGGTTTGTCCTTGTTTTGTAGTTTTTCTCCCACAGCACCAGGGCAGTGGCTCAGTATCCCGGGGAAAGGGAGGTCCCTGCGCGGGGTCTGCCTTGGGTCAGCCAAGCACCCGCGGGTGTGAGCGGGGTCACGGGCGAAGTGACGTCGCTTGACATCGCTTCAGCGAGTTTGTGAAACACTCACACTCCTCTCTTTGCTTGAGGAGGGGAGGTCCGAGCCAGCAGAGCAGCCCCCAAATACAGGGTCAGAAGGAACGTGCTTTGGGCCCAGAATCCAGCAGAGATTTGTCAATGATTGTAGCTGATGTGCCTTTTCTTCCACACGAGTTAAATTAATTAACTGTCGTTATACTGCACGGGATGGGTTTTGTACCTGGAAGAGAGTAGCACCTCCTGCTGCACCTTTAGCAGTTCTCTTGAAGTGCTTGTCTGGAGCAGTGTTGGCTGTGGTGGAGCTGAGCGTTCTCAGGATGTCCTGCACATGGGCTTTACTGGGTACTGCTGGTGAATTAACACTGTGAAGCATATGAGTTATACACTGTGTGCATCTCCATGGTGCACGAAAACTTAGAAAGTTTATTTTAAGTTTAGAGGCTGTGGACTTCATAGGATGCATTTGAAAGCTTAGAGACTGTGGTTAGGTCCTTTTTCTATACTGTGACATACTCAGCACTTCTTTTTTTCTGTGTAGTTCTTGATTTGCATTTGTCTGTGCACACAGTTAAGCAGTTTAGAAGAATGACTTTTGATTGGATTTTTGCCACACTATCTAGAAAAAAAATTGTACTGTAGCAATGAAGAGTGGTGTCAAACTGTTAGTGTTCTCTTTAATGCACAAATGAAGAATACATACTTTATGGATTGAAGCTGCATTTGGGAGAAGTATGCTTATTTAAAATTGTGTAAGCAAATGTATGTAATAAAATAAGTTTATTTGTAGCTGAGTCAGACTCTCACAGAACTGATTTCCTGCTCTTTCTCATGCACTAAAGAAAGGAAGAAGTCTGGAAAAAATTGATAATAAAAGTCTTTATTTTGAAGTTGCATTAAAGTGCAGGATCAGGAGATTCCTATGAAATAGGCCCATTTTTAAAAATTTCCTTTGCTGATAGAGTGAATTGCAGTGCAGTCTAGTAAGGTGCATGAGTTCTTGACAGATCAAAGCCTCATCAAAATAAGAAATACTTACGAATTGTTGCCTTGTTAAGCTAGCTGATCCCATGAAGATGTGTACTTCTGCAAAAGCAGTTTAGCAAAACAAGTGACAAACACTGATAGGACGTATTGGATGAATTCCACAAACACTGTATGAGTATTTGTTGCAAAAATTGAGCTGGCACTGCTACCATTTTTACACAGTAATCTCCCTGGTGCCCATAGTACTTGTTGAGCTGTGTTTGTTTTGAGGAAGGCTTGAATGAATCCAAAAGTATTATTGTGCTGTACAGAAGCCGGGGCTGGTTTTGGGGCAGACAGTCCCCAGCTTGTGGTTTCCAGGGTGGGTCGTGCTCATTTAGCATCTGAGGTAATTGGAGGTGTGGATGTCATTTGAGGCTGTGACCATAAAATTTACCATTCTGTCAAGGCTTGTCCTAATACTTCTGAATAGTATTTTGAATGAAGTATGGGGAACACATTTGTTCTAATTAATTTATTCATGATACAGTTGTAACCCCTCCCTGCATTTTAGTGGATAGGTCTAGAAGTCCGGTAGAGCCCACTGCAGTTACAAGACTGCTTCAGCAGTCTTGTATCTGTATGTTCAGCAGTGTATTTTGGCAGGTTCTAAAGGGCTACTTTGTGTTTATTTCAGTTGGAAAGTGTATTTAAAGACTTAAAACTGTGAAATGACTTCAAATGTGGAATAAGCAGAGATAAACCCAGACTACTGGAGAAAGACAGTGAGCTCACCTTGGCCTTCTATTCGGAACATCCATGGACAGGGGGTAGTGTGATTGTCCCTAAAGGACACATTGACCTGAACCAGTGTCTGAAACTTCCACTTCTGTGGTTTTGGTAGCCTGGGCTCAAACAAAACACAGCATGCAGTTTATCAGGGGAATGTCCTGAAGCACTTATAGTGGTGCTGTGCGCATTTAATATGGGGGCAGTTGTTTGAGTTGTGCAAGGGTGCAAAAATGCAGTAGTTCTCACAAGAACCTTTGTTGTCATACAGGCCACACCTGGCTGTCTGTTTATGTGGAGCAGGGCTATGACTTATTTATATGGGAAATTGAGGTAATTATTGATGAGCTTGTAGTAATGAGTGCAATACTCTGCAGGAATGACAGAGTGGATGGTCATGTAAATTGCTAAATGCTCATGTGTTGTGGTGGGAAAAAATATTTATGAATTCTGCTGCCAATGGCATTAATCATTCTGAGTGGTTTTAAAACAGCTTTTCAAATTCGATTAATTTCAAGTGTGATGGTTTTGTACTAAATCCTTACACAGCATTTCAGGTAACTAAATATGTGACTGTGGAAGTAGAGAATTCTAGCTGGCACGTGTGCATCCTTAACAGTTGTTAAAACCGGACCTGAAAAAGTTTGCAGTTGTTGAGATTCTAAAGTTGCCTGTGGTTTTTCTGTATTGCTGTAACATCGTCAGTATCGCTCTGCTGGAAGCAAAGCAGGGAAAAGAAAATCCAAAGTGATAACAAATTTGAAATTTATATGATGCCAGTAGTTGATGCTATAGAAAAATATAGTACAGAGAAATGGTTCTGATCCTGAGGGTAGATTGTGGATTACTGCTCAGGATATTAGTGATAATTGGGTATACCAAAGTGTCCTATCATATCAGCTTGGTGTCACAATGTTCCAAAAAATTCAAGAGCCCTAACCCAGATGATTTTAAACAATAGCAAAATCTGCCTTATGTTTTAGTGGTGCTGTAGTTGACTTCATATGTTAACTAGGTGTTTATTCATTATGCGTTTGGTGAACCAGGTATTTGTAGTTTGGCAGCTTAAAAAAAATTGTAGTGTAAGGTTCTGAGAGTACTGTCAGGAACCTGCAGCACTATTTTTGAGGCCTGAAAATTAGCTTCTAGGCAATGGATCTGTAGTATGTTTCCATTATCTAATAAGGTGCTTTAAGTGAAAAGTAGTGGTTTTTAAAAGATGACCAAAAAAAAATCAAGTATTGTACCATACCAAGTAAACCCAGTGCAATTTTGTACAGCATATTGATTGTGTAACCTTCCAAAAATTTTGAAGAAGAAAAAAATTAATAGTGATTTATCTTCTGTGTGAAAACAAGCAAATAGTGATAGATGGTAGTGTTGTAGTGCCAGCAGTTTGGAGGAAAAAACCCACAGATTTTCCACTCCACCCAAAAGTAGATATGTAGGACTGTGATTCTAGCTTGGGGGAAGAATAAGTATCTGAAATTCTGGAGCATTTGTTTGGGGAAGTGACCTCAAACAGTTATCTTGTCAGGCTTATCCTCTATCCCAGCCCCTCCTCACAGTGATTCTTCACTAGATGTTTGTTTGAATACCTTTCTTTGGGCTGTGTTTCTGATGGGTATTCTTCAGCCTCCCCAGGTGATCTGTTGGAGGGATACCGTGTCCCTACTGGTAGAAACATTTCCCTTATGTCATTTCCATGTGTTGTTTCCATGTCTCAGGGAAAACAGTGATAATTTTTGAAGCAAGGTGTTTAAAAACCACATGCAGAGCATAAGAGCTGATTTACATTGTTGGTCAGGATACAAGGGTTACTTTTCCTGTCTTGCAGTCTTCACGCTAATGTAGCTCTGTATGTTGCTATTTGCCAAAACAGAGGAAAACATTGACTTGAGTTTTGTGTATTGTGGTCCTCAATAATCCTCCACTGCCCTTCTGCTTAGCTGGACATTTAGTAATTTAGTAATTCCCTCAGTTGTGTATTCCTACCTGACAATAATATCCCATGATTCTCTTTTTGAGAATGATCTTACTTCTTCACTGGCATATTGGAATCACCTCAGATTCTGTTTCATGACACTTCAGGTAAACTCTTCTGTCTGCTGATTGGATCAGAGGCTTTTGTTACTCTTGTATCCAAGATACAGAATTAAGTTTATGAAAGAAGAAGAGTTGAAAGTGCTGAGACTTCACTGTTCTTCAGGAAAAAACCAAAACGAACAGCAAAACAAAACAAAAAGCCTCCAAACTTGGAAAAAAATTTAAAAATTGCTTTTACTGCTTCTGATAGTGGAGGTTTGATTACATGTTTTGGGTTAAGTTTGCTTTAATAAAGACAGTTATATAAGATGATAGGCAGCAATGCAAAAATACATCGTTGGGTCTTCTAGTTGATGAATTATATCTCTCAGTCATGTAAGAGTTTCCAGGGCCTGCACTTCCACTGTGGGATTCTTTTGTCATGTCTAGTTGCTGTGTTTATCAGGGGGAAAGGAAGTGATTGTTCTGGTTTCTTAAAGTGTTTGGGGTATCTGCACTGACAAAAGTAGAAGTGTACCTTTTCTGCTTAAAGTGTAGAAAAGTCTTGGCATTTTGTTGATTATTGGCTTCTATTTGAAGTCTTTCAGCTCCAGAGAGATGCTTTTTCCTCTGGAAAGTTTGTAATCAGAACTTAAACAAAAGTACAAGATGTGAGAGTTGTAAGAAGAGAGGACAGATATAGGGGTAGGGGTTGGTGACTGAATTTCTATACATCTCCTGAAAAGCAGTAGGTAAAAATTGTTACTTCTGTGCCCTTAGTTTAATGCACTTATTTAGAATACAAAAACTTATGATATTGGGGAAGGAGAGAGATAAGAAAGTTTGCCTGATGATTAGTAGCACGTAATAGTGTTCTGCATTAACAGAACAGATTGCTACAGGGACTACTGGCAAAGTTAGGCTTTTTATTCTTAAGGTTACAATGCTAGCTTTCTAAGGTTGGAGGGGGCTTGCTATTCCTTGGTTAGTACATGGCATACACACTGTCCTCATCTTTAAAAGCTTTTAGTACTGCAGTTGCTTAATCTTCCCTCATGAGATTTAATGTGCAATTTCTGCTGAATGTATTTGTTAGGATAAAAGCTGTAAAACTGATTATTACAGTGGTAAGGCAGCGCTGTCAGTTTATCAGATCAAACAGAGGATTGAGGATTTTTATCAGGGGAGATGAATATGATGCATTCAAACTATTTACAGTTTTGTGTAAGAAAGTAAGGAGAACTTGGCTAAAGTCAGAGCAAGTCAGTGGAAAAAACCCTGGAAATAGTGCAGCAATTGTGTATAGCATTGAAGCAGATAGACTCTAAGAGGACAGTGTAAAATGTGTACTGGAATGGCTCGGTTCTACCACCTCAGCTGTGCTAATTCAAGAGCCTGCTGAGCTTCTTAAATATGAAGACAGACGTAGACCCTTGGAGAAGGACATCTGGCAGACCTGAGTAAGTTCATGCAGGCTGCTTTCGCTTGAAGCCAACCATTGTAGTCACATCTGAAGCTGCATCAGAGCAAGCCTAGCTCTGGCTCCTTGGCTGAAGTGACCAGATGGCAAACATCAGCATAGGGGGATTCTGTGCCCTCGTGTTGGTCAGAAGAGCCTGGATGAGAGAATGGGAGCTGTGCAGGATCTTCGACTCTAGGAGGATGTCTAAGGATAGAAAGGAACTGCATCAAGATGGTCATTTTTAGCAAGTCGCCCATTCAGTCATTTCTGTATGGAAGGTGATGACTGGGCTCCACTTATTAAGGGAGCTCTTAACTTGAAGAAATTTTGTGTCTCTCCCTCATGACTTGTCCTGTGAATATAGCTAATGCATTTCTTTTAGAGCAACCACTGATACTTTCCTGCATATACTTTAATTCACTCTTGTTTGTATAGTGGCAGCACTTGCGCCATTTCAAGTCTGGCAAAACTTTTTTCATAATTTCTCTAGAGTTGTGAATTGTCTATGATGATTATACGGATTGTAACAGGAGGTCATTAACTGAGATTTGGAGTATACGGACAATGTCCAAAATACTAATCAACTTATTTCTTTTAGCCTGCATGTTGATTAATGTTTTGGTAAATGCAGAAATGTAAATATTTGTAAAATTAATTGTTATAGGTGTAATATTAATAGACTGTAATATTTCAGAACTTCAGTTTTGCATTTATGGCACAAATTACATACAAAACAGCAAGCTTTTGGGGAAATGCAAAACAGAAACCATTTAGTATTTAAGTTGAAGGAAGCTGCTATTAGTTTGCTGGTGATCATTTGCCTCTTTTGGGAAGAGTCTCAGATTGGTATCAGAATATTTTGATAAGATCATGGTTTTTGGGGGATTTTTGCTTTAAAACATAATCTGAAAGGTAAAAAAACCCCACAACTAAGCAATATTATTTTAATTTAAAATGAAATCAGTAGTGGGCCAGCCTGTGGGATAAGTGGGACAGCTTATTGAATTTGGACCACAGGCTACTTCCAGCCTCAGGCAAAGAGAAGGAACTATACTGAGTAAAAATATTGACTTAGTGGAATCTGTAGCTCAAAGGAGAGTTCAAAATGACCTGGAAGGTTGATGAAAAGACAATGCCTGGAAAATAAGTCCCTGAAGCATATTCCATTTATCAATTTACTTGTAGCTGAGCTGATACTGCTTATGGAAATAATCACTACTGTGTTCTCAAATATCCTAGTGAGGAGCCTAAAGTCACCTCTAAACCAGAGAGTTTGAGAAGGAACTTTTCGTTGAATGGATTGGATCCATAAGAAAATAGTCTGAATTTTGCTTATCATCCAGTGTACTGTTTTCAGCTGGGATAGAGCTACCTTTCCTCACAGGAGTTTGCATGGGACTGTGTTCTGTATTTTTCTCTGGAAACAGCGTTGATAACACGGGGATGTTTTCATTATTGCTGGGTGGGGCTTGCACTGAGCCAAGACTCTTTCTGCTCCTCACCCAACCAGTGAGCAGGCAGGGGTGCACAAGGAGTGGGGAGGGGACACAGCCAGGACAGCTGACCCCAGCTGACAGTAGGGGTATTCCAGATTGTGTGGCATCATGCTTAGTTGGTAGGGGGAAGGAGGTTGGCCAGGGTGCTGTGACTTTGGAACTGTCGGAGCATTGTTGGGTTGCTGGTGAGCAATTAGGGTTTTTTTGCATTACTCATTTTCCTTGCTTTTATTTGTCTCCTTTTTTTTTTTTCCTTAAAAAACCCCCCAAATTCTGAAACTGTCTTTATCACAGCCCATGGGTTTTTTCACTTTTGCACTTCTTGTTCTCTCTCCTTTTCAACTGGGTGGGAGAGTGAGTGATCACCTTTGTGGTGCTTAACTGCCTACGAGGGTTAGACCCTGGCATATGGTTTTCTAAGGTTTAGATGAATCCCAGACAGTGAAGGTAAATTTTAACTGAATATTGATTGCTTTGAATATTAATTTGCTAGTGTATGTAGTTTGAAGCTTGAAAACATAGTAAAAAAATGAAATAATTTCAGTGTTAACCTGCTCATAGAGGCAAGAGAAGGAAATTGTAACAGTAGGATGTTGTTTCAATTATTCAAATTGAAATATTCCTCTCCTTTTTTGGAATTATTCTGTGCTTTTCTTCTGTTAACTGAAATGAAGTCATCTCTTTGCAGTCCTGAGCAGTGGTGCTTAGCAAACTGAAAATTCTCCATTCTAATTCAATTTTGTTTTTAAAAATTCATCTGCACTTGGAAGCTTTCAATACCTGCAGGAATGAAAGAGATGTAGAGTACTGGTTCCAGGTAAAGAATATTAGATAATACCTTTTAAAAGACAATGTGAATACTTTTACCTGCAACATTTATTTGAGTTGATCAGGGGTGTGATTTCATTATGATTCAGAAATAGTCAGTTAAGGGAGAGGGTGTGAAGAATATGAGTTGGTTTTAAGTTTTGTCCAATTGACAGCCAAATGAATTCATATACTTCTGGGAACAAATGCAGATTTATTTTTTTAAGATGGTAACCTAGAAAACAGTAATTGTGTCAGTATTACATGCATTCCCTTTTCAAACCTTGAGTGCGAGATCTTGTTGTTGCCTTGTAGAGGAAAACATTTTCTGTAATTGATAGATGTCAGAGAAAAAAGAGCAATTGAGTAGGATAAAGGATTTGTTTTTACTTCTGTGTCAAGTGTTGAGATTGGGTCCAGAATATGCATACAAGTTTTTTTTATGAGTGCTAGGAAAACCTGAGGAAGAACATAAAAAGATGCTAGTTATTAAAAGAGTGAAAATAAACTGCTTAGAGAAATACTTAGGGCTAATTTCACATTTCTTAAAAAAAAAAAAAAAAAAAGAGCTAGTTAAGTATTTCCTGCAGCAGGAAATGATGACAACCCTTCCCCTCTTTGGGATGAAAACCACTTGGAACTGTTTCCCCCCCACTCCATGCCCACTCCCCTTCCGGGCACCCCAGCCACATTCTCTTAAGCTTTTTCCTCCTGTGTAATAGGCCTACACAGTCTGTAAAGAGTCCCTCTTCAGCTCCCTTGTGGCCCCACTTTAGGTACTGTAAGGTTGCTCTAAGGCCTTCCTGAAGCTGCCTCTTTTCCAGACAGAACAGTCCCAGTTCTCTCAGCCTGCTTTCATAGGAGATATGCTCCAGCCTCGGATCACCTTCATGGCTCTCAGTCATGTACTTCTTGACCCAAGAAAGCTGCTGCTCTTGTCACTAGTGCACAGGGTGTGAGGGAGTTGAGGAGATAGGAGAGAACAAAAGGTAATGGAGAGGAGAGTAAAGGGAGGTGGCTGGGTTTTAGTGGGTGAGGACTGGGTCCTGCCAGCATGTCAGAGCAGGAAATTCCAGTTGTCCTACATCTGGCTCTGTAAATTGGTTTGAGATTTTTTTGTTGTATTGTGGTCAAGAGTGTGGATGATTTCTGAACACTAGGTTACAGTGCTAGGTTGTGAACATGTGTCTGCATGCATCTACTCTTGAACACTTGTGGAAAAACAGGTTGTTTTTTTTTTTCCTCTTTAAATCCTTGTGGAAGAGGGCAAGTTGGTTAGGTAAATCAGATGGATTTGGTCTAGATTCTGAGGCTTTCTGTGCTATAGCCTGTAATTTGCTGTCTCTGGGGAGTAGTATCCTTAGTGCAGTATTGGTAGAAGTAAAGAGGAAGCACACCATTATGTGTCAGTGATTAAGGCAGTGCCTGTTAAAGGCTGGACTTACCTGTTTGAGAACTGTGCATTTTAGGAGACAGTCTCTCCCATTTTTTTAATCCAGCTGTGGTAATGCAGAATGCTTTCCTTCTCATGATCCTTCTGAGGAATTCGGGTGACTGTAATAATGTTTTGGAAGTATGGAGGTGTGTGTATAACCATCTTCAGCCAGAGAAGTGAATAAGTAACTTGTTTGCCCTGTTACTTACTCGCTGGTGTGTTGCTTCTCTAAGACTGGTCAGTTTTGCAGAAAATCAGTGGATATTGGGTGTGCTTTGAACAGGTCTACTAAACTGAGCTTCTGAAGCAATACTTACTTCTTAGGCTGAGCTGGCCTGGAAGAAGTACCTGAGGGAGGATATTGTGTCTCTCAGCTTCGTTGCCTGAAGGGTTTCTTGTAAATTGGTCTCAGCATTCACGTGCCTAAATGCTGCTGATTTTAGGCATGTAGGTAAATGAATGCATGCCTCCTGCTCTTATTTTTGAGGTATTTTGTATCTAGGTAGAAGTTAGCCTCTCCTAAAAACCAAATATGACATCAATACTTATACAGTAAGTGGTGAAAGCTTTCACTATGTTGATCCAATAAATCTTCCCCAGGACAGAAGAATAATAACTAACTGCCTGCTCTATCTTCTACGAACAGTTGAATATGTGATGAGATACTCTGTATGCAAGAGCATTATTTGGAATAAAAAATGTAGCGCATTAAACAAATTTTGCACGTTTTTTAAAAATGAAACATTTGCATTCAAAGAACTTGACTCTGTTGACTGGACATCTGTTTTTGAACAATACTGATGTTTTAGAGAACAAAATGAAATTAAGAGTTAGGCAATTTTGTTGTATTTTTACCTTGTGTCTTTCAACGACTTGTTTGAGGACAGATTTCTGCATTGCTGTTTTGATTTACTAATCTAACTGTTGGATTTTGCTCTGCAGATTTGTATGTGGCTGCTAATTATCAGCTCCCTCTGGCAGTCTGCTGACCAGCCATGTTGTAATCAAGGGAAATTTCAGGATTGTCAGAGCTTGGTTGAATAAAATTAACTTGCTGGTTGACTTAATAAGGATATTAACTATTGGCTGACTAGCTGGGAAAATGAATTGTCAGTCGTCTTCTTCTTGCATTAGTGGCCAGGATTTTTGTTTTGCCAAGACACCAGAATTTTTACCTTTCTAAAGATTGCAGGAGTGGTATAGTTAACAACCAAACAAACATTTTAGGTTCCGGTTTTTAATGTAGGATGGCCAGGTCTGGACAAATACCCAAAAATATGTCCAGGGAAAATTATGTGTAATCAAATTCCATAGAGCTTCATAGATAAATGAGGAAAAAAAGCCTCAGATGCCTGCTAATTTTTTTCTGCAAAGGTTCGGTCTCTTTCATATGTCTCTGCTCATAGATACTCTCTTTTTAAGTGTAATGAAGAGATTAGTTGCACAGCCAGGAAATAATAAAGCTTTCGTATTTTTCTGAAGTTCATAATACTCTATGTTAACGGTTGCAAACTTTATCTTCCTTGTGTTTAAGGTTAACTTTTTAATTTGGTGAGTTTAAAGAACAGAAATTTTGAAATGCCATATCTAGTAAAGATTAAAAGTGACTTAGAGGGACACAAAGAAGTCACTGTATGTCTGAAATAGTGAACTTCTGGTTGCATTTGTACAAGGAACAGCCTCTGGGCATGAACCTATGTGTTAGATTAATACCTGATAATAGTGCTGTATTAAAATCTCTCATTATTACAATATCAGCAGCCTTTCTCCACTGTTTCTCAAGTTCCTTTGTACTCCTTATCCCGTATTTTCTTGGTGAAAGCTGTAAGTGTCATTAATACGAAAAACTGCTCTAAGAAGAAGCAGTGTGTGGGCAATGCTTTGTATAGCCATGCCTGAACATTCTACCTTTAGCAGTAAGAATAAAGCCTTCTCCCTGTGACTTTTGCTAGGAGGTGTGATTTGATTAATTATACTTTTCCAGTCACAAAGATAAGCTAGCTAGGGCTGCCTGAATTGTGCTGTATTACCTGAAGGATTTTCCTTTATAGTGCTTGCAGATCTTTTCTGCAAGCTGATATATGTGTTGCGTCAGATTTATGAGCAGGGTGAAAAAACCAAAAAAGCTATGACATCTGGGCTTGATTTTTTAATTTTTTTTTAATTAAGTCTGTTATTGACTAAAAACATGTTAAGATGGGGGCACAATCAGTGTTTGCCAATATTATTTAGTGTAGATGAAAACTCAGTTACATGCTTTCATAACATATGGGCCCAGAGCACTTCATGTTGTTAATAATCACATTATTAATGAAGCTTAAGACTTTAGAGAAATAGAAAATTCCTTGCTAAAAAAAGTAAATGAAAGTGGTAGGGAAGAGGGAAACTGCAAAGACATATTGCTGTCTAACAAGTGTCTCTGTCTTTTTCTTTCCTCCATAATCTCCTGTAGCAATGGGGCAAGGACTTGGCAAAACTGCCTGGCCCAAACCTGCAGGAGCATATCAGACTGTTACAAGTGGAAGATATGGAAGAAGACATTCCTATGTTGGGTTTAGACCATTTTTGAATAATCATGACAGAGATGGACATCAACAGAATGAAGACTGCAAACAATTAGAAATGGAAGATGTTCAGAAAGAGAATACTTTATGTATGTATATATCTTTGTGTATTTACCATTTAGGTGCAAAGTGGGATGCTTGGGGGTAGAGGAGGAAGGTGCATTGAGAGCCATGTAAGTGGCGCATGTTATTGAGGTACTTAACACGTACATTCTGTATGTCTTTAATTTGCCTTTATACTAAATTTCATTTTATAAAGTATAGATAATCTAATCTAATAAATCCATACTTGGCTGTGTAGTTTTGCCTGAAGAACATTCATAATGACTTCATGCATTCTAGCAAACTAGATAACAATAACATCGTATAATTCAAATTATTTTGTCTTCAAATTAAAATTCACATTTGGAAGAGAATACCTATTCTCACCTTCTGTTTGGAACTAGGCTGTGAAATATTGGATACATCGTGACCCAGGTTGTTCTGTCTTTCTCAGCCATAGTAAAAATTAGTTTAAGCCTATAAAACATCTTTGAAAGTCCTTTTTTTATTTGTTTGTACCAGTTAAACCACTTCCCTTTTTTGTTTAATGAATGTTCGATGTTAGTATTTATCAAAATGCCTTCTGTGACATTAGCATCTGAATAATAATTTAATAGAGGAATACAGAATGGCTTCTTGGATTAGAAATACGGTCCAATTTCTTTGGCTGAGGTTTTCAGCTTGAAAAACCGCATTTGATGCAGCCTTAGATCTTCCAAAGTGCCTGGGGGTAAAGGACTTGGGGATACTACTCAACACAGGGTGAATATGAGCCATCAGTGTGCCCAGGTGGCCAAAGGCACCTGGACTTTGTCAGCAATAGTGTGGCACCAGGGCAGTGACTGTCCTCCCTGTGCTCGGCACTGGTGAAGCCGCACCTTGTCCAGTTCTGGGCCCCTCAATTTAGGAAGGACGTTGAGGGGCTGGAGTGTGTCCAGAGGAGGGAGCAGAGCTGGGGAAGGGTCTGGAGCACAAGTCTGATGAGGAGTAACTGAGGGAGCTGTGGGTGCTCAGCCTGGAGAAAAGGAGGGGGGACCTTCTTGCTCTGTACAATTGCTGAGAAGGAGGCTGGAGTGAGGAGCGTGAGGTTCTTTCTTCCCAATAAGTGATAGAACAAGAGAAAATGTCCTCAGATTGCACCAGGGGAGGTTTAATTGGCTGTTAGGGAAAATACCTTCACCAGAGGGGTAGTCAATCATTGGAACAGGCTGCCCAGAAAAGTGGTGGCGTTGCCAGTTCTTGGAGGTCCTTAAAATGTGTATCCATGGTCTAATGGTGGACTTGGCAGCGTTAGATTTATGGTTGCTCTTGATATCTTAGAGGTCTTTTTCAACATAAGTGATTCTATGGTTCTACAAGGTAGCTTCTTTTTTCCTCCTTCCCTTATAGACTATTTTGAAACTGCTTTCTTATTCCAATTTTGTTTTTCTTTTTAAATGATAATGGCTTAGCGCTTTGTTCTTGTAACTGTTATGATGTAGATAATATTTGGGTGGTTTTTAATTTTTTCTAATTGAAGTGTGTTTACTGTTGTCCATGCTTCATACATTTTCTATGCTTTCCTCTAGTTAAAGGTATATTTCCTTTAAGGTAGTGTTGATGTTTGTGGAGATCTTCCTACTTTCTCTCTATAACGCTACCATATTTCTTGTTACAGTTACACAGACAGCAGCATGCAGTTATTTTATGGGTCATTAGATACATGCGGTTTAAGGGTGTATTATCTCCCTGTTTTTAATACAGTTGCTTTGTATGTAAATTAGTCTAATAACAAAATGCTTTTCCGTTGCATTTGTTCATGTGTTTATTACCAAACAGATGAAGTCACCTCAGCCACTCCTTGTGTGGCTTATCCCTGCTGGTTCTTCACCATCTTCATGGCCCTCCTCTAGACACTCTCTATCTTACATGGTGGTACATAAACTGCCCCCAGCACTCGAGGTGATGCTGCCTCAGCCCAGAGCACAGTGGGACAATCCCCTCCCTGGTCTGGCTGGTGATGCTGTGCCTGATGGCCCCCAGGCCCTCCTGGCTGCCAGGGCACTGCTGACTTATGTTCAACTTGCCATTGACCAGGACACCCACATTGCTTTCCATGGTGCTGCTCTCCAGCAGCTCATCAGCATCTTCCAATTTAGTATCATCAGCAAACTTACTTAGTGTACCTTTGAGTCCTGTGTCTAGGTTGTTTATGAAGATTTGAAGAGCATTGGGCCTGAAGTGGAGCCCAGTAGAACCCCACTATGACTGGTCACCAGTGTGATTTCACTCCATTCGCTGTCACTTTTGGTGCCTGGCCTGTGAGCCAGTTGCTCACCCATCACATGATGTGTTAATCCAGCTGTGGGCAGTTTTGTCCAGAAGGATCCTATAAGAGGCAGTATCAAAAGCTTTGCTAAAATCCATGAAGATTACATGAACTGGTTCCCTTGATCCAGTAGGTGGGATACCTTTTTGTAAAAGGAAATTAGGTTTGACAAATAGGACTTTCCTCTCATGAAACCCTGCTAGTTGTGACCAATGGCTGCATTGTCCTTCAGGTTTTTCGCTACACCAGAACAGTCATCTCTAATTTTACCAGTAACTGAAGTGGACTGAGAGGCCTGCATTTCCAGGGTCATCCTTGCCCTCCTTGAAAACTGGGACAGCATTAGCCAGCGTCCAGTCAGCTGGGACCTCTATGGATTCCCAGAATTGTTCAAAAATCGTTGAGAGAGGCCTTGCTGTGACATCAGCTGGCTTGTTGACTACTCTCTGATGAATCCCATCAGGCCCTTTAAATTTACACGGATTCAGCAGGAGCAGCAGATCTCATACAAGTTCAGGGCTGACTGGGAGTTGACCATTCTCATGGTCATCGTCCTCCAGCTCAGGACGCTGGGACCGCCTTGGAGATCAGCTCTCTCTTCATCGGTCTTGAAGATGGGCAAAGAAATCATGTAATATCTCTGCCTTGTCTATTTCCCTGTCTGTGAGTTGACCATCCTTTTCCTGTAATGGGCTGATGTTATTTCTGCACTGCCTTTGCACTGACATACTTAAAAAAGCTCTTTTTATTGTCCCCTGCGTTTCTGACCTGCTTCAACCCCAGTTGAGTTTTGGCCTCATGAATTTTCTCCCTACAGTGGCAGCAGCATGTCTGTATTCCTCCCATGTCACCTGACTTTGCTTCCACAGGCCATACAAATTCTTTTCTTGCTTTAGCTCCTAAAGAAGATCTCTAATCATCCAAGCTGGCCTTCTGCCTCACTTGCTTGACTTCCCAACATTTTTGGAATTGCCTATTTCTGTGCCCTTGGGATGTCGTTCTTAAAAAGTGACCAGCACCGACCCCAGCAACCTTCCAAAGCATTTTCCCCAGATCTCACTAACTAGTGCCCTAAGCAGCCTGAGGTCTGTTCTTCTCATGTCCAGAGTTGAAGTTTTTACTTTTCCTTCTATCACCAGAGACTTTAAACTCGATCACTTCATGCTCACTGTGGCCAAGATTGTCACCAGTCTCTTGGCTTATGAGACCCTCTGTTATCAAGCAATAAATCAAGGGGGGCACCTATCCTAGTTGGCCCATTTAGTACCTCTGCCATGAAGTTATCATCCAGGTGCTTTAGGAATCTAAGAAACTGTGGAAGGTGGGTAGAAGGAGATATTATTGGAAATATTAAAAATATGACTGGATTTGTTCCTTGGCAACTTACTGTATGGGACTCTGCTTGGGCAAGAGGAGTGGACAGGATGATCTCCAGAGGGCCCTGCCAGCCAGCCTCAGCTCTTAGCAATTTTGTGGAGGCGCTTCAAGATTCTAGTTAGTTAGATACAGTATTTTTTCCTGGAAGCCAGATTCCTGGTGCTGATGGGCATAGCTCTCATAAGATTCCAGTGCCAGGAATTCACCAACCTAGTCATGGAGTAACAATTTAGATGAGATTTTGGACAAAATAGTCTGGACTATTTCCTTGGTTAGGAGTTTAAAAATTACTTGAACAAGGGATTGATTTTGTAGTAGCAGCAGTATACGTGTTTTACCTTCTTCAACTCTTTCTGCTAGATTTGATGTTTATTGTCTCTTTATGCAAGAAGTGTTCAAGTGTAATATAACTAAAATGCATTCGTGATGAAGCAACTATTAACTGTAATACCACATTCAACCCTGCTGTTTTCTTCTTATAAAGAGTTGCACTCAAAGGTGCATGTACAAAATACAGTTCTCTTAGTATGTAATTTATAGTAGCAGTAAGTGGTTTTATCTGAGTGTGGCAGAAGGCACAATTTAGCCAGTTAATGAATGGGTAGTCCAATATGGAAAGAGATGTTCTTTCAGTTTTCCTGTTATCTTATAATTCCCTTTTATATAAACAATGTAAAAATTCTGCTTGTGTACGTGTTCCTTTAATCCTTTTTTCCTTATCACATCTGTAGCTGGAATTGTATAATTTAGATCTATTTCTATAAATTTAGTTTGTATAAATGAGAAAGTAAATATATTACTGAAGAATGACTGCTTCTCTGATAAATGTTTCTATCACTTTCCACTGCAGTCCTAGTAAATTATCCCTTCTTTTTAATGAGCAGTTGTTGCAGATGAGAATATTTCTTTTGGTTTTGATTATTCCAGTGCATTCTTTCTTAAAGCTTTCTCTGAAGGTTCCAATCCATTGGTTCAAGTTTCTGCTGATTTATTAGATGAGCCTTTGTCAAAAGATGCTGGCACTAGAGAACCTGTTTGCCAAAGTGCATCAAGCCTATCTTCAGAAGTGACTGCATCACCATGTTCTGTGTTCTGTTACGGTCTAGAAGGCAACCAAATCTCACAGGACTTTATGAATCCGTATGAAAAATCTGAGGACCTTGCAGAATACACATCTGGAGGACGTAATGATTTGAATGCTAAAAATGGAATTGCTTTTGTAAACATTGACTCCTATGAGCCAGATAGCAGTGATGGAGAGGAAGAGGATGCTCAATACAAATGTTCTTGGATAAGAGAAGCAGCAGGTCTAATTCAGGGAAGACTAGATAACATACTTTGCCAGTGTGAAAAAGAGGTGGAGTCTCTCAGTGACTTACAGTCCCGACTGTCTGCTTTCGACCACAGCATTTATAGAGAAAATTGTGAAGAAGCAGGACCAATGCCTTTGGCATGTCCAAACAATAGGACACTTAAATCTGCTGAAGATGAAGCTATACCAAAAATTAGCCTGAGTGGTGACAGTTACGAAACACAGCGGATAAAACATATAGTGGATGTTGGAATTGGAAGCCCCATACCAGTTGCTGGTGTATTAAACATCAGTGATGGAGAGACTGACCAAGAAAATTCACCTGAGCTAGTAGTGAGACCTAAAATTAGAAAACAAAATACTGCAAAACAGCTGGAGAGAGAAAATCATCTCCCTAGTGATGATGAAGAGGAAAGTGATTCCTGGAGGAGAATTGGAATTGCTGATGTCCAGCAATGCCATCCTGACTGTCCCTTGAGAGATGGCAAGGAAGAGATGAATTCTGGTTTGTTCTTTCTCTCAAGAATGCACAGTGATCAAAAGAACAGAGAAATAGACTTAAGAAGAAATGCAGTACCTCGAGAACAAAACAATGTTCTAAGTGACAGTGCTTTTTGGAATGAGTTTGAAGACCGCAACAGACATTACTTAATGTCCCACAAAGATGAAGACAGGTAAAATTTCATTTTTATATCTGTTTTAGTATTGAATCTTTTGTGTAAATAATGTGCAAAACTGAACATTATGTTAGCCAGTGACACATAAAAACTTGAAGCATTTCAGAATATGATCAGATAACAAGATGGCAACTTTTCCTTTCAGTTCTTCTTCACTCTCTTGGTAATGTGAAAAGCCTTTCCTTATGTCTGCAGTCAGAGCATCTTATCACTGAGGGATATTATTTGTTTATTTTTATTTCATTTTTACTGAGCAGATGGAGGGTAAAGACTGAAAGCCTTGTTCAGCTTTGAAAGTTTCCTTCTAGGGTTATTCTTCAGGATTTGGTTTTTTGCAACCAAATCTCAGTTTTTTGTATGGCAGCCTATTTATGTTCTTGTCTCCAGCCTTTTGAAAGAAATTGTTGTTCCTTGTAATATCTGAAGAAAAACTTGATAGGGTTGCTTATAATCCCTTTTTTAATGGAAATTCTTCAGACTAATAGGTATTTCCAAAGTAACTATTAACTATTGCAGTTTTAGATTTACAAATTGCTTCAACCTTGACACAAGGAGTAGTATTCAGGTTCCTCCTGTTTTGAGCTCTTCACCTAAAAGACAGGCTAATTTGGATAAACCTTACACGTTGATTAACTTCTATTCATAAAATGTCGGTTGAGAACTTTTCACTATGACTTGGAATTATATAACTGAGTTATTTGAGGGTAAAAACATTGCTAGCTTTCTGATCATTTGTGGAACTTGCAGTAGTGTTTGTGATGGCTTTCTTCCTATTTTTCTTCCAGTTTGCTTTCATCTTGTTGATTCTGTTCCCACAGCATTCTTTACAAGATGTGTCTTCTGGATGTTGATGTGGCTCTTTTGTGCATGTGCTTGCCATTCATAAGCTAACCTGCTTAGTAGATTGTGTTTCCTGTGTTTTTGTGGAGAGAAAAACATGAAAATTAATTTGCTTAAAATCTTGTCCTTAAAATATTGCAGAGTTGCAACCATGAAAGAATAAAATGCATTTTAAAATGGGATAGTAGACATAGGGGCTTTTTTTTCTTCAAGGTGTAGGTATAGGGTCCTGCACCTGGGTAGGGATAACCCCCAGTACCAGCACAGGCTGGGGGCTGACCTACTGGAGAGCAGCTCTGCTGGGAAGGACCTGGGTGTGCTGGTGGGTGACAAGTTAACCGTGAGCCAGTCCTGTGTGCCCTGGGGGCCTGGAGAGACAGTGGAATCCTGGGATGCATCGGGAAGAGTGTGGCCAGCAGGTCAGGGAGGTGATCCTGCCGCACTTCTTGGCCCTAGTGAGGCACATCTGGGATATTGTGTTCATTTTTGGTCTCCACAGTTGAAGAAAGATAAGGAGCTCCTGGAGAGGGTCCAGTGGAGGCCACAGAGATGATGAGGGGTCTGGGGCATCTCTCGTATAAGGAGAGGTGGGAGCTGTTCCTGGTCAGTCTGGAGAGGAGAAGACTGAGAGGGGATCTCATTAATGCAAATAAATATCTCCAAGGTGGATGCCAGAAGGATGGTGGCAGACTGTCTCTTCAGTGGTGCTCAATGACAGGAACAGGGAGCGATGGCATAAACAGAAACACAAGAAGTTCTACCACAATAAGAACTTCAGATTGAGGATGGCAGAGCACTGGAACAGGTAGCCCAGGGAGGTCATAGAGTCTCGCTCTCTGAAGACATTCCAAGCCCACCTGGGACCGCTCCTGTGTCACCGGCTCCAGGTTGGATTGCAGGATGGCAGGGAGATTGGACTGGATGATCTTCAAAGGTCCCTCCCAACCCTGACAATTCTGTGATTCTTAGTAAAGGTACTTGCAAATGAATCCTTCACTTGTAAAGTTTACTTTTCAAAAATTTTTGTTTGTGCATAATCTTTTCCATTTTTGAAATGCTGCTGCTAGAAGATTAAAGTACCATGAAGGAGGTGGAATGTGTTCTGCAATTATAGCATTGGCTTCCGTGATGCATAGTGATGGGTTATTGTAGCATGACAAAAGGAAGACTGGATTGATTATTTGAAATGTTCTTGATGATGACAATAACTGAACCAGTAAATGGGAGTCATATGTTTTTAACTTAGGATCCCCATAATTTATGTTCTAGAACCTCAAAAGTCTTATGTTTATGAAGTAAATTGTCGATGATTAGTCTGTACAAAGGAGTAATATGTTCCCTCTTGAAAGGTGAAGTTTTGCATAGAAAGTGGATTTGACATATGTGTCAAATGACATCCTTCAGCTCAATTTTAGCTTTTTCCCAACCCAGGGAGAAATCCACCTTTTTGGTTGTTGCAGTGTGGGCCTCCACCTCACATTTTTGCTTCAAGGAGGTGCACAGCTATTTTGGTGTTAGCATGTAGAAGCTGTGTGGGAAGGAGAAAGTCTTGCATGTTTGTTAGAAACATGTATGTTCTAAGTTGGAAGGGTGGTGGAATGTCTCAGGGCAGGCATGGAGGGAGGAGGATCATATCTGTTATCTCACTCCGTTTAATTTTGGTCTGTATGGCAGGTACAGGTTAGGAGGGGATTCAGCCAGGGGAGACACTATTGTCAGAAAATTGACGTGCAGAGGCTAAGTTTGTGTGCTGTGCTTTTGGGAAGTGACAAGTCTGTAACTCTCTAACCATTAAGTAATATTCTGCATCTCAGCTCTGCAGATTGAGCACAGTTAAATCTTGAGTTCTGAAATATTTAATGTTCTTCAGTTGTTTAGTATTAGTGGCTTTAGGCATATCCTTTTCTGGTTTGAATGAGTGACTGGACTAAAACCAAAGGAGTATTATTTTGAAGTGTGTTGGAAGTCATTCTCGGATTGTAAAATAGAGACAACTAAAACAAGAAATTTGAGTATTTCAGGTAGTCTTAGAGTATCTAAGATAAAATTGTAAAATATATATTTAAAAACTTGATCAAACAGCATAAAAAACAAACAACATTCCAAAGTGAACAAAACTCCCAACCCAAAACCAAAGAACCAAACAGAACAAAAGGTTCAAAAATGTCAGTATTTAGGTTTAATTGGTGTAATATGAGATGCATTAGACTACCTGTCAGAATTTCTTAATAGATATGATTTTTAAATTAAAGTAATCCATTAAAATAGCCCAAAATTAGTGAATATGCTCATTTCCATGACTTTTTAGTCATCAAAATTGTGATAGAAGAATATATTCCTGCCTCAAATTAAAATGCTTGTATATAATCTGTGTCTTGAACTTACTTAGTCTTGTAAAACTTGCAGTGTATATTGTGCTGTTTTCCAAAAGGACTTAAAATTCATTAAATTGAAAGTTCTATTGACATGTATTCATAATATTCGATAAAGGGAGGAAATTAGTGAGCTTGTAGGTGGGGAGGTAAGAATACACCTAAACATACTGGGTTTAGCAGATTTGAAAGTAATACTGTGGGTATTGTGGATTGCTTTATAAAATGAGCTCTGTTAAGCATGCTGGCTGTTTGCATATATGTTTTCTCTAACTTTTTGAAGGGACATAGCTAGTTGACTATATTTTGAATTTCAGTAACTGTCACTGTAGTGAGTGAATCATCTAAGTGCCGTTACCAATGGTAGCAGTAGTTCATCCTTCCTTAGACTGTGCTAGCACTACTATTTTGTTTAAGCTGCCCAAAGCTTATTTACTGCCCTTTTCTATGTGGTGGCTGAGCAAATTGTCTTTTAAAAATTCCCTGCCATTCATCTTGTTTGGGCTCGTGAATCAAATAGTTTGCAGTAAGTCATCCATTATATCTTTCTATGTTAAAGAAGTTATTCTATATGGCTTATATGTCCTGAGAGCTTTTACTTTAAATTTGTTTGGCTGAGAGGTAAGGCTGACATTGATTATTATTTGTTAATCAAGCAGTGCCACTGCTATTGTTTTTGTGATCTGGGAGAAAAATGTGTGTAGAGAGTCTGGTTTATGTTCTTGAGTTGTTTCATGTACTCTGGATGTGTAGCAAGGGAAGAACAGAACATTTTTGCAAAGTAGGATGGGCAGAATTCTTGAATTCTTTCTTACAGACTGATTTATTTTTTTTAATCAACTGTACACTTGATTTGTAATGCATCTATAGATAGCACAAGATTCATGTCTCTTAGAAAAAAAATTGCCTATATTGAGAGCAGTGTTGATAGAAAAGTAGGAAATGGCAGAGTATTTGTTTGTTTTCTTTCCCCTAAAGCAGTGTTTGAATTCATACTCTGTTGCCTTGTTTAAATTGCAGCTCAGAGTGCAGTGATGGAGAATGGTCTGCGTCTGCACCTTCCTATTTTACTGCTATGGAAAAAGAGCAGTCCTCAAGTGATGAAAGCTGGGAGACTGTCCCATGCAGGGAGGAGCATGACCCTGAGGTGCAGAGGAGCAGCAGTGGTGTGAAAGAGGAGAACATAGACTTCTGTTTCCAAGAAGGGTATGCCTTTAGTTTTATTGGCTAACTTTCTATAGCTTTTGGCAGCAGTAGTAGGGTACTCACACAGCACTACACAATAACATCTATTCTAACAGCAGTTACCAGCAATCATTTGCCTACATCACAATAATCTGAGTAGTTGTATGTATTTCAAATCAGGGAAAATACGGCATTTCATGCAAACAGTTCTAGCTAATGAAAAATTCAGAAACAGTGAGAGTGCATTGACAATGTAGTGTCAATATGGTTAATAGACTTAATATATTGACTTCAAAAAGCTAGTTTGGGAAGTTAGTTGTAAATATGTACATGTTACATAAACATCTCTTGATACTGGTTAGGACTCCTTGAAAAGAACTTGTTTTATCTCTCTGCTTTATTGCTTCTCTATTCCACTGCTGCTCCTCATTTTCTGCAGCCGCATCAGTAATTAAAGTAAACTTGAACTACTTGCTTGCCCTAGTAACTTTAAACGTACTTTATTTTTCCAGTCATTCAGTACTTTATAAACTGCAGCTGCCTTTGCTATAAGGCAAAATTTGTAGTTATGTATAGCTAAGAAGAGTGTGCTTGGCTTTTTTTAAGCAGCTAACATTGACTCTAGTTTGAGTCTTTATAAAACAAAAGCCACCTAAGTGTTCTTTCAGCTTCTTCCGCTATTAGGTTCACTTGCCTATTGCCAAGTAGTCCAGTTTGTTGTTAATGTTTTTTTAGTATTTTCCACATTCTTGGGTCTTGGAGAACTAGTGTGACTTCATGAAAACTTTATGAAAACTCATCTGTTTCAGAACAACAATAATGGACCTCTGTGTTTTTTAACTTTTCTTTTATATGAACAGCATGAAAATGTATGAATCTTAACATAATTAAGATTATGCTTAATATAATATAATCTTTAACATAATTCCTGCCTATTTTCCCTTTTATAAGGAAAGTGGGACTCACAGCCCTGTGGCTCTCAGTATCCAGGTGACTTGTGCTCCTCTGGAGTATCCAAGAATGAGGGGAGTCTTTCTCTTGCAAGATAGCTTCTCTTGCAAGTAGTAGCTCTTTGCATTACATTCAGGCCAAGTTTTGCCGTGGAGGCTGCTCCAGAGTGTCAAGACAATCTTTCTCCTTAATGCCTTTAGGAACTTGTAGATAAATAAGAAAATGTTTAGTACCAAATTTATTAACCCTGGCAGGGATGCTGGCTGTACTAGGGAAAATGCAAAGCAAGCTGCTTACTGTACTGCTGGCCTTGAGCATTAGGCAAATAACTTTGCCACAGAATCATGGGTGTCACTAGATGCTGAGTCTGGAGCTGATTCCACTGGAGATTTCTTGAATGTTTGTGCTAAATGCTAAATTTCTAATCTGTGACTCTGGAGTCTAGGAAACATGCCTGTATAGTCTGTGTTATGGTTAGCTTTTGTTGCTTACATGTGTTTGTAAATTCTCTTAGCTTTTTAGTTTTAGCTTTTCATTTATTTATATTAAGGGAGCAGACATTTTTGGAGGAAGGTGAAATTCCTTGGTTACGATTCCGAGATGACGTAGAAAGTAGCAGTGATGAGGAAAGCGATCCAGTTAGTGAATTTGTGCATCTTGGATTCTTCTTGTTGGATGGAAATAACAACCTTGAGGATGACTCCAGTGTGAGTGAAGACCTGGATGTGGAGTGGAGGTATGCATTTGATAATTGTCTGCTTTAATTTTAGAGGTTTTGTAGTTACTATTTTGTGTTTTATGTAAGATGTCAAAAGTACTCATGGCTACCAGTATGCAGTTGCTTCAAGGACTGATAATCTCATTTTAAGGTTTAAAGTACTTCAAGTGCTATGTATCTGCTAATGAGAGAAAAGGGAATAGATTTGCTAAATCAGGCTGTGATTTGACAAAATTTTGGTGCCCTAAATATGATAGGGATGGATTAAATTTCATTTAATTTTCAAGTGGAAGTATAACAAAAGTAAGGCAATATAAATGTAATCAGCGTTCAAGTCACTCCTATTTTATAATTGGTATTTTCCTCCTTTGAAACTGGAGTAAGTTAGCTATTATAAACGCATTTTATTTCTCTGTGAAATGCCATGCACTTACCTAATATTATCATAATTTTGAATGCTTCACTCTATTTTCTGTCGTTAGATTACTGGAGGATATTGCAATAAGTTTATTATAAAAATGCTGCATATACCAGGAATAAAGTGATTGGAGTCACGTTCAGAACAGTATAATGTGTTTGTTTTAGAATGAGATAGAAGGCTTTCCAGTGAGAGGCATAACACTTGCTTTCTTCTGCTTATTAAAATATAAACTACTGTGCAGACATACCAACACTGGTATTTTCTCCTTGTGAAGTTATACTGTGGAAAAGCATAAAAGGAGCTAATGCATGAGAGTCCAAACTAGAAGTAAGGCATGTGTTCTTACGCTGTCAGGCAGTAAGCTAGCAATGGAATTGTGTGATAGGGACAGAAGCTGTGTTTTAAGTGTTGGAGGTTAGCCTTGGTAAGCTTCCTAGTTACTAAAAACAGGAACAAAGTTGATGATGGTCTGTTTTGTCTGCTGAGCATATGCAGACCTGTTCATGATTTCACTTGTGCCTGTTTTAAGATTTGATTTCTGAATTTCTAGAACAGAACTCAAAGGAGCTGCCAAGCCATGAATTGTGACACATGATGTAATCAAAATCTGATTGTTAGTTGTAAAACAACCCTAACAGCATACATATGAAACATATTAGCTGAACTTATGCCCTTGCGCACTAAAAACTCCTATCTGGATGTTCTGAAGTAAATATTGTGGGGAGTGTGGTACCACTGTACTGGGACCAGAGGTAGGGAGCTGCAAAGCTGCCTCTGAGAGGCTGGGACTGCCGCATGTGGGACCCAGCTGGTTCCAACTGGCTGCAGTGGACCCACCACAGGGTGGGGCCTCTGGGAACATACTTAAAGGATAAAAAATGCTGGACAGCGAGCAGTGTGTGAGAGAGAAATTAGGATGATGTCAGAGAAGCAACACTGCAAGATACCATGGTCAGAAAAGAAAGGGGGCGGAAGTGCTCTAGGTGCTGGAGAAGAGATTTCCGTGCAGCCCCTGGAGAGGACCATGGTGGAACAGGTAGGGATTTGCTAAAGGAAATGTGTCTATGGAGAACCCATGCTGGAGCAGTTAGTGAAGGACTTCACATAGTGGGAAAGACCCATGCAGGAGCAGGGAAACAGTGTGAGGAGAAAGTGATTGCAGAGAGGAACTACCGTGGACTGACCACAACCCCTGTTCCTTTTCCTGTGCACTGCTTGGGATAGGGGAACTTGGAGGAGTCAAGGATGAAGGAGTGAAATTGAGTCTGGAAATAAAGGGGAGTGCTAAGGGAAAGGTGTTTTAGTTTTTGTCTGTTTCTCACCATTCAAATCCATTTTTATTTGCAATAAATTCATTTAGAATCATTGAGCAGCCTAACTTGAAAGGAACCTCAAAAGATCATCTGGTTCAGCCTTTCAATTAAATTAAGGCTTTTCCTAAATTGAGTCTATTTTGCCTGTGGTGGTGATTGGTGACTCATCTCCCTGTTGTTATCTTGACCCATGAGCTTTTGATCTTATTTACATGTCCAGTTGAGGCAGGGGAGGGAGAGATCAGCTGTTTGGGTATCTGGCTGTTATTAGCAGGTGATGTGCAATAATTTGATATACCCAGACTTTCTGTTCCAACTATTTATTTTGAAAATAAGACCGTTTCCTAACCCATGTTTTTCAGACTACTTGATGAGTTTGGTGATGGCCTAGGACTTCCTCAAGCTATTCCTTACATGGAACCTCAACTTCTCACATTTATGGCACTAGAGGAACATTTAGAAGCTGTGGAGGTATTAAAACATTTCTGATAGTCTTACATCAGTGATGTTGTGACACAAATGTTTATAGTTGAATCCTTCTTCAACTTAATCTGAAAATTGGGAGAATGGGGGGGAAAAATACTTCCTGTGTTAGTTTGAACTTTCAGGTCTTCAAACATGAAAATGCATCTTGGAAGTTCTTTTAAAGGATGTACTACAAGAAGTCATTGATTGGTACCTATTCCTTTTAGCATATGTATTTATTTCCTCATAAGGGAAAGAAAGTTACTGATTTCTACCAGTATAAACATATGCCATTTAATTTATTCTAAAGAATTTTGCCAAATTCTCTACATAACAAAGGAAAGCTTATACTTGAATCTGTGCCTGTGAATTATCCCAGCTTTTTTTTTTTTTTTTTTTTGCAAGAGTACATTTGGATTTCTCAAATTTTTACTTTTTTACTTATCAGTAGAAGACTTTCCTGTGTTTGACTGTCTTGACTCTGTGTGTTTTAAATTTAAAAAAAAATAGTTTAAAAGACCCCCACCCAATAACAAGCAAACAAAAAACCCCAATCAGGTAAAGAAACCACCCAGAAGAAAAAACACCTCTTATCTTTACCTTGTTCTAATCCCATTTCACCTGTCTAATTTTGGATAGACCAAAGCATGCATTATCAAGAGCCAGCATGGTTATGATCTTTGTCTTTTGTTTGTTACTATAGGTTGGTCAATGTCAGAGTGAATATAGAGCTAGCAGAAACCCAGTTTGATGCAATGCGACAATTCTTGCATCACCAGAAATCTCCCCTGCAGGGTATTTGTCAAAATAAGAGTTAAATGATATGTAGACATATAATATGGTGTTACAACAGCTGAACTGAATGTTTTTTGGGTGATATAAGTTTAGGGCAGCAAGGGGCAGTTTGACTGCTAGCATTTACTTTAAAGGGGTGAACAGGGCAAGGCTGTATGTCATAGTGTGCTTGCAGACAAAATACCAAGGGCACTTTGAAATGCTTTCTAAAGCTGGCAGGCAGTGGAACAGTCATAGATAATGGGTTGTTTCCCATGGATATGTGCAAAGTCAATGATTTTCTGAATGAGCTTCACAGGTCTTTTCCAAGGCAGTGGAAGGGCTGTTGCCTTAAGCTGCCAGTCATTGTACATCCCCCAAGGTATATGGGAGGTCATCATTCATGATCAAGTATCAGAGGGTTTTCTCCAGCTGTGTAGGGTCTTGTTAGCATTACTCATTTAGAGACACTTCATTAATGTGGGGAAGGTGTGTTGATATCCTTATTATAAAAGCAGTATTTTGAAGCTGTATATTCTTGTGTCTTTCCTAGATGCTGGTTCTCACTACATCAAAAAAACCAGAACTACAGAAACAGTTGACCTCCTCCTTTGCACCAAAGCAAGAGGATCTGTGTAGAGAGGGGAAACTAATCCCATCTTTTTTTTTTTTTTTTTTTTAATTTGCATAGTAACACTTGAAGAGGAGACTGAGTTTATTATGACTCAAGTTATTCTTTCTCATTCCTGTGTAACAATATTTGCCTAATTACTCTGCCAGAAGAAATGTGTGCAGTCTTGTCAGAGTGACCTGTAAAAGTAATCCTAGGTGATTATGTGCATGGCTGGCTGAGGAGGTGCTGTAATTGCATTTATGTCACCAGGAACAGTGTCACTGAACACCATTAGCAAGCAGGCAGATGACTACAGAGGTACCTGTGGCACTGTGAATGTGGGAAAGCCAATTCTCTAACATAGCAATTGTGCTTGAAAGTAGCACTTAATGGTGTGAAACTTTATGGTGGGCGTAGAAGTCTGACATATTTAGAATTAGTCAGCAGAAAGTGGTAATTGAGTAATAAAAGGAGGAATTGTACCGATTGTGACTACATGGACAACACAGGTTGTGAGTAAGAATTCCAAATATTCCCTTCAAACCTCAAGCAGAAATAAAGAGCACATATTTTTCCAGTATGAAGTTGGTTACTAAAATTGTTCAGAAAATATAAGCAAAATGATTTACTCTTGCTTTGAAATACTTGAGAGGGATATGACATAATAAAGCATCCAAAATTCAAGTGTATCTTAATTAATTAGAGGGGAGGGAGTGGGAGAGAGCTATCCCAAGTAATTGTGATATTTGGAGGGGAGAAGTAATGAAAATACTAGATAACTTGTTTTGAAAAGCTATGTTCTATAAGGCTTTGGGTTCTTAAAAGTAGTAAAATGCATGTGTGATTTAAATTTTTTTTTTCTTTCATCTGTTATAAAGAAACAACATAGCTGGGAGTGTCTGGTTTACTTCATTAGCAGTACAGAACAGGCTGTCTGTCTGCACTGCATCAGTGACATTATAAGTATTTCCTGTGCCAGTTCACAGATGTGAAGAGTTCAAACCCCTGTAGGCTGTAGCGCTCTTGATTTTAACAAAACAATGTCCAGCATTTTTTTATGGTACATGGAGAAGTAAGCAGTGACATGAGTAATTAGAGGAATGAAGTACAGGTATTTTGAAGATACGCCTTAGAAAAGTTTTAAAATAGACACTGCTTTGCTTTGAATTTGTAAATGTGGCTTTAAGCATCAGAGTTACTGTAAGGCTTTATATCTATGATGTTTCTTATGTGTAGGTTTCAAAAGCAAGCAAGCAATACAATGTTTTCTGTTTGAGAATACTCATGCTGGGTGTAAACAGAGATGTTTGACACGTAGCTACTGTTGCAACCTTCTGTGTGCGTAGGATCTTCTATGTGAACTAGGATCTTGCCTAGTTTTTCCAGGTGTAGTAGTTACTCTGATTAAGCATAATATTTTTACCTACCACTGCACTTATAGCAAAATCCAATTACAAATTCTAAAATAATCTTAGTGTTAGTAAGGTAGTATTTTCTGCTGTAGCAGAATTTGATGGGTATTAGCTGTAAAATTGGAGCAGTGTACCTGTTTTGCAGGGGGACTCGCACACTGCGCTAGGGATAACCCCAAGTTTTCTCTTAAATTGAGAGATTCCAAGATGAGAATACATGTGGCAGTAGGAGCTGTAAATATTTGTTAGCTCATGCTGAACTTTCTCCCCCACAGAGGTTTGACTGTGAGTATAAACCTGCTAGGTTGGATCTGTGGTACTGTGGTTGCTTGAGCTACCTTGTCACTGTGATCCAAGTGCAGGCATGTTTTCAGATTGCAGCTCTAGTAACTTTAGGGAAGGTTTAAGAGGAAAGACTACTGGAAAGGTTTCTGTATAATCCAGTGTTTCTCTAGTATATAGAGCTTTTTGGTTAAGTGTATTCCCAACATTACAGATTACACTGTCTTACACTTCTTACTAAGAGAGTTTTGTGGCCAATAGAGTAAATAATTTTCAAGCTGATTGGAACCGTAAGTTACTGTACTTAAGGGATGTGACTGACTCATTAAGGGTGTGAACCTGGTGCTTCTGTGTTCTTGGTTCTTCAGTTTCAGTTTGTTTGCTGTTCAAACAGGTATAGCTAGTACATTTCTTAGCAAATATAACCAAATATTCTGAGTTCTGTGATTTTGATTTTTTTTTCTACTAGACATCCTTCTAGTGTCTTACATGGTTGAATGTATGATGTACACAGCAAATATATGTAGCAAATATACCATAGCCTTGGAGTCTTAAAGATTTTTGTATGGTGAAATTTGAGTTTAAAACAAAGTTGCTTCAGAGCATTATGTCTGTCTTAAGATTAGAAACATCTACGTGGATCTTGGGGTTTTTATTTCTGGAAGTTTACACCATTAGTGTAGCTTAATACTTTTTGTTTGTGCCCGACTATTTCAATAGTTGAAGCCAGGAAACACATTAATGAGGCATTTATTTTCAGAAGTAAAATGCAAAGACAGTTTTAGATTGGCGAGCCTTATTACATTTTCAACTTGCTGCCTTTTCTCTAACTTTATAAAATTAACAGATGTTCATTGTAGATTGTGACTCTGTCCTCATACTCTAAGAATGCTTAAAAAACAAGGCATTGCTGTTTTGACCTTCAGTTTCATCTCATTCATTACAAAACTAAAAATGATGTAATGGTTAGTCTGATAGACGTATCTTCCATTTTAAAAAGTAATACTGCTTGAATTGAATTCTTTTTCTTGCTTGTTTGTTTTTGTATGAAATCTTACATTTGTGAGTAAGAGAACTTGATCTCTCCTTACCCTTTCAGACTGCTCTGGCACAGTTGGAGTCTCTTACATTTGATGTTGAACAGACTCATCCACCAGCTACGAAAGAAACCATAGATTGTTTGCCGCAGAGTATCATCACAGGTGACTACAATGGTATGGAAAAATAATGAAAAAGTAATTTCCACAAAGTTTGTAAGATCAAGTTCAACTTTCTGTGATACCATAGATGCAATATTTAAGTATACTTTCTCCATAATGCTGTTTTCAGTTCTTTTGAATCTGAGTAGAATTTTGATCCATCTGGAAAACTAATCTTTACTGGAGTTACTGTGACTGTATTTTGCAACCTTTAGTGATACTGTTGATAACATATCTCTTTTGATTTGAGCTCATCTTAGATGTAAAACAAAGTATTAATTATTTTTCTTCATCATGGGTTTAGGTCAAGAGCAGTGTTGTACTATCTGTTGCAGTGAATATATAGAAGGTGAAATCATAACTGAGCTACCCTGTCATCATTTGTTTCACAAACCTTGTGTAACTCTTTGGTTACAGAGAGTAAGTACTACAGGACTGGTGGAGGATTTGTGGGGGGTGTTGTGTAATTCGTGTATTCTTCGGGGAAGAACGACTTTTAAGTCCTTGAAAATGTGGGATGAAATACCAAGAGATAACTGGCTGTTGAATTTATGCATTATGGAACCAAATTCTAGTGCAAGTGAGGAAAGAAAGCTGTATTTGTACTTGCCTGAAGGGTAATTTCTTTAATTGAGGGAATATTTCTGTAGGGGAAAACACATTTTCCTTTACTGAGAATGAAAGACATGGATGAGTTATAACTTCTTTTGGTACAAGAAAAGCTTTCTTTACTATATTCCTGCCTTGAAGTAAAGTTGATGGATTCATTTTCTCTGAGAATGGGTCTGCTCTGTCTTACCACAATGTCAGGCCCATTTATGGTGACAGCTAAGGCTGGCAGAAGAAATACTGAAATGCTTGTAGATTAATTTTTTTTAAATTACCTTTAGTAATTCTATATGATATTAGATTTCATTTTCATAACCTGTAATCAGTTTCCTTCCAAATGTCTTAAAAAGGCTTGCATCACGTTGAAGCTAGACTAAAACGACCATAATTAATGTTTTTTTTACTTGCACTCTCCTTTATGTGCAGTGCAGGCCTGGGCTTGGTAGTTCTCAGTGAGCCTACAGTGCAACACAATTTCAAGAGTATAAGGGAGATTAATTGATTGTACTATGGGGGTCATAGCAGAGCACCTGTAGCATGGAGGGTTGATGGATTTAGTTGGTGGGTTTATAATTTTTTTACCTTGATAATGTTGATTACCATAGTAATTTTCCTTGGTTTACACATCCTGCTTTTTTTTTTTCTGTTGTCATAGTAAACTGCTATTGCTGAAAACTAGGACAAAACACTTCCTCTTATATTTGGGCTGTGCCTAGCTTATTTTTAATCCTTGCCTCAAAAAAAAAAAGAAATCCCACCTGTAAAATCAATGCTTTGAAGAAGAATTTGGAGACAACCTGATGCATTTGCTGCATAGCTAGTTTAAAAGCAAAACAAGTCTTTGTTCTGAGTTTGTGTTAGCTGTCAGCTCCAGGTTGCTCTGCAGTCAAATTGGAGTTTGAGGTGGTGCTGTTGTGAAGACACTAAATACTTTATAAATAATTATTAGCTTTTTAATAGAATTGCAAACTGTGCAAATGACCTGGGTTTTTTTTCTCTTTTTGTAGTCGGGAACATGCCCTGTTTGTCGTCATGTGCTTGCACCTGTACATCCCGAAGCAGCTGATTGACCCTGTTTTCTTTATTTGGTTGATGATTCAGCATCTTCTGTTAATATTGCTACAGGACCCTCAGACTAGGGTCAGAAATAAAATCTGCCACCAAAATAAAAATGTAAATTATGCCTGTTTTAATTATAATGTGAAAACAGTTCAGTATAAAATATTAATATGTAGTCATGGATTGGCTTGGGTTGGAAGGGACTCTAATGATCATCTGGCTCCAACCCCCCTTGCTGTGGCCGGGGACACCTTCCTCTAAGCCAGGTTGCTCCAAGCCCCATCCAACCTGGCCTTGAACACTTCCAGGGATGGGGCATCCACAGCTTCCCTGGGCAACCTGTGCCCATGTCTCACTGCCCTCACAGCCAAGAACTTCCTCCTAATGTGATCTAAACCTGCTTTCTTTTAGTTTGTAACCACTCCCCCTTGTCCTGTCACTCCATGCCATTTTGAATAGACCCTCTCCATCCTTCTTGCGAGCTCCCTTCAGGGGCTGGAAGGCCACAATTAGGTCACCCCAAAGCCTTCTCTTCTCCAGGCTGAACAATCCCAATTCTCTCAGCCTTTCCTCATAGCAGAGCTGCTCCATCCCTCTGATCACCTTGGTGGCCTCCTCTGGACTCTCCAACAGCTCCATGTCCTTCCTGTGCTGGGACCCCAGAGCTGGAGGCAGCTCTGCAGGTGGGGTCTCACCAGAGCGGGGCAGAGGGGCAGAATCCCCTCCCTCCCCTGCTGCCCATGGGGCTTTGGATGCAGCCCAGGACACACTTGGCTTTCTGGGCTGGGAGTGCCCATGGCTGGCTCATGTCCAGCTCTCACCCCAGCACCCCCAAGTCCTTGTGGGCAGGGCTGCTCTGGATCTGTTCATCCCCAGCCTGGGTTGGCACCCGGGGCTGCCCCAACCCAGGTGCAGCACCAGCACCTGGCCTTGTTAAACCTCATGAGATTCCCACAGGCCACTTGTCAAGTTTGTCTAGATCCCTCTGGATGGCATCCCATCCCTCAGGAGTGTCAGCTGCACCACTCAGCTTGGTGTCATCTGCAGATCCGCTAAGGGGGCACTTTGTCCCTTCATCAGTGTCATTAATGAAGACATTAAACAGTACTGAAGGTTCCTGAAGGGACAGCACTTCTCACTGTTGTCTATTAGGACTGTGAGCCATTGACCGCCACCTTCTGGACATGGCCATCCAGCCACTTTTTAGCAGTCTAACAGCCCACCCATCAAATCCTCCAATTTAGAGAGAAGGATGTTGTGGGGGACGCTGTCAAAGGCTTTGCAGAAATCCAGATAAATGACATCTGTAAGCCTTTCTTTATCTACTTCTGTAGTCGCTCCATCATAGAAGGCCACCAGGTGGGAAAGAATGAGAAAGCAAATAGGAAAAATTGTCTTGTTTCTGTTCAAGGTTCATGTTATCTATACATGCACTAGTACATTGGAAGCATTCAGATTCTGGCAGGTGTTGGTAAGTTATTTTCGCAATTAGACAAAGAGGTAACAATTTTTTCTGAACTAGCCATAGCAACAGTAATTAACATAGTATGAAAACAATTTCCCTCAAGTCAGAGGGAAAGTTCCCAGGGTTTTGGATAAGGTTACATGGTAAACTGCCTCCTAAGTTGAAACACTGTAGAATCCTTCATTGCTTTTCAAGGCAGAAAGCTCCTATTTCCCCCTTCTTTCCTTTTCTGTGCTTGATTGAACATCTGAGGAAAACAAACTTTTTTTTAATATATAAAGTAAAGCTGCAAAATGCAGTTATCTGCTATCTCTGAAAAATAACTCCCTACAAACCACATAAGCTGCTTATATAAGCTGTGAAAAGTGCTTGGATCAGAGTGTTTGAGTCGAAAGGGGCCTTACACATCACCTAGTTCTAACCCCCCCCGCCATGGGAGATAGGTTGTTCCAAGCCCTATCCAGCCTGGCCTTGAACACTTCTAGGGATGGGGCAGCCACAGCATATCCAGACAGCCTGTTCCAGTGCCTCACCACCCTCACAGTACACAATTTCTTTCTAATACCTAATCTAAACCTTCTCTCAGTTTAAAACTCTTACTCCTCCTGTTATCAGTGGACTCCCTGGTAAAAAATTGCTCTTCATCTATTCTCTAGACCCTCTAGAAGGCTTCTCTAAGGTCTCCCTGGAGTCTTCTCCAGGCTGAATGACCCTAGCTCTCTCAGCCTGTCCTCATAGGGGAGATGCTTCAGCTCCCTGGATATTTTTTCAGCCCTCCTCAGGGTCTGTTTGAGTACATCCATGTCTTATGCTAGGACTCCAGAGCTGGACACAGCACTCCAGGTGCAGGGAAAATGCTTCATGGGAGTGTAGCATGGAGGCAGAATCATCTCTCTTGGCCTGCTGCCCACAATCTTTTAATACAGACCAGGACACACTTGGCTTTCAGGGCTGCTAGTGCACATTGCTGGGTCATATCAAGCTTTTATCATCCAGCATCCCAAGTACTTCTCAGTACCCCTCTCAATCCATTCTCTGCCCACCCTGTGTTTGTACTTGGACTTGCTCCAACCCAGGTGCAGGACCTTGCGCTTGGCCCTGTTGAGCTTCATGAGGTTCATACAGGCCCCTCTCAGGCCTGTCAAGGTCCCTCTGGGTGACATCCCCTCCCTCCAGTGTGTCCACCACTGCACACAGCTTGGTGTTGTCAGCAAATTTGGTGAGGCTGCTCTGTCCCACTGTCCATGTTGCTGACAAAGATGTTTAACAGGGCCAGTTCCAACAATAATGCTGGAGGAATCTTCTTTTCTCTGGTCTCCACGTGGGACCATTGAGCCATTGACCCTCTGAATGTGACTGTCCTGTCTGTCAGATCTGTGTCTCTCCCATTCAGAGAGAAGGATATCATGTGGCCCAGAAGTCAAGGACTCTCAGAGCAGTGGGGTCCTGGATCCCAGACTGTGCTTCTGTTCCCGCTGTCAGCACATCTCTGTGTTTGAGTGCACTGTTCAGCCGGGTTGAAATCTTGTGGCCTGTTTGTCTTTCCCTTTAACTGCCTTCTGTCATCTTGTAACTCCTCTGTAATCTTACCTGCAGAGCTCTGCAACCCCTCTCACTCCCTGGACTAGAATAGAAACAGATCACCTTGAAGTAACTCCTCAGGTGAAAAATCCAGTTCAAAACCACCCCTTTCTTTTTGAAAGCTCTACAGGGTTTCTAGAGTTTACCTCTGAGAAAGAGCCCTAAGTTGTCTGTGCACCATCACTTCCTATTTTCTTTTTTAGCCTTCTTCCTTCCTTTCTTCCTTTGCAGACTGTCCAAGCCATTCACATTTCTTCCTCATGTTTCCTGCCATCTGTATCTTGCTAACTTCCCCTCTTCTTGCAAGCTGCATTGTATGCCGTCTTTGGTTTAGGTGCTCATTCTACTTGTTACCAGACCTGTACCCCTCAATATTGGAATTCCTTCAGAGCCTAATTGCTGCAGCCCAGGCTGCCTCCAGTCTTGGTCTCTCTCATAAATTCTTCCATATTAGTGAGAAACAAGTCAAGAAATGTTTCTCCTCTGGTCTGTCTTCATCATCTGGGCTAGAAACTTACCCTCAATGCCCTCCTGTATTTACCTGGACTGCTTGCAGTTGCCTCTGCTGTTTTCCCAGCAAACATCCATGTGGCTGAAGTCTTCTGTCACGATCATGGCCTGCAAATGTGATTCTTCCTGCAGCTGAAGAAAGAGCTCTTCACCAGCCTTCTCTCCTTGATCAGGTAACGTGTAATAGACACCAACCACAAGGTTTCTGTTGTTGGCTTAGTCTGTAATTTCCATCCATAAGCTCTTGACCTGCATGTTGCTGTTCTTCAAAGACAGCTTTGTGCAATCAATCTCATTTTTGGCATGGAGGAAAATTCCCCCAACTCTTTTTTTGCCTGTCTCTTTTGGATAGTTTGTAGCCATCAGTCACAGCACTCCAGTTCATCCCAGCAAATTTCTGTGGTAGCAATCAGGTCATGGTTATGTCTCATAAAGATACTGGTACCAGCTGGATTTTTAATCTCTTGCATGAGTTCAATGCAAGGTCACAAATATGTGAGCCTTTGGAGGCTGTTACAACAACATTCAACTAATAGTACCTTTGTGTTTACTTTAAGAAGTTACTCCATTTCTCTGTTGGATCTGTCAAGCCTGTGGGATCTGAAGTAGCTTAATTCCTCATTTTACTTCTTTTATGTCTTTATTTTAATTCCTTGTATTTATTTCCTTGTTACATTTCTTTCTTTTATTTTCTGCTTCATCAATTTTCTCTGGTCTTGCTTTGGAGTGGAAGTGTTCACTTGAAACTCTCACTATGGGCAGTTTTTCATCTGTCTGAGTTCACCAGTTCTGGCTATTTCAGAACTGTGCACCCCTGGTTCCACTTTCAGCTTGGCAGTTAGTGCACTGCTTATTTGACAGGCTTGGAGCCCCAGGATGTGATGCTGCTTTGGCCATAGGGCTTCCCTTGAATTTTCATACTCCACGTCTAAAATAATCTGCCACTGGCTTTGTATGTGGTGTCATTTCCCCTCAGAATACATTTCTGGTGCATCAGTGTTCTGACTCACCTTTCCAGGCTTGAATTCGCTGATCATCAGATTGACTTTTTATGTTGTGGAAAATTGTGTGCTCTATATCTGATACCAGAGACTCAATCATTATCACACGCTAAAAAAAAAGAAAAAAAGAAGGAGAAAACAAAACACAAAAAACCTCACACCTCCCAAAAAACCCTTTTTCAATCTAGTAACTACAGTGTGCAAAAAGCTGAGAGTCTTCCATTTTGAATAAACAGTCCAGTTCTGCTCCAAGCACATTGAAAGTATTTTATTTCTGTGGCTTTTAACATCTTCTCTTGAATTTAATTGAAAGGTAGGTATTCAAACTTGTAGGGACAACATGTAAGATCAGTTGTTAAATGTTTAACTATTTCCAAGATGCTACCTTCTTTTTGTATTTTTAAAGATATAAAAAGTCCTGTATTCTTCAGTTTGTTTAAAGAATTGCAAGGTTGTATTGCACAAAAACTAAGTGTTGCAACAACATAATTCTTCAGAACATGAAGAAGAATGTTGTAGTTTTTGAGCTTTTTCCTCCAGAGATAGTTTACCCTTTTAAAATTAAAATAATGAGAATGAAATACTGTCTCACAGGAGAAGGGAACTGGCTATAACTTGTTGACATGATGATACGATTTGTTATTTGTGCCCTATTTTGCAAAGCACTGAATTTTCCTAACTTTGGGGGATTTGTTTTTTTGGTGGCACTAGCAATGCCTACTAAGTGATCCTTGGAACTCTTCTTTTTTCTGGAGTTTTTGTTTTTTTTTTTTTTTAAACCTCCCCTGGTTGGGAATTACTGCTTTACAGTTTGAATCCTGAAAACTGTATTAATACTGTAGTGATGCTGCTTGGCTTTCTGCATAAACACTTTGGTGTAGTCTCACAAAATTCCATTTGTTCTTACTTGAATAGAATAGGAATGAAAGTGGGGCTTGCTGGGGCTGACAGAATTTGTCCCATACAGGGCTTCCTTGAGTAGATTTTTAGTTGTTAAAGATCAAGAAAATGTATTTATATTGTAATCTTCCAATAAGATACAGCTGTTGCCACTGAAAAAAATACACTGCTATTCTTGGTAGGCTCATTCTTGCTCAGAAAGCCAAGGCAAAGACTAAAACAAAATCAAGTTTCCTCTTTGATTGCCCAGCTGCTCTTCTACCTTGAAAATCTATTATTTTCTTTCCAGTTGCTTTTTGTTGAAACAGATGTAATGAGGTTTTGTGGGACACTGAGAGTATACAAAGAGAACCTTCTTTACTCTGAGGCTTGAGTGATTATGGAGTGGGGCTCAATGAGTGAAGTGTAGAACAGCTGGCAAGAACTAGTGGATAAGGCTCCTTGTCTTGTGTTACAAGGAGACAAATGGGCTGACAGTCATCTGTGTGTAACCTTCAGATGTACAGACCTGGTATCAAAGGTTTGAACCAGTGTTCAGGAGTCTCGAAATGCCCCTGATTTTGCTATTGCATCATTAAAATCCAGTGCAAACTAACCCAAAGAAAGTCTGGCACTAGTCAGAACCAAGGGAGCACAAGGGTTCCTCATAAGCTTGTGCCACATTCCTCACAATGCAGTGTAAAAAATATTGAAAATGAAAGTTCTCTTCCTTAGGTTTGAAGCAAACTCTTTCAGATGGCTTTGGGTGGAGAGAGAGGAGCATATTTTGTTGAGAATATGATGTATTTGGCATGGATGTAATTCACTCCTAAAGCATATTTCCAGGTACCTTATCTTTCTCTTTGAACTTGGAATAGCATCATTCCTGAAAAGGCCCATTGTGTTTTAGCAAATTTAAGACTATTGCCATAAGAGACACATTTGAAAGCAGCAACATCAGGGTTGTTTATTTCATAAAATGAATATATGCAGCTGTAAGAATCCTTTTCCACATTTTCTTTTTAATAGGACAGTCTCTCCGTGGTGATGCACTAATGTGAGCACATCTGAATTGATACTGTGAATGCAGTAGGTATCCTGTTCTGAAAAATGCCAAAGATGGGAAAAGAAAAACAACCCTGGCTGAGTAATTTCAGTTTTATTTTATCTGCATGTTTTTACAATCCATTCTCTTTCCCTTGGTGGTTTTTTTTTTTGGTTTGTTTTTTTTTTTTTGCTTGTTTTTTTTTTTTTTGTGTCACTGAATGCTTCAGGATATTCAAAATGGAAAACAGGAAAATACGTTAGTTATGTGCAGTCCTTTGGTCAAGGTGGTACACACAGCTGAGATGCATAATTATTTAGACAAGAGAAGTAATATCACTATGTGGAGAATAAGTCTTCACTCTTTATAGGTTAGTAAGCATAATATATATTTACAGATCTTTATTGTCCTAAAATTCCACATAACTGTAATTTTTTCCAGTCTTAAGCCTCTCTGTAGATAGACAGTTACCTTGCTCTGAGTCATGTATCATAAATAATTATGGACGAAACAACTAATGATAGTTATTAATGAGTAAGTATGAGGATTTAATGATGTCTTGAGGCCAAAATGTAAAGGGCATGATTTTAATTTATACTGGAGTTGCTTTGCCCTCCTGAGGCAAAAGAAAAGGCTCTCAAGAGGACGTAAAGGAGAATTAGGTAAGAAATAGGAAGGTGGATTGTAGTCTAGCTAGTTTCTTCAACTACCTTTAAATCACAGTAAAAACAAGTCCTTTTTTCAGTTGTGAAGCATAATTGTCTTCAGCTTACCAGACAGCAGCCCTTGAAAATATGTCAAGGAAGTCAATGAAATTTAATGTGATGGTGAGAATTACATTTTCCAAGGCAAGTTAGGCATTTTATGTCATGTTTTCTAATTGACAAGAACCAAGGGCTACAATTTTAGTGTTGTAAGTGGTACTGATTAATGATAGTTAGGACCTGGTCATTCTTTCATAGCTCTGTGTTAGGAAAACCTAAAGAGGAAATAAATTTCCTAATAGGGAATAAAAATCACTGGTCAAAGTATTTCTTTATTGTATGTTGAGTACTATGACCTGCTAATATGGAAGAGCGTCTCTGTCAATGCTTAGAACAGTTTCCCTGTGGATGAGTGGAATTCCCTGCTCTTACTAAACGCAGAAATACAAAAAAGCTTTTCTAACACTGCTTTAATGCTGCAGTAGGAGGATGTCAGCTGCAGAAACACTGACACATATTTTAAAATGCTATTTGCATATTCCAGACATCCTTTTTTAAGGTGGTAACTTGCTTTGCTAGTCGAGAAAGATGTTCTTGTCAGCAATACTGTAAATAATTTCCCGTTAAGCTATTTTAGTGAAATGAAATGGAGCCTGCATAGAACTTGTTCTGTACATGCCTTTGTTTTCTTTATTGTTTTAACTCCCTGAATCACAATTCATGTAAGCAAGAAGAAAGTTTTGCTGTAGAGATTAAGAATGGGATATAGTCCTCATTATTTACATTAAAGCTCCATGAGACTGTGAGACTTTTCTTCTGACAGTATGAAAGATGGCTGAATGGGCCAACCCAAAGCAACTCAAGAATCACACACAAAACCAGCAGAGCCTGACTAAAGAGTTTGCTCATGAATTGTGAGCTTTTGGAAAATAAATAAATAGGACCATTTAAACAGAAGTGATACAAGAGAACAGGGGATCCTCAGCAGTGTTTGTCACCTGCAGATAGCCACAGTCCTCCTTCAGTTATCTTTGTCCCTGTGAGACAGCAAGTGTCTTTCTTGGAGCTTTTGAAATAAATGTCTAGTTCACCAGGGTTTTTGGTGAAGAAATGCCCTTCAGGTCCTTTCACTTCATGCAGTTTTCTTCTGAAAGTGGCCAGCAAGAAGGGGAGAAATGGGAGCAGAAAAAGTGTGGTCTTTCTAGTGAATCTAAACAACCTACAGTATCAACCAAAACCAAATTCAGTTGTGAGTATAGGGAAGGAAGCAAAAAAAAAAGGAGAGTGTGGCACAAAATTGCTTTTGACAGCTCTGTCCCAAAGCAGAAATCATGGAAGCTCCTGAGGCACTGCTGTCTGGCCCACTGCACTCCTCTAGCTCTTCAGGAAATGTGGACCCTGATCACTACAACACATTCAGAATCTCTTGGTCTAAATCTTACATGACCTGTGAGACAGTTTCTTTCTGATTGAGAGGAATAGTTTGCATTTATTTGGTGTCAAGGACACAGAAAGGATGCCTGTGTGCCCTGTGGGTTATTAAGGGCCTGTTCCTGAGACACCTGTGACCTTGCAGAAGGGTCTTTGTCTTAAATTATCACTTCAAACTGTGTCACTGTATACTCTCCTGCTCTGAATCAGTTACCATGTCTAACTGAAGAAAAGAAGCATCAGTTAATTTGTTGAAAAATTAATTTCTGTTCTGTTACTGAAAATGGTTTGATGAATGACAGTAATCAGAGGCATATTATTGCTGGTACAGTCTGTGTGTGTTAGTGGGGAAGTATCTGAAGGTAGCATTTTCTCCTTCCATATATTACAGAGGGAAGGTGTGTCTCTCTGTGTGCATAATTCAAGCACAGAGCACCAAGAGCAACCTCTGGGTGTTTCATTTTCAGAATAAGTACATATTCAAATTTTAACTTAAATTTGGAGCAAGTATAGATGATTTTGACTACTGTCCAGGGTTTGTACTTGGGATGCCAGTACTTCTAGAAAGCGTTCATCTTCTGTCCTTTGTTACGCATGACATCATGCATCTGAGAGAGATGACTAAATTTTTTCCCATCCACCTGCTGCATTTTGAAGTTATCAACAAGACAGAATAATTAGCTGACTTGCATTAATGTACTGGTTGTGCTGTGAATTAGAGCACAATGGAGAGTGCAAGGTAGCCTCAAGTCCTCTACAGTACCAGAAAAACAGATGCACTCAGGGAACGTACTGCAATGCAGGGCAGCAGCTTGTCAGAAAGACTTTAGACAATATTGCCTTAAAAAAAAAAAGAAAAAAGAAAGAGAAAAGAAAGGGGGGAGCATGTCGGGTCTGATCCAAATTTTCATAGGTTTTTTGCGTAGTTTCAACATTTTCTGGATAATCATCTGAATACTAAGAGATGATACCACAGGGCTAGATTGAAGTACAGTATCTGAATAAAGTGTTTCAGGGTCTTTTTACATAATTACCTGCCTTCAAAACTGAGATCACAGCTATGTACAACATATGGTGGAATTTCTAGTTCACTTTAAAGCTCAGGAGATCCGTTAGAAATTCTTCCAGGCTTTTCATTATCCAAGTAGAAAATACATCAAATATTGATGAACTTCTTGAAACATTGTGATCTGTCATTACATCATTTTAATGAAAAAAACCCTACTCTGAAAATAAATGAATATATTTATGTTGGCTACAGTTAAAACTGTTCTCGTGCTGCTTTTTGCTATCATTCTTACTAACAAATACTATTTATGTCTTCCTGTATCACATAAATTAAGCTTTGATGAAGGTCTAATTCTTCAAAATTCTTGCTGCTCTTTCCATGCATAAAATTCAAATATATTTGCAGTTCCCAAATGCAAAACTCCATTGCTGTTATATGACACACAATCCTCATTCAGAGGCAAATTACTCTTTTTCTTTCCTGCAGTGAAAAAGGAGTGAGAGAGCAAAAAAGTAGCTGAGCCTTTGTCTGTTTCCTTAAGTAAGTGAGTCTCTTGTCCTCTCTATGTGTGATAATTTGACATATGAGGTGATGACTAATTTTGCAAAACTTCAAGAGTATGACTTAGAATGGCAGAACTGGCTGAAAGATGTTGTGAAAGTTCAGTTTGAAATTCTAAAATACATATTCATTGCAAAGATGCTTACATGCCTGCAAGCATTTGCATTTCTTTCTCTGCTACTTAAAAAGCTAGTGAAGGATAGATAGTACTAGATGCTCAAGTGTTAATCTTTCAGCCTTTAAATGTCTTCGTCATGAGCTTGTTATGTTTTTCTTAATTGTGACCACTATCCTTTTTTTTTTTCTGAGCATCTGTGTAATATAACTGGGCAATGATTTCTAGTTCAAAGTAGGGAAGCAGAAGAGGATTGAGGGCTGTCCCTCAGTAACTAAATACAGACTGCAGTGTGCAAGGGAAAATAAAAAACCTGGTTCTTTTCCAGAAATTTTAATAACAGCATCCTTTTCAGGCAATATTCCCACTGAAATCAGTGTATTAAATTAATAATAAATAGATACAAATTTTTCTTCACAACTGTATTATGCAATGCAGAAGCATATAAGTTCTTCTAAGAGCTTTTATTTGCTATTACCTCAAGGCGTATGCCATTTGTTTTCTTTAGCTATTTATAAAACTTTAGTTTGTGGCTTTCATAATTTTGACCCAGTATATTCTAGAGCACTTGATAAAGCAATAGGGATCATTGTAAGAAATGAAAAAAAGAGAAAAGAAAGAAAAGAAGAACATTACATTTCCTAAATGCTTGTATAAAATAGTGTGGGATTACACAAATCACACGTAAGAACTGTGCAGCAGGAGTGTATGGTCTATGGGAGACAGAAATACCAGCAAAATAAACGTATTTTAGATACAAACGGGCAGTCTTTGCTTGCCATCTGTCTCAACATGATCAGATTACAGAGTGGTAGAGTGATCTCTGCAGAGCTTTCATGAGGGTTGTGAAGGAGGACGCGGCAGAGTCTTTATGGAGTTTGATAGGTAGCATTGCAGTGACACTTTCTGCAAGAAGGCATCTTGGTGCTGGGGACAGGAGGCTCTCTGGCACTTCACACTGTTGCACTGTACATGTATTTTCTGCACGTTTTCTGGCAAAATATTGGATTTCAGAAGTCATACTGTAGCCATAAATGAGTTGTTAAGTGTGCTAAGTCCTGCAGAGAGCCTTCAACAAATTAGAGAGATGAGCAATCACCAGCCATAGGGAGCTCAACAAAGTAAAGTGACGGGTTCTGCACCTGGGATGGGTCAACCATGGATGTATGGACAAACTGGGGAATAAAAGGCTGGAGAGCAGCACTTTGGAAAGGGACCTGGGGGTCCTGGTTGATGGCAAATTGGACATCAGTCAACAGTGCCCTGGATGCCAGGAGGGCCAACCCTTGTCCTGGGGGGCATCAGGCACAGCATCGCCAGCTGAGTAAGGGAGGGGATTGTCCCGCTCTGCTCTGCTCTGGGGAGGCCTCACCTCCAGTGCTGGGGGCAGTTTGGGGCACCACAATATAAAAAAAGCATAAAGCTGTCAGAGAGTGTCCAAAGGAGGCCATGAAGATGGTGAAGGGCCTCAAGGGGAAGCCGTATGAGGAGTGGCTGAGGGCACTTGGTCTGCTCAGCCTGGAGAAGAGGAGACTGAGAGGAGACCTCACTACAGTTACAACTTCCTTGTGAGGGGAAGAGGAGGGGCAGGCACTGATCTCTGCTCTGTGCTGACCAGTGACAGGGCTTGAGTAAATGGCCTAAAGTTGAGTCAGAGGATGTTAAGGCTAAGTATCAGGAAAACATTCTTCACCTAGAGTGTGTCTGGGCATTGGAACAGGCTGTCCACAGCACCAGGCTGGCAGAGTGCAAGAAGCGTTTGGACAATGCTCTCATTGTGTGACTCTTGGGGATGGTGTTGTGCAGGGCCAGGAGCTGGATTTGATGATCCTCGTGGGTCTCTTCAGCTCAGGATATTCTGTGATTCTATGATTTAATGAATCAATGATTCTATGTTTCTCCTTTAAGCCTGTTTTAGGGCATACTTTTTTAAGGTGAGCTGCCTGAGTTGTAACTCCTGGTTTAGTGCCCCTTTTAGTGCCTCTTTTCTTTGGTGTCTGGAAGCAGCTGGTTTGTGCCTAGGTGTCCTCAGAGGTGGCCTCCTTTGCTGCATGTAGTCAGCAGGAACTTAGTGTGCACCATTGTGGGACAATACACTCATAACAGGTAATCACAGTATACCACTTCTATACTGTCCAAAAATCATGCCCCAAATGTGTTTGAGAATCACTGAACTAACACTGATTGGAGGAGACGAGGAAGGATTTACAGAGCACAGTGTGGGAGACCATATGTTCCTGGGTGCAGCCACAGGATCATGATCCATGAGCAGGACATTCACCAGGGCCTTTGCAGCCCTTCTGTCTGTGCTGCTGCTCTGCCAAGTGCTGCCTGTGCTACAGTGCTCTCCAGGTTCATTTGGAGGTGGCTCATGTGGAGCAACAGGCCTTTGCATTATTCCCAAATGGACAGAAGGAAGAAGGAGACGTTGCTTCCTGATGCTCAAGAAGGAATTTGGGCCAACAGACACTTGTAGAACTTCCTGTCAAGAAAACTTGTGGCCTACCAAGAGTTTTAAAAGTCAAAAAATGTATTTTTATTCTCAGTGCTATGTTGTAATATCTGGAAGGATGCAAAACCCATATTGTTTTAGAAGTCATTAAATAGATGGGTTAGTGTTTATCATGTATTTAAAAATGAGTACAATTCTATAATTTCAGCGATGTGATTTCAGAGTAACTAAATGCAATCTAGTACATTTTTACATCTCTCCATGTGTGTACAGAGGAGAGAGCAGTAAAACATTGACATTAAGATGAGAGGGTGGAAACTGGTGTTTCATTCAATTAAATACATACTTTTTAGGGAGATGGGTAAAGTGGTGTTCTCCAGCTGTGCATCTGTCAGGTCTGCCAGGAATGGGTACAGTTTGGGTGGTCTCTACTTTGTTTTTGTGAAGGGATCTTGTTCTGTGTTACTGCTGCTGCCAGTTAGTATCATATATGGAGATATGTAACATCAGAACAAAACCTGAAAGATGAAGAAAGTGTTGCTGTCAGTTGTGCACTTAAAATATCTTTGGAACCAAAATATTTTTCTGTTTGGGCCTTCTTTTGCTGTAAGTGTGTTTTCGCACTTTTTTTTTCAGAAAAGGAAATTTGAGATTAAAAGTTGTGATGCAGTTTTTCCGAGAGCTGAACATAGTTATGGGTTGCTTTAGCCCAGGCTCATGCAGATGTCCTTTTTTATTTTTCAGTGCCAAAATTCAACAGTTCATTTAAAAGTTGGTTGTTCTTTCTGCATCCATGGACTTTTAGCTCCACCATTCACCTTCTCCTAACATCCCAGAGAAAAGTAAAAGGCTGTGACAGTGCTTGCTAGGGGGAAATACCAAGAAGGTTTGGGGGAAAAGAAATCTCAAACAGTAGCACAATTTCTCCTTGGCATGAGGTAATTTAGAAATAGTTTGTGTAATTGAAAAGCATGATTGGATACAAGTGTATCACGTGCATTGGTATGTATTATTATTTTTCATGTGACTGTAATGTTCTGTTCATTCCATCTATGCCCATTTTTTCTGCATATTTGGAAGTGTTTTCCCACATAAAATGAAATAGTTGTAAATAGAATGCAGATGAGAATACAAACTTTTCATTGTTTTGTTACTGGAACTTGATTGTTGACATTGGTCTGGTTGGTTTTAAAAGAAGAATTTAGATAGATTGTTCTTATTTTTGTAATGAAATTTTAAAAAATTTGAACCAGATCCATGCATGTTTTAACTGCATTGCTTTCAGTCTGCTTTTCCACAGTTTGCTTTGGCATATTAATTTCAGGCAGTGTACTGGGTTTTCATACACGAGACAAATAGGACTCTGCAGATGTAGGAGAGAAATAATACTGTCCTTACCAGAAACAGTCCTGTGGTAAGCATCATCAAGAAAAGGAGGAAGCCACTCTGCTAAAACCTGGAAAATGTTTTTGCTGCAAGCAATGAAAATGAAAGATAGAGAGCACATACCTATTACATCTCTTGTAAAAGTGGCAGAAAGTTAAATGCTTTCTGATAACCTTTTGGTCATTATCATGTTTCTGAGCACTCAGACGTGTATGAGGTGAAAACCTTTCTTTTTTGAGAGCAGGAAAAATGAAACACGCAAGAGAGGAGGAACATGGGTGTATTACTTGTCTTTCACTGTCCTCTAACCTTCCCATATTTCCACTATACTATTCAGTGCATCAATTGTCAATATTGGATTTCCTTAAAAGGTCGCTGAAAATGCATTCTGGATTTGAAAAGTAGGTTGTATTAGCTTTGGATGGCTCTATTATATTTTTTTTTCAGAAATGGTAAGGAGGAGAAAAATATAATCTTCCTGTTAATCATCATGTGAAATATATTATGCTCAGCTGTGGATAAGTGGGCAGTCATCAGCCCAGTGCTGCCAAAAAAGCAGAGAGGAATGCATTGATTTAATCTGTTGGTCTGGAACTATTATTTTGGATTTTTCCATCTCTTTTGCTATTTATTATTTTTGATTTTTCTCGAGTCAAGAACTGATTTCTTCCTCCATTATTCCTGTGTTGTGTCCAGTCATGAGATTTTTAAGAGGCCTCATGTTTTCTCAACTTTTCCTCTATCCCAACTAGCTACCTCCACTCTTGTCTCTTACACTGTCTGTTTTTCTCTCCCAGCAGCTGCTTTCCCACAACAACACATTTCTCTCCGAACAGCTCTCAGAAGAGCTGCCCCTTTAGCCTGTTCCTGGGGGAAGGAGGAGAGGAGGGGTTGGATGCAGCTGCCCAGGGAGTGTTGCAGCACCCTGTGCCCGTCTGTTCCCCTCTTTTCTGCTCTGTTCTGCTCCTGTGAAGGAGAAGTGAGAGGCACAGGCAATGCTGCCTGTACCAGCAGCAACTGGGGTTTCTGCCCAAAAAAGAGACACCTGCAGATCTTGTTAAATTTCTGGGAATGGATTGGTTGGACAGGTGACTCTTTAAATTTTTCTTGCTCTGAAAATTATGTTGTAACTGTGGTGTTTCAGTGGAGTGTTAAATCACTTTTCAGTAAGAGATTTCTGAATTTAAATGTCAAATAAAATGGCTCAATCCACTGAGTGGCAGATGTATTTTAGTCAGCAGCGCTTTTATGGAAAAACACTTTTAAGATTGCTCTTCCTGTCAAAGCTCCCAGCCTGGCTGTGGGTGAGGGAACCAGATCCCTTTGGCTTAGAAAAGGGTTTTTGTGAGGCTTCAGGAGCAAGGGTGGCCCAGGCCAGGTGTGGGGGTGAGCCCCTCAATGCCTCCCCTAGCCCGAGAGCCAGTGAGTAGTGAACAACAAAAACTCCCCTTCAGGGCTAAAGAAAGGATGACATTCATTGTGCCAGGGGCAGGAGCTTAATCCTTGCCAGGGGACCTTGTGGAAGCATGAGCTGCAGCATGTGGCCCAGCTTCTGCCTGCCATTAATCAGCCTCTTGGTGCTTCCTCGCCTTGTTGGATGCTTTTTGCACTTCTCCTCTGGGATGCTGGGCTGCCCCCAGGGTGGAGAGTGGCAGCTTCCAGAGAGCATCCAGCATCCAGCTGTTGGGAGCCTGGGTGCCTGCCAGTCCGGCAGTTCCTTTGGCTCTGAAGTGGAGGAAATCAAGGAGAGAGGAGAAAAGAAAAAAAAAACTAGCAAAACCAAACATAATTATTTCAGGGGAAAAAGTGCAGAGATGTCTAAGATGAAAATCCAGGCAGCTTTAATTATCACTGTGGTTATTTATTTATTTATTTATTTATGGTCTTGCTCATTAGAGCACTGATCCATCACAGCTCCCATCTCAGCACCAGGCACTGACAGGGCTGTTGGTGGGGGGCTGCAGGTTAGGGGGTGAGAGCTGGTCTGCACCAACCCCCCCATGACAAATCAGGGGAAGGGACCTGCTGAGGTGCCTCAGCACCTCTGTTTGGTGAAACTCTTCAGGAACGTACTCATGGGGTTTATGTGTTAAATCTTTTCAATATTGACAAGTGTAGCGCAAGGCATTTTTTTTCCTCTGTGGGAAAAAAAAGGAATTTCTTCCAATTTTCTATGCTTTTGTGCATCTTTCCTATTAGGTGCTCCTAGAAAAATTGACATGAATTAATTAGCTTGCAGTAAAACAATAATTTGTATATTTGTAATATGTACAAAAAGTGCTGTTTGGCAATAAGGAATGCCTTTTAAGCAACAGCATTTTGAAAGGGGAGGGACCAGCTGTAACCCATCTTTTCTTCCTCGTGGTGGTGGTCATGACATACGGGTTGGCCTTTCTGATGTTGGCAACACCTCTGGGGTAGATGGACCATCATCCATATTATCAGCTGTCAGACCTGCCACATCCAAAACCTCACACCTGTTGAGTAGAGGCACCTGAGCAGGTGAGGCAGATACCTGGAGACGGTTCACTTGCCACCCTGAGCATAGACTTGACTCCATTGTCTCCTTTACTGTAAGTTACTGCCTTCTCTCTGGTTGGGGGTGGGACTGCAGGGGGTGGGATACAGGATCTTGATTTTTTTTCTCACAGATATTCCTATTTCTGTCTCAGGAAGGAAAGAGCATGGTTCCAGCAGCTTTCTCAGACTCCCTGATGTTCCTTAACCTGTCCACTTCCCTGCAAAGCTCTGCCATCGTCTACTTGGTCACACACCTCACAGAGGTGACCTCACTCTGCCAGGTCCTGTGGACTAGGAGTGCAATACATCAGCAACAACAAAACCAGCCATGCCTGAAAACAGTGACAAAGGACAGCCTCTCACTGCTGAGGTCATCCTGCTCTGAAGTCAACACTCAGTACTGTGTCTCACCAACTTATTAATAGAAAATTATTGGCAGAGGAGGTTTCATAAAGCATATTACAGCTCAAACCACCATAATAAAGATTTTGAACAATATCAATGGGCCACAAATAAAAACCTGGACACAGGTTCCTTCCCCAACACATGGACATACATACACACGCTAAACACATCTCAGTGTTAGTGGGCCTTGTATTGAAATGACAAAATGCTGTGTTATTTCTGCTTTAAGATTCAATACAGGTCAAGTGACTTGCTGATTTCAGGCAGTCTCAGGTTTCCACATAAATGTAAACCATCCTGCTTTTAAAAACAAAACTAGTCTAGGAGCCTTGGGGTGCTTTTTTTTTCCTGTTTTTTTTTTTTTCTTCTTTTTTTTCATTACAGTTTCATAACAACTGCTGGAAAATAAACACTTCTCCCCTCTCAAAACTGAAGCTGGTGCTTAATGCTGCTGTCTAACAATAATTTAACCTTAAAAAAACCATCAACACTTTCTGCTGTAATTTCAGAGGCTTTAACATGATCATCTGATCTCCAAGGACAGAAAGAGTGATTACTATTCAAGGAAAAAAGTCCACTCCTATTTCAATTAAAAAGATGCTGTGTTTGTGCTGGAAATGACTTCAAAGTTTGAATTAAAGATGGAATTATTTCCCTTAATCAAAACTGTGAAACATTTATGTTACTAGTGTGAATACCTAAAAGGGACAAAAATAAATTTTTTGCTTGTTCCAAAACATTGCTGAGGACTGGAGTGTGTTTTGTTTCCCTTATGACTTTTGGTTATTTACAGTATGTAACTCACAGATGCTGTAACATGAGTTGTGCTTTAACGACACCTCTTAATCTCACCACCAGCTGGGAATTTCTACTTATTTTCTTTTTTAAACTTAATTTTGCAGAGGACTCTAGCTCTTGTCATTGTTTTTTCCTTTCAAGGAGACACTTTGACACAATATCGGACATAACATTGGGGTTTTGAAATCCTGAATATTTAGAGATTCTATCTGGGCCGGAGGGTCTAGAGATGGTTTGGTGGCAGGTGCTGCAGGGGCAGCCCCACCGAGCCTCCAAGGAGCGCTCAGGAGTGACAGCTTTTTTGCCTCATCTATCAAGCTCCTTAGCAGCTACCGCAGTTCATTCTTCTCCACATGAGAGTCTTCAGTCAGAAGTTGCTCCGTGCAATGACATGAGCTGTCACACAAACCTGGGCTCTGACTCAGATGGTGTCTGTGTCCCTGCAGTGATGAGTCAGGCACGTGTCACCTCAGCTCTTTCCTTGTTCCTCTTTCCTGCCTTCTTCATTGCTCTTGCCAATGACCTACCCCAGCCCTGAGCTTTTGGCAGCTCCCACTATTCCACTGGACACCTGCAAATTCCAGAGAAGCATCCTCTGTGCAGGAGGGAGGGAAAACTGTGCTGCACATACCACCGGTCCAGCACAGCATGGGAAACACTACATTTCTTACCATGATCTTGAAAACTACAGGCACTAACACCCTTACCTAGCAATTGCAAGCCTAGTAGAAGGGTTCAAATCCTTTCCTTTTACCAGTGATTTGCATGCTGTAGGAAGATCAGGGGAAAAGACTTCGGAGAAACTGTCATTCTGGTTTTAAACAGAGGAGGACTGAGTCATGGGAGAAACCATTCCTCCAAGTCTATACACTGAATTGTGACAGAATCAGAATTAAAATATCCTGCTTTTATTCTTTTCAAGTGTTGCTGCTGCCTTTCATCTGCATCTTTTCTACTTTCTGCACTGTTGCAGATTTTCTTGACTTTGTGTTTCTTGGTGTTCTTCAAACCAAAGATGCAAAACTGCTTCATCCCTTCACTTACTACCTCCACTTCTTTCAGGTTCTTTATCTTCCACCTCATATTAATTGACTCATTCCCTTTCCAGAGTTTAGCACTATCAAAACTAATTTTTATTGTACTGCTCCCTGTACAATAATAATTGTACACCCCAGTGTTTTGGGCTGAAACTGTGACATTAATAATTGCATATCTGTACTGATGAGAAAACTAAAATACTTGAAAAGCTGAAGTAAGGTCATTAACTTTTAAATAGATCTCCATTTCATCCTAGCCCGGATTTTTGAAGAAACCATGAAGTCTCGCTAGATCATATTTTTTTCAGGCTGCTCAGAGAACTTGTGAGTAAGAATGCCTGTGAAAACGCTTTTGAGGGTGCTGGACTCTGATGGTCACTTTGTAAGCACCACCTCCTAAAGGCACAGGAACAAGCAATTCCAAATAGAAGTCAAGCAGGTGAGGCAGAAGGCTGGCTTGGCTGAGCAGGGATCTTCTTCTGGAGCTAATGTAAGAAAAAGGAGATGTGTGGCCTAAGTCAGGTGGCATGGGAGGCAAACAGAGATACTGGTGTAAGGGACAAAATTCATGCAGCCAAAAAACTGGAGTTGATGCTGGCCAGAACTGTGGGGGACAATGAAAAAAGTTTACTTAGATCATTAGTAGTAAAAGGCAGTGCAGAGATAACATTGGCCCATTGCAGGATTAGAATGGTCACCTCCCAAACAGGGCAGAGACAAGGCAGAGGTGTTTAATGCTTTCCTTGCCTTTGTCTTCAGTGCTGCTGATGGCTAAGGGGGTCCCAGTGCCCTGAGCTGGAGGACCATGACTGTGAGAGTGATAAACTCCCAGCTGACCCTGAGCCTGTGCAGGTTCTGTTGCTCCAGCTGGATCTCTACAAATCTATGGGGCATGATGGGATTCATCTGAGAACACTTGAAGAGCTGCTGATGTCATCATGAGCCTCTCTCAATGATTTCTGAACATTCTTGGGAATCCAGAGAAGTCTCAGTTGAGAGGAAGCTGGTGAACATTATCACAGTTTTCAAGAAGGGCAAGAAGGATGACCTGGGAAATTGCAGGCTTGTCAGTCACACCTTTAGTGGTGTCACTGGTAAAATTATAGAGAAAATTATTTTTGAAGGTATTGAAAAACACCTGAAGGACAATGCAGCCATTGGTCACAGCCAGCACGGCTTCATGAGAGGAAAGTTCTGGTTGTCAAACCTAATTTTGTTTTGTGACAAGGTATCCGACCTACTGGATCAAGGGAACCAATCAATGTAGCTTTTGAGCTTTCAGCAAAGACTTCAAAACTTACTGGATCCCTCTGGACAACACCCAGCCCACAGCTGGATAAACAGGTCCTGTGATGAGTGAGCAGCTGGCTCACAGTCAGGCACAAAGGGTTATAGTGAATGGGGTGACATCAGACTGGTGAGCTGTCACTAGCAGGGTTCCACAGGGCTCCATCCTTGGCCCTGTGCTCTCAACATCTTCATAAACCACTTGGACACAGGGCTCAAATGTACATTAAGTAAATTTGCTGATGACTCTAAACGGGGAGATGCTGAAAAGAGGCTGGAAAACAGCACCAGGGAAGGGGACCTGGTGGTCCTGGCTGATGGCAGGTTGGATATGAGTCAGCAGTGCCCTGGCAGCCAGGAGGGCCAACCCTTGTCCTGGGGGGCATCAGGCACAGCATCGCCAGCTGAGTAAGGGAGGGGATTGTCCCGCTCTGCTCTGCACTGGGGAGGCCTCACCTCCAGTGCTGGGGGCAGTTTGGGGCACCACAATATAAAAAAAGCATAAAGCTGTCAGAGAGTGTCCAAAGGAGGCCATGAAGATGGTGAAGGGCCTCGAGGGGAAGCCGTATGAGGAGTGGCTGAGGGCACTTGGTCTGCTCAGCCTGGAGAAGAGGAGACTGAGAGGAGACCTCACTGCAGTTACAACTTCCTTGTGAGGGGAAGAGGAGGGGCAGGCACTGATCTCTGCTCTGTGCTGACCAGTGACAGGGCTTGAGTAAATGGCCTAAAGTTGAGTCAGAGGATGTTAAGGCTAAGTATCAGGAAAACATTCTTCACCTAGAGTGTGTCTGGGCATTGGAACAGGCTGTCCAAGGCAGTGGTCACAGCACCAGGCTGGCAGAGTGCAAGAAGCGTTTGGACAATGCTCTCATTGTGTGACTCTTGGGGATGGTGTTGTGCAGGGCCAGGAGCTGGATTTGATGATCCTCGTGGGTCTCTTCAGCTCAGGATATTTTATGATTGCATGATTTTTTTTTCTACATTTTCTTTTCCAAGCTGAAGGTGCTCTTGTTCAAATGCTTTTGGGCTGCTTTGTAGTTTGTTTTTTTTTTAACATGCTTTTAAATTATTTTAAAGAAACAAAAATGCAGGGATACTGCTTAAAGGGTAGTTTGGATCTCTTGACCAGGTAATGAAATTTTGTAAGGCATAATGCTGGCGTTTACACTGCTAATATAGGACACCACATCCTCTCTAAAGCTTTCTGCTCATGTCAGTCCTAGGTGGCACAGAAGAAAATTGCAGGCCCAGAAACACATTACCCAAGGACTTTTAAATTCAGAGCAGAGCAATTGTTGAAATATTGAGAGGTAATGTAATGTGTCTTGTGTTCAAAACTTGTGCCTTATCAGCCTCTGTATGCCTTGTTCTGCTAATGTTCTTGTCTAAAATCACACAGTGCTCTAAATGACCCTAGTGGGCATGGCAATGAGTCCTAAAGCTGTACCTCATGGTGCTTGCTAGTTTACATTTTAATCAAGTGTGGGGAATATGTGACCTACAACTAACTAAACATATTGTTTCTCACAGGTCCAGCTGACTCAGTGAAATGTGTCTGCATATCTCAGGATGCCAGACTTGTGACTTGGGTCTTCGTTTGAAAGACAGGTGTCTGCTAAGGAAGGCACGAGCCTCCCCTGGAATGTAAAATGTAACCCCTTCCCTCTGAATTATTATAATTTTGAAATTAAGGGGCGTTCAGGCAAAGACACGAGAAATAGGAATAATAGTTCTTTACTAGTATATGTAACAAGGCAATAATACAGAAACACTGGCTTAACCCTGACAGAATCAGGATACAACCTGACACCCTGCCAGGCAGGGTGGTGGTAGCAGTCTGATTAAATGGTGGCTGCAGTCCTCTTGAAGTGATGGATATGGCTTTGTCAAAGCAGTGATCCTGTAGAAGGGTCTGGTCTTCCTCTGAAGGTCCAGTGGTGGTTATGTAGCTCTTGTCCTCTGGGAATCCAGTAGGTGAGGGCTGAGTATGGTGTTCCAAACCTCAGATTATATCCAGGTAGGAATGCTTGGTTCCTCCCCCTGGAGGAACATCTCACAATGGGACGATGTAATTTAATGAGCCATGCACTGAGGCTAGATGGCCCATTTACAGAAGATGTCAATCCCAAGGGAGTTATCAGGAGTGTGTCATGGGAGAGATAAAGAACACTGCCCCACCTGGTTTTAACAGATGGTGATAGAATACATACTTTTGGTTACATGTCACATTGTAACCCAAGACATTTGAAATACAAGTTATTGATTATTGCTTTGGGAAAAGTAGCCAGAGTGGATTAATGAGACATCATATAACTTCGAAACTAAATGGTGGGTGTATAAATGACAATTTTCAGCTGAGATGTTGGCAGCTTACTAGAAATAGCTTTGAGATAAGATAAAGTGTGTAGAAGATACATATCTGAATTTGTTTCTAATGCTGTCCTTCAGCCTAAGAACAACATACTGGTTCCAGGAAGAAAGGCTTATTTTATCAGAAGTAAAACAGTAAATTCATCTTGCACTTTGTTTTGTAAGGTAGCTTCGGGGTCTTTTTGACAATATGGATCCTCTTGTCCAAGCCCTGTAATTTCCTTGCCTTGAACAATGTATGAGCCATCTGCTGCAGTGACAGCATCCCTTTATCTTTTGGGTAGTCATGATGAGATTGGTGCTGGTACTGAACAAGGAAATCTGTGAGTTTTCTTAATTCTTTGGTTTGATGTAAGGAATAGAAGCAGAAGGTGTAACAAGCATGATGGAATCCTACAATGGCAGTGAACAATCCTGCTATCTTTGTCTGATTTCCTCTTCTCCACCCCAAACTAAAACCAAAACCGAAACCGAAACTAAACATAGCTTTCACCGAAGTTGACCTAAACTTAGGCCTTGGTGACAAATATTATTGTCCTCTACTTTATACAGCTCACAATGCTATATGAAGCTTTTCTTTTCATGAACTGACTGGCACACTCACTACATAGTTTTAAGTCCTGGAATATGTATACAGAGTTTGTTTTCCGTGGCAAAACAGCACTAATCCCTTCATATAGTGGAATTTTGTATTTTCCCCAGAATTCCAGTCAGCATCAAAATTTTATCAAAAAGTTCATTGATTGAAGTTAAACTACACCCAGGCAGCTGTGATGCTGTTAGTCATTGCAGGCTCCCTGGGGGTGATGTTCAGCACAGAAATCCTTCTGTACAGCCTCCCTGTGCAGTGATCTCCAACAGACCCCCTGTTTGCTCTGATAAATGACAGACTAGCCTTCATTTGAGAACAAGTTGATAAAAGCGATTTTTAAGAGGCAAAAAAAATGAGCTTCTGTGCTATTTGATACCATGAATTCCTAAACTGATGTAGCAAACCCTAGACTGCAAACAGCGCTTGAAATCCTAGTTCAACATTTCAGACCTGTTGTTGGATGATGCAAATGCAGGAAAGAGTCTGCTTTACTATTCCTTTACAACCTAGGATCAATGGAAAACAAAAGCAGAGGACATCTATCACAGTCAGAGAAACCAGTACTACTTTTGGAGGAGGAGGAAAAATTGTGCATTAATTTTTCTCTAAACACCCTGTGCAGCACATTTGTTGTATATCTGGATCAAAGAATGGTGTGAAGAGACAGGAGAGCATCTCTATTCATTAACCAGTCTTGCCCTCAGAAAAATGGTTAGTTATTTACTCCTGTCTTAGCCATATCTCCTAAAAATGCAACTACAACTTTTGAAGCAGGATATTGACCTCTAGCATGATTAAAACATGCTGCACTTCCTTAATATTTTTGTCGTGCTGTAACAGTAGTAGTGCTGATGTGGCTAGAGCAAGAAACAGCAAAGACATAGGACTGCAAAACCTCATGGAAACAGACAGTGCTGCATGTCCTTGCAAGGTACAGCTCCACTTCAGAGAGGTACTATGGACATTGAAACGGTAGTATCACTGTATTAAACACAGATAATATTTATTATTGGATAAAGTTAAGAGGCTGTGCTTCTGGGCCTGCAATTTACCTCTTCCAACCCTCTAAATTCCTCTGTCTCCTCTTGGTTTAGTCCTTTGCCATATCCAAAACAGGAAGTTCTTCCAGGTGATCTAGTGGTATATTATGCTTTCTGATCTTCCTTTTTAATTTGCACTTTAAAATCTTAATGTTCCTTAATCCTCCATAGGATTGCTTATTTTGCTGCAGAGCAAAATTTTAAGCTAGCTGTAAACATAGTTGGAATGCTGCTTCTTACACAAGAAACAACTGGCAGAGAAATTCAGTTTAAGTCAGAATGTGAGCTGCAGTTGGGAGCACATGTGCTCCTTGATTAACTTTGTAAGAAAGGCAGTTGGTTTTTCCAGAGTGCTCCTGTGTATTTCTGAGGAAGAATTGCTACCTCTGTCTGCAGTTTACAGCAGAGTGAGGGATGAATGTTGTTTTTGGAACACTATGTTGGTTACCAAGGACTGCACCTCTGGTTGTTTGGTTTGGCTTTCAAGCAAGCAGATTTTACTTTAGAGATACTTCTGTGTATACTACAGGACAATCTGTTCTGTCCCTGGTGGAAGGTGGAAATGTGGAAAGGGCAGGAAAGAGAACATTGGGGGATAACTGGCAAATATCTTTGTAAACCAGAATGGAAACAGCTTGATGCACGAAGTATTATTGATGATTTTCCAAAATAAGGACATGAGAACGAAATTGTTCTGGGTTGCCAGAATTGCCCTAAGGATGCTGCAGGAGCAGGGATAGGCAAAATATGCTCTGAAAAATTTGTGGTGGGCTGAGGAAAACAGCTGGGGATGATTCAAAAATAGCAGGGGGTGTTTTTTCTTCTTTCAAATATAGAGAGAAAAAAATCAACTGCTCTGTTCCTTCTTCACATAAAACAGACCTTTAGCAGGTCAGTTAGACTGTATTTACTGTAGCACTGATTTCCAGCCTTTGCTTCCTGGAATTACTGTATCATGTTCTTGAAAGGATCATCCCAAAAAACTAACCAAGATGGCACGAAATTTATTTCAGCCGACTTATGCTAGGAATTAGACAACTTTTAATGTATGTAGCTTTCCCTTTTTTTTTTTTTTTTTTTTTAAATGTGTGGAATATTGTTTTCTTCCTGTTTCAACACCCAGTCCTAATGCTTCACTATTCTGGATATTGTTTGCACGTAGCTGGAGCCTTCTCAGTGAGAATATAAGTAGTGCTGGAGCAAACAAGGTGTTGAGGGTCCCAGGCAGAACACTGACGTGGGAGAAATTAATGTAAAAACAGCGTTAAGAGCACACAATTTCAATGTCTTTTCTATAACCAGGGCAACCCTACCACTCACTTTTAAGTGTATCACTGCTGTTTAGCAGGGACACAGAACATCTGACAGCCACCTTATTTCACGTGTAAAAATGAACTTTACAATTCAAGTGTGTTTTGTTTTGGTTTGTTTTTCTCCTTTTGAATTTCATCTACGACTGTGCAGCGTTGTCAGGTCCTTCTCCTTGGTCACTCAAACCTTTCTCAAAGACTTACTGGCTTGAAACGTTCTTTGCTCCCTCACTGCCTAAAAGTGTCTCAGTCTTTCCTGAAAATCTGTTAGCGATAAAGCTGTTTAATTCAGCTGTTCCTGGGGGCTTTGGGACCCTGTGTCAGGCACTGGATACATTTAAATTTCAGTGGGGATGTTCAGTTCAGTTCAGTTCAGTTCAATATTAACTAGCTTTGCCCCGTGCTACTGTGTAGCTGGACTGCAAATTTTGCCTGCAATATACCTGCATAACAGTGACTACAGTGAAGTTTTTCTCCCTCTTTCCCCACCTGAATTTGGCTGGTTGTTTCCTTCTCTTGTTTTTTTCCCTAGCTCTTTGAACTTTCCTTTTTATTTCTGCCCTCCATATTTTACTTGCTCTGCCTTCAGTGTTCCCTTTGCTTTCTCCTTGATTAGACTTAGTCTCTGTTACGAGGCTCACTTCTCTTCTCTGAGAAAGGGGGGAAGAGGATTTGGGACTGTAGAAAGGGTGTTTGGTTTGCCTGGTTCTGCATATGCAGCATTCTCCTTTTCCCAGCAGTGGTGAGCAAATCCAGAGTTGTAGTAGCTCCTCTCCCTGTTGCTCTTCTCCCTGTTGTGTGGCCATAGGGTGGCTGATATGGGGAGCTGTTTTTTGCAATTCCCAAATCATACAGAAACCCAGTGTGCCCAGAAAAGGCTGTAAGAGCAGGAATGTGGCTTGAATTGGAGAGAGAAGTGACAGATCTCTTAGGGCAGGCTTTTATTTAGTTTCTGCTTTCTTTTCCCTCCCAACAGAAACGCAGAAATTCTAGCCTTTTTAACCCAAAGAGAAAAAAAGCAATTAAAAGGTGTGAATCTAATTATTGCCTTGGTTTAGAGTGAGTTTCTACAGGGAATGGAACTAACCTGGCAGGAATTGGGATTATATGATTTGCATAGGACAAAATCATTGCTGCTTTGATTTTTGGAGGAGCTGACAGCATGCTTTTCTAGAGTACATGTGCTTCTCCAGTTTTGCATATTGACCTTTCAGATTAGTCAACAGTGACTCGTGATACTTTGCACCTTGAAGAGGTGGCATTTTATGCAGAACACTTTTTCTTTTTTTTTTTTTTTTTTTCTGAATTGCTTGTCAATTATGGCCACAGACTGAGCAGAGGTTGGGTAAAAACAATAATTTAATACATTCCAGACAATTTATATTTTACAACGCAAGAAACTAGAATTTCCACATTCATTCCCCTCTCTTTCTTGCTTGTTTTAGCTCTTAAATTGCCTCTTGCATGCTACAGCAAATGTCCAAGTAAAACCAGAGCTCCACATTTGTTAGCAGACAGGTCTGTAGATGTTGCTTTACAGGCAGTGTTGCAGAAGGACCTTTAGGTGTAGCTGGGAAAGGTGGTTGTGCAGCATCCTGGAGTTTGGAGGAGATTTCCTTTCTCTCAAGGCTTTTGAAGCATGGCATGTAATGATAGCAAACATCGAGGCTTTTGCATGTTACATCATGTTCTTCTTTCAAAACTTAGAAGCTCTTTCAAAAACTGGACAGTAGATGTTACAAAGTATGTGTATTGCAGTCATGCAGTACCCTAAAATACCATTCCATCTTGCTGTAAGCTGTGTGTCGTGAGGAAGAAGATTGGTTGGTAAGAGAGAAACATGGCAGAAACCCCCACTTTTTCTCTCTTTATTGCTACAATCTTTTCACTGGACAATATTTGACCCTGGAAAGTAACAGGGGTCTTGCCCTGAACCTTCGAAAACTCCATTTAAAGTGTCTGAAAAGGCCTTTAGTGTGTAATATCTGTTTTAATCTGCTGTTACATGAGGTGTCTGCAGTAACATAAAGTAATACTTTTTTTCAGAAAAAATATATAACGTAAAAGTAAAAAGATTAGTTGATGAAACACAAAAGAATTAAGCAGGAGTGCTGACTCACCATCTAGCTCTTCTGTGTCCATTTAACCTGTGGAAGGGAGAGTGGTTGGATGCTCAGCTGGGCTCTCAGGAGGAGGCTCCCTGTGAAACACAGCAGGGAAGGGGCTGCTCTCTATCCTGTCCATCACTGAAGCTCAGCAGACTTGGCACAGCTTTCAGGGAGCAGATGTTCAAGATACCCGGAGCCATTTATTCCCACAGCCTGCACAATGTGTATACTACAGAAATGTATTACCTATGTGGGAGCTTCAGCTACTTTTAAAACACTTTAAACTACTGTTTAACTACTGTCCTCTACTGTTCTTGATTGGTGGTTTAATGATGCTGCATCAAATCCTGAAGGGAGACTGGCCAGGGTTGGAGGAAAGGGACTTCATGACTTAAAAGACAATACCAGCACAAAAAACGAGAGGATGAATTGGTGAATACGTAGGAAGCACCTTCTAATCTGCACAGAAGATTCAAAAACAAGTTTCCAAGATGAATAGTGGGGTGTTTAAGAGCATTTATTTTTTAAGACAGATCTTGAGCAGTATATGACTCAAAGTGATGTTTCATGTATGTGGGTGCTGAAAGTCAGGATTTTTTTTCTTCTTTTCTCTTCCACTGCAAAGGTTTTAAGACTTACTTGTCCTTTTAAATTTTCCAAACTGTGCACATAATATTTTGTTGAAGGAGATTGTTGCAGTTTATATTAGACTTGATTATAGTGCAGGTGTATGTTTTATGATGTTGTTGATGGATGTGCCCTAATTGTGCAGGATGGGAAACCATGAACATAAGGACATGACAATTTTCATAATGAATGACTAAACACTATAAGAAGTGCTTGAAGAAATACTCAAAAAGAATTTTAATACCTCATTCATGGTAGCAGAAGCATCAGAGGAGGGAGAAAAGAGAGAACACACTGTGGTTTGGGTGCTGTTTTGTATTTTAACACAGTTTTTTCAGTAGACTCTCTTTAGTGTCAGAAGAGTAGGTTTGATTTTTCAGTTTGGTTATGGGGTATCGCAGGGGGTCCGATGCTGGTCAGCACCGGTGTGCCGCGGCCTTCCTAGAGAGAAGGTCCTGCCAAGAACAACTCTTCCAGGGGCAGTGGCCGGCCTCCCTGGGCAGCAGGGGATTCCAGCAAGTGTAGCAATTGATTTCTCAGCTACAGGTGATTCCAGCTCTTGTGATTCAGCTCTTTGTGAAATCACCCAAGGTGAACTCGGGGACAGAGAGATGGGAGCCTCATATGGCAATTCCACAGAGGCAGCTTTTATTGTCCAGCAGCCCCCGTGAAGGGAAGGCCAGGGACAAGGGCTCCCTGGCTGGGGCAGAAACAGGGGCTTTTATGGGAAAGGCAGGGGGTGGGGTAGAAACCAGTGAGCCAGCTGGGCACAGGCTATCATCAACTAGAAACAAAGCATGCTAGGGGTGGTTCACTTTGTCACCGTGACCTGAGGAAGGTTGCTTATCTCTGGGGAGAGTATTTTTGGCCTCAGGCCTCTCTCCTCCAAGGGAGTGCAGAGGGCTCTTGTGCCAAGGGCTCACAGCCCTCCACAATGGGACATCTGAGAACTTTTAAATGGTGCTGAAACAAGGGACAGTTGTGAAAATTGATGCTTGCTGATGGTATCCATATCCCTTTAAAAAATACATTTAAAACTTGTGTGTCTTTTGGGTACTTGTCTAAGCACATGGATAAGGGAAAGAAGGGGTTCCCTGTTTGCAAGGAAAATGCTTTCTGGTAACTGGTAGGTGCAAGGGATTCAGATGTGTCCTGTAGGGAGTTACAAGGAGAGTGACAAATCCATGGCCTTGAAAGATCCTTGACAAATCAGAGCCATGGCTTGACTGGGATCTAAGAGAAACCTGTAATGTTCTTTCCAGTCTTGAAACCGGAGTCTGAAGGCTACAGAAGCCTTGAAATAAGTTTCCATCAACAGCCAGGCCAATTCCAGTTACAGCAAGGGACAGTCAGAAGAACCCAGAGATGGAAGACCACTCAGTTACCAGGTACACTCTGTTTGAATGCTCTGCCTGATAGATACAAAGCAGATTTGTGGTGTAAATGAGCCTTCCATGACCCTCTTGACCTCAGCAGCTTCATCATGACCAGCAGCAGTGAGAGACTCTGACTGAGGCAGCCTGGCTGGGATCCCTGCTAATGGCACTGCTTTCCCCTAAGCCAGCTTGGTGACAGCATCACTGGAGGGCCCACTCAAAACTTCCTTAATTCCTGGATGCTACCACATTTGAAGGTGATACAAAATTCCCTAAATTCAGAAGCAATTAAACCTTAACACCTTTTGTGGAAGAGTTGTGTCTTTAGCTTGCAGCATCAGAGGATGAATGCTGTTTTCAGAAGGGGAACCAGTCCATACTTGAACTACTCCATGTGGATTTAACGGTGCCATAGAAGTGATGGCAGAATCACACCTTCTCTCCCCTCCCCCTTTGTAATGCATCTCTTAAGCAAAGTTTACTAAGAAAAAAAAAATTAAGTGCTTAACTTTGATCTTCGTGAACAAGAAATTAGAAAAAAACAAGACATATAGGACACTTACAGTAAAACTTCTTCCTGGTTAAGTTTGCTTTTCTGCAAGTGTTTTGCTGTTCTTTGAAGCCCCATTTTACTGCATCTGACGTTGGATTTCTGTAAATCCATACCCACAGTTTTACGCATGAGTGAGAGATGTGTGATGAAGGGTGATGGACGAAGCCACGGGACCATCTGGAGAGCAGCTGCCACCTCACTGCTCTGAGCCAGGGTGGCTCTGATGGCCAGACCTGGCTGCCCACTGCACCCACCTGCCCTGAGGACTGGCCTGTCCTCCACAGGCCCTGGGCAGTCCCCAGACAGGGGGCTAGAAGGCTGAGACTCCTTCCCAGGACAGCTCTGCCTCAATTTGGTGTGTGCTGCTAGCCCAGTAGCATCACCATCTCACTGGAGAGTGATGCTAACAGCTCCTTTCATGCCTGGTTTATTTAAGGCAAAACCTACACATTAACATGGAAGCTAACATTTTTTTATTTTTCTCAATCTATATTGTCTGTTTTTCCCATCTGTGCTCAGTATCATTGAAGCATAGTCCTGTCATCTGAACTTGACTTAAAATGTTAGCATTTGGACAGGAGGGTATTAGAGAAGCTCTGCCTCCTTCTGCTCACCTCTGTTAATAATTTGCTCTATGCCTTTTATTTAAACTGGATATGTAGTAAGATGACAGATGTGCTTTGTGTGAATGGATTTCTCTCAAACAGAAATAATCAGCTGTCACATGGCTCAAGCACTGTAGCAGGGACCGAAAGAGGAGTTTCAGGAGAAAAATACATATAAAAAAACAAATTGAGAGATTGAAGCAAAAATTCATTCTGTGAGAAACAGTGTCTATGTTTTGAAAAAGAAAAATAGACAGAAATTGTTGCACCTGGAGGTTTGAGCAATCTTTTCTACTATTTTTTGTGACACTGTGACAAGCAAGGAGTTGGCGGAGATGGGGAGGATTTATGGAAGCAGGTGGGACAATGTTGCATGGTGCTTCCAGACTTGTTCTGTTGCAGGCCTTGAGCAGGGGGGATCTTTAGGGGGCTGTACTCTGGTGTTGGTAACCCCACCCCCATCTACCCTCAGGAAAGTTAATTGCCTTCCTTTTCTGCTGCGGCAGTGACAGGCTCGCACCCAGCGATGAAATGCCTTCGGTACGTTGCCTACTGTGTAATCAATAGCAAGGAAATTCAATGTGCTTGCAGTGACAAGGGGCAAAGTAATACTTATGGGAAGGGAAGGAAAGGTAACAGCTGTAACACCCCTGGCCTCCTCTCCCCCTGGCTGTGCTTGCCTACAGGATGCCCACAGAAGAAAAATGCCTGATTGAATAATGTTTGCACAGAAACCAGCTGTAAATCCCTTGGGCAGCACAGTTAGGATGCAGTTTGTCAAGTGTGTCTTTTGTGATTGTGGTTTAACAAGAGCTCTGCTGATGTGTTTTTCATCTAGCAAAAACTACATTGCCTTTTTTTCACCCTCTGTTAGAAGACTGGCTGTGAGGATTGCACTGAATTGTTGAATAATCTCTGCTAATGCATAAGCAATATGTGCTGACTTACTTCAGGGTTGGTCCTATTTCTTACTGAAAAACATTTCATATTTATTAGGTAAAGTAAAAAAAAAAACTATTAGTAAAGACTACAATTCAATACAGGGCTTCACTTTCATTTTGCTGCTCTATTTCCGCTCATAATAATGTAAATTGGTCACTACCTTCTTTAAAAGAAAAAAACCAAAAACCCAACAACAAAGGATGTGCACAATATCCCACCAGAAACCTCTCACAAAAGATTAATTGCTACTTGCAGCACAGTACTCCTGCTGATTAAGGAGGAAAAGATTTGGTGGTGGATTCAGGCAGACCTCTGGGGAAAAGACCTAAATATTAACACAAGCATCAAGATGCCATCTTGAAGAGGTGGGATTAGGGTCCTTATTGCAATACTCATGTTTTCTCATGTTGCTTTAACATCTTCCTATAGCTTTTACCACAAACATTTCCTACAAAACCATCTAAATCCTCAGACACAGCTGGACATACCTCCTATCAAATGTAGTAGAATACAGCTGACCTCCTGCAGGCAGGGTAATGAGGAAGTTTGATTGGGTGCTTAATTATGAGCTTCTTAATTTTGCAATTGGTGCAAAATGGGTCTGCTGCCTTGGAAGGCAAGGTGCCACAGGTGTGTTTTCTGCCTATCTGCCCTGCTCTCACTCCAACACCAACCAGCTGTGTGGGTGAAAACCGGGTTGGAGAAGCAGCTCTTATCCCATGGCTCATAGTCCTGTGCGGCACTAAGCTTGCCCATGCACTGCAGGTTACTTACCCTATCAGCCCTTTTTCCTTATAGCTGTGTTTGTGTCTAAGCTGCCTGGCTATAGCTTGCTTTATTTACCTATAAAAATAAAATTGTATTTTAAAACTATCTGAACCTTAGAAAGTTGGTGGCTCTTTTTGCTCCTCAGAATTTGCATAGATGGGTAAATAAACAGCCATAGGCATGTAAAGAGTTCTTGTTCAAAACAACCAAAAAGCCTTAAGTATCTCAAATATCTGAAAATTTAACATCTTTTCAGCTTTTTTTTTTTTTTTTTTGGTGTGAGTAATAACATTTACATAATCAGAGAAGAATCTGGTGACTACAAAGTCTTTTGTTCATGACATCAACGCTGTCAGAGAGAATGATGAAAGAGCAGCTTTTTAAGACTTTACTGAGAAGGTAAGACTAGTGGTGTTCCTTTTCACGTCCTGCATAATGCTTCTTACTAGCTTGCACTGGTTTCCCCTTGAATAAGAATTAAGGACCAGTGCCATTAATCCAGAATTCTTGCTAAAGAGAGGAGTAAGAACCGTACAGGAAAATATATTGTTCAGAAGGACTAGCTTGTCCCTATATTGAATATTTCTGTCCTTCCTTCTGAGGACTTGATTTCCTCTCTCCAGCTCGTGAAATCCTAGATTTTCTGGACAGCCATTCCCATTGGCAGTCCTGCCACAGCCAAGTCTCTGTGACATGACCTGATCCAAATGGCACACAACATGTCAATCTCCTGTCATTTTTCCACTTGGCATGCTGCAGTGTGCTGTCTATTCTTAAAAACTACAGCAAAAGAAGAAGACTTTGAAATGTGTTTTCTAACACACAAATTGGTCTCCCTTGGGAAAACAACCTTGCTGTCAAAAGGGAGGTTGCATATAACTTGGCTTGCTGCATGTGGAGTGTCAGTGCCACTTAGGTACCATGCCCTCCTCAGTCCTAGATTATGGAGCATTTCTCCAGAGGCTCAGCAGGAAACACAGAAAGAGATGGCTCACTCCTAATGGGGTTGTGGTAGTATTTTTGAGGCAAAGCAAGCTTCCCATATGAAGAAAAAATTTCAGGGTTTAGCAACAGATTTGTTCTTGTCTACAGCTCCTTTTAAAAATTTATTTTAAGACTAATTACTTAGTAGTCACGTAATGAACTTGTTTAGAAATTTTTAAAAAAAGTGCTTAGTGACATTTTTGTGAATTCTTGATGTTAAAAAATTGGTAGTTGATCTGAGAACAAAAGAAAATCATAACTGAATACTCAAGAAGCAGAATGCAGAAGTGAAGGGGCTACCTGGCTGCTCTCAGTAGAACAAGGCAAACAAGATCCAAGCATTGCCTTGGATGTGCAGAACTGAGCTATGGCCTTCTGAGAAGAGCAGTTGCCAAGCCCATGTTTGGATCCCTGCTCCTTGTCTTCATGCCTAGAACAGCAAGAGGAAGAGGAGGGATGCTCAGAGCTAAAAAAGCAGGCCTTTTTATCCATGCCTGGCCTGGCCACCTGGGATGGCTGCCAGCTGGAGGGCAGCGTTGCAGCAAAAGTCATTTCCAGTTTGGGAACTGCCGCTAGAACAGCTGCTGTGCCTGCTTGGGTCTGCAGCTGTTGGTGCGTCAGTAGCACAAAGCTCTGTTTCCCAGCACAGCCTTGCCAGCTTTTGGCAACAGCCAGGAACCTTAATCACACTCCTGGATGGTTGCTCAAATGTTGGGAGACAACACAGTTGCGTATTATTCTATACAGTGTTTCCATCTATGGCTTTAGTGTTGGAAAGAGAACTTAGGTGCCAAGGTCTCTGCATGGTCTTCTTTGGCTTATACAAAGATACGATGCTTCGGGACTTGACTGAGTTTATTGTATTCCATGTAGTGGAAAGAGGGGAATCACCATATGAACAGTGATACAATAGGACCATTGGATGCTGCAATTAATTTTGCATCTCTCTAGCATCAGAAGCTTGAAGTGTACAAAAAAGTAGTTGTGTGTTAAAACCTGTGCAGAGAGAATTATTGGTGTTTTTCTCAAGTCATTAAAAAGTGCAGGGACAGAGCAGGCCCACAGCGATGTCACGGGGCCTGGTGCTGTGTGCTGAGTTCCTGCAGCACACACGGAGCATGAAGCCTAACACTATTTCTACGTGCTCCCACAGGTGTACTTTTTCTCCTGGCTTCTGCTGTTGCTGAATATAGTCTGCACAGACTCCATCACTCTTGCCACAACTCTCGCTTAAAACACACCAATATGATCAGAAAAAACCCCAACCCACAGACGTCTTGGAGCCAGCTCTTAGCAGTGACGACAGTCTTGCTGTCTTAAAAGAATGTCTGGTAATAAGAAATCAAAATGTAAATGCCAGTGAAATCTCACCAGGCACACCTAGGAATCTTAGGAAAGGCTTGATGTTGAAAGGACAACATTTCCTAGGGGCTGGAGTAGGGCAGGTGAAGTCAGATTTATTCAGAGACTGTCTTTTCAGGAAAAAAATGTACATCTAAGTATGAACGTGCCCCTGTAAACGTGGTGGGTGCCCTGTTTCTTACTTTCCACATTCTGTTGCTTTCCTTCCTGCTTGCTTTCTGTGCTTTGTGAGGAGCAGCAGGTCTGTCATGCCTACCCATTTGAGGCATTACTGTAGCCTATCTGACCTCAAAAGACCTGTCACGGTGCAGCTTTTGCTGGAGGCTATATAATGGATAGATTATTCTCAATGGGAATATGAGAGTCACAAATCATTTCCACACAGAGACCCAAGAAATCACATTATAGACTTAAAGGCCAGTGGAAAGTCAACAAAATGCCTTGGGCCTGAGCAAACTTTTGTCCTGGATCACAGAGATCACTAAGTTTGAGGGAAATAGATGTGGAATTGGAAATTGGTTTTCTGCTTCTGCAATGAAATATTTTTGTTCAATATAAAAATAAATACTTGCCATTTAGCTAAGCTTATCAATTTGTAGGGCCAGCCAAAGATAATGTCCAAGGCTGGAGCCTCAGGCTTATTGATGGTTGTCTGCGGTGAACAGTCCACAGGGTCTGGGCAGACTGACATTTACGAGCTGCTGACCTGGGTGCCTGCCCATGGCCCATGTCTTGGAGTCTCCTCCCAGCACATGCTGTCTCTGGTAGTGTTGGTCATGGCTACCACACAAAAAAGTTGGGTACACTAAGCAACAGCCAGGCTTTAGTTTATCTTTCAACAAGTGAAACGAACAAGACTTGGTCATATCAGTTCTAAGAGGAAAGCCAATCTCCTTAATGCAGAGTATATGCAGTTCATTATTCATTTTGGTGAAACGCATAGTGCACCTTGCTGTGCAGGCCAGCTGCTCATTTATAAAATTGATTATGCATTCTCTAAAGCCATCTCTAGGGAACAGCTAAATTGCATCCATTGCCACCAAAGTCTTTGATATCCCTGTGGCTGAAGAATATTATAATAACAAGGAATAAAGAAAGATAGGCTATGTGCTGATTTTTGATGTTTGTCAGATTTTGCTTGCCTCAAAAAGTTTCAGGAGAATGTATTTCTGGCATATAAGATGCCCTTAACCTCACAGCACCCCAAGATGTCTTGGAAATTGAAGGCTGCTTTTATTGTAAAAGAAGGTAAGAATTTATCTGCTTTAAAATTTTTCCCCCATAATAATCAGGTGCTTGGTTCAAATAATAGCATATTGACTCTTCAATTCTGTTGCTTTAATCTGACTTCACCATCAGCTCTGTGAAGAGTAAAACAGAGAGAGGAAGGAGCATTGGTGATGATAACACAGTATGAAAATATCTAGCAGTCTAGTAGTCACTCTATATATCAAATAACTGGGTATAAAACTGCCTGAACTTTGACTCTTCTGCAATTTTCTGGCACAATTTTTTTCCTGAAACTTTTCCTTAATGAACTGCTCACCCTTCCTTCAATAAAGACTCCCTTATACCAATTTAGATGAACATCAGAATGTAAAGCAGATACTGCTTACAAGTGGATAATGAAGAAATTGCAAAAAAATTAAAAGGCTGCATGGGTTTTCCCATTTCCTAGTTTTAAATTCACTTAAACCTTGTACTTCACAGTGATTTTGTAATTAGAGGAGTTATAGCTATAAACCTAATAATCCCTGAGTGACAGACTGTGGCATATGTTGTTTATGCTTTTCAAAGTCATCTACAGTCTCTAGCTTTCAGAAACTGCTTTAGGTGATATTTTCAGCTCAGAGGAGAGAGGGGCAGGCCTGTGGAAGGATGCAGGATTCTGGAGCTGCCAAGGTCCAAGACAGCTGTTGGCACAGACACTGGTTTTGAAGGGGCAGATTGAGCCCTTTGTGGGGAAAGTTTGCTGCCATCTCCATGCTTAGCCAAGTGTCTCCTACACATTTCTGGATTAAGCACGTCTGTGAGCCCCAAAATGGATCCTTCCCCAATTCAGTAGCCAGAGCTGGAACTGGGTTCCAAGGCCTTCCCCTGCAGCCCTAAAAGCCAAGGTCACAGCTGCTGGGCAAGGGCTTTTCTCCCTACTCCTCCCTGTTGTGAAAATAGAGGCTTCATGGGGCTGGAGGAGGTACTCCAGTGACTGATGTAAACACCTACAGGGTGCTTTCACTGCTTATATTTTTTATCCCTCCATGCCTGCCTGTGGAACAGCCGTGACCACCTGCTTCCTTCAACCGGCACATCTGCAGCTCTTTCACAAGGGACAGTTTCAGATTCGTGGGGGCCGAGTGTGGAAGTGTGACTGCTGCTCTGAGCTGCACCCTAAGGAGATGCATGAGCACCCCCTCATACCTAAAATTTCTCTGTGCGCTCTCTTGTGCTGGTTTTGGCTGGGATGGAGATAATTTTCTTCACAGTAGCCGTGTTTTGCATTTGTGGTGAAAACAGTATTGATAACACAAAGATGTTTTTGTTACTGCTGAGCAGGGCTGGCACTGAGCCAAGAGCTTTCCTGCCTCTCACACCACTCCAGCAGAGATCAGACAGGGGGTGCACAAGGACTCAGGAGGGTTTTTTTCATCATTTTCCTGCTCAAATATTGTTGCTGTATAGAAGAAGAAGAAAAAAAGCATCCTAAGCTTGACAGAGCTTGACAAACCCCCTGGGCCCAGTCCACCTGAAATCTGGGGAAAGACAGAAGGTCAAGGTATCTCTGTAAATCAGATGCATACCACAAAACTGACTCCTGTTCAGGCCCAGACTTTAGAGACCCAACCCTCTGGGTCCAAGACTGTGAGTGAAATGGAGCTGTCTAGCTCCATCAGATTTGAAGGTTCTCTAATTATATTTCACTAGATCTAGGCCATTGCATTCTTTTCATTTCAGACTCGGGGCAGTAGAGTAGTGGATTTTTCAATGCACAGGACTGCAGGTTTAGTTGAGTGAAGGTCTTCAGGACCCTTCAGGGTAAGGGCTTAGTATGTGTTTGTCTGAATTTATAGGGGCTGTGACTTCCATGTCTTAATATTAACAGGATGGGCTTTCATGGGCAGCTACTGGCTGCAGACTAAATTTCAGCAACTGGATTATCCTACTAACCCTTCTCTGTACCTTCTCTTAAGTGAAATGTACTTGGCAGTGCAAGCTTTTAAGATAGTAGAAAAATATTTCAATATACTCCAGGTGTTGCTAATGCAATCTCATTTTTCTTTCAGCTGTCAGAGAACTAATCCATCCTGAGTTGGAAATGTCTCTTGAAGATGCATGCTTCTTTCCATTACAGCGTGGTCAAATGCCAGCCTGTTCCTTTGAGGATTCTTTTGAAGATTCTAAGCTAGCTAGTAGCTTGATTTTACTCTTCCCTGACTTCTTTTTGCAGCAGATTATGTCATTGAAAGCTATGGGAACTTAGAAAAATAGAGCACAGTGTTTCATTATTCTGTATTCTCAAGACAGAGCTATTTCTTCAGTCCTGATGCATTTCTGCACACTGTTTAGCAGCAGTGCTTTTAGTGTAGCAGACCTGCGAGGAATGGAGGGTGATGGAGGAGGAGATGAATACTGATAAAATTGCATCAAAGAAGAGCTCCGTGCATTGCAGTGTTAGTGGTGTGTGCATGTGTCATTGACTTGTGCATTTTCTGTGGTTATCTGTAACATGTCCTTAGAGGTGTAAAGTGTACAGCTGTAATCCAGACCATATCAGTGATGTTACTGCATTTTTTGAATTTTTTTATGGTTGGAACATGAGTTCAAGGAGGACTAGAACAGTAGCTGCAGAGTGTGATGGAGACAGTCCTTCAAACTGTTTTCATATCACAAACTTATCAGAAAATTCTGGCACTGGTGAAAGTTCATACTCAGTGATGTGTAATGGCCCTTGTGCTCCACACTGAGCAAGTGTGTCTTCTTGCAGATTTCCTCAGACCTACTTGGTTTTAGGTGGTGGACCTACCAAAAATCTTAAATATGGGAATACTTGGCTTTTGATCCCTCTATGGTCCTTGGCCAAGTTAAGCTTCTAGAATGTGGAGCTGTTGGAAACACAGGGACCCAGGAGAACATTTATGGAAATTAGCAGACCCAGTGTGCCTCTAAATTGAGTATGTTGAAAAAGAAAAAACTCACTCCCCAAAACAACTCTCCCCCTCCCTGCTTTTCCACAAATTTCCCACATCATCGGGCTGAAGGCAGGCACATACTCCTTGGCTTGGAGTCCTCAGATGTGAGCCTCTTCTGTGTCTACAAGCAAGATTAGTCTCTCCCTCATTTAACAAAAATATTTCTGCCAAACATCAAGAGAAGATTTGTACCCAGGTATCAAAACATCTTTGCATGCACAGTATTTGGATCTAACAGGGCGGGAGGCATGTCTGCCATTTGCAGAGAGAAAGAACAAATCCAGCTTTGACATGCAAATGCTGGCTGTCTAGAAAAAAGCCCCAAACAAGCACTGCTATCCAGATTCAAAACTTCTGTGCCCAAATGTCTTCTGTGTGTAGTTTTGCCAGCTGTACAGTACCTGCAAGGTTAGGGCTCACAAGTCAGCAAGGCATAAAAGTCCCAAGTGACGAACTCAAGCTGAAATATGAAGTGAAGTGTTAGGTCACCTGGGAATTAGGGAATATCTAACTTGGAGCATTTTGTTACTGCAGGCCATGAAGTTTGATAGGGTAAGATGTGCCTGCATGGCTAAACTGGGCATCTCAAGAATATGGAAATGCTGTGATCTGCCATTTAAAGTGGTCCTTGTGCACCAGTGTCCTTTGGGACCTTGTGAGAAGTCTTAATCAACTAAATCTTTTCAACAGCAAATCTTTTAACTGTACTTTTAAACTGCAGAAAATGTAGGACTGTACAAAGGCCCTGATCTCCTTCAAGGTTCCTTTCAGTAGCCTCATTCCTACTTCACTGCTGTGACACTTCAAAGGAGGAGATCTGATGACCCCGTGCTGCTCAGTGTTGGACAGTCGCAGGTTTTCAAACAATATATCTCTATTATTTGGAGGCCAGGCATCACTGAGCGGAACAGATTAAGCTGCAGTAACCTTTTCTAAAATTATCCTGCTAATAAATTAGCCTCAGCAGAATTGTACCAGACCTGTGTGCAATCCCACACTGTGCTGTCTTCTGTTCCAACATACACTGGGGAAATTCAGGGGACAAGCTTTGGACTTACACCTCATCCATTCATGATTATTGGGAGATAGCAGGGAAAACGCCTCAAAGAGTTTGTAAAAGGGAACAACTGTATTCTGTTAGGAAAAAATCGACACAGGTACCTCAGTCCCACTTAGGAACCTGAGCTGTAAATTGCTTTCTTTGCTATAAACTCCTTCTTCAGTCAGGCACCAAGTCTTGCAAATCACAGTGCTGTACCAGTGTGCAGAGTGCTTAACAACACGATGTAAGGTACAGGTACCCAAAATCCTGTCTTTCTACCTGGTTTTGGGCCTTCAGAGAAGGTGCATCTGCAGCAGGGAGTGCTAGGTAGTGGAAGAAGTTCTTCAAATAGAGGTATTCATACTTTATGTTACCCACAAGATCTCAAAATGTTAGTTTATATTTTTTAAGGCATAATAATGTTCTCATAACAAAGTTCTCAGCCTGTTTCACATTTCCTTTCCCTTCTGTCCAAGGTTACTCCTTGCTTCAATATCTTCTGACATGCAAACGATAAACAGAAGTAATGCAAAACTGGGAGGATCATACAGATATTATCACCAGAAATTTCCAAAAGAATCAAATAAAATTGGGGATCCCCCACTGTGTGAAATAGAGAATTATGGATTTTGTCTATTCCTGTGTTACTAGAGTTGGTCTTCCACTTGATTACAGAAGCAAATGAGAAAAACAACTTGTAAATATCAAATAAAATGAGACAGTTTGATACAAATATTTTACATTTATTGGAAGAGTACAGTAAAAAGGGGACTGCAGACTCATTAGTGGTAACTGGTCCAAAGGAGAAGACACGGGACTGTTTAAAAAAGGTCTGCAGTTTACGAGAAAACTGAAAATCTGTTATGTAACAGCCCAGGAAAATAAAAAGTTAGCTTGAGTTCTAAAGTGTAACCTTAAAGTATATAAAAATTGGCAAATAAATAAAGTTAAAATGCAGATCTATTTAAAATTATAAAGGACCAACAACTGGCAACTGTATAACATACTTATCATTTTCAGACTTGATTAAAAGCCAGATAAACTCACAAATGTTGTTTCTTTTCTTTTTTATTTTATTTTACATGTATACTTAGGGAAGAAGCACCCATTTCCAGTGTTATGTATTATCGATCTGTTTCACAAATATATTATTTTTAAACAACAAAGAGCATAAAAGGTGCTTTACCTGATATTAGACTTGCTGGTGTATATTTTGGCACAAAATTGAGAATTGAGTAGATACCTAAAGACATCTGCAAATGGTATCTGTGCCCACTCAAGGCAGCTGGTGTCAAGTCTTGCTTCTGACGGCAGGTCAGTGATGTGAATTTCCCACCTTCCCCAACACCCCTGCTCCGTCTCCAGCTGCCAACAGTTACACAAAGGAAAAGCAACACATGCAGTTTTAAAAACAGCAGTCCTACAACCCCAGCCCAAATTTCATCCCCAAAAGTCACCTGAACACGTATGTAACTATTCAGTCCTTTAACAGAAGGTACAAGGCAGGTGTTTTAATGTTGGCTTTCATGCCCCAAAATTTCTCTGTAGGAGTCTGCCTGCCTTTTGTGTCCTGTGTGATGAGCCTGTATCATGGGGTTTTCCCTATTACGTTTTTAGCGTTTTAGTGAAAATTAGGTGGGAAGCTTGGTGGAAAAACAAGTTAGCTTGTGATTTACGGGTAATGGTACAATTAACCATGGAAACAGACATGTTAAGCCGTATCAACTGAGACCCAGTGCAAGATCAGTTCCCTGTACACAACAATAATGCCTATCTTCTGGAATTGGAGGTCACAGCACTTCATACTGGGGGGGGGGGGGGGGGTGGTGTATAATTACCACTATAAGTAAATGTTGCATGACACAGTGAATTCAAAATTTTGAAAGCAAAATGATGAGAATTAACACTATCTGAAAAGGTCTGTTAAGAAGAAGGAAATTCACAACAAGGCTTAGTGGAATTAAGTCACTGCTGTTGATTTTGAAGACACTAATTTGGCCTGATAGCAAAATGTCAAGGAGCGTATTTAGCTTTATAATTCGCCCTGTGTGGAGCAGGATGTTCTGCACTGTACACTAGGCAGTCAAGAATGTGGTTTCTCTGATGTATTTTATGATGTGGACAACTCATAGCTAGGATCTGGAACTTCATTAAAAATGTGATTTGAACAATGTGCTTCACCTTGATTCACAGTTACTTCCATTTTCATACAAACACATTGCCCTAGGTGTAACATCACTACAGTATTTCTGAGTTGAACAAAAGCAGGAGTGTATTTGGACTTTTCTGTCACCAGAATAACATTTTTTGGTAAGTGACAGGGCGCCACCTGTGGTACATGGAGCCTTCAGAATTAGGAAGTATTTGGGAGATGCAACAGTACAGATTATTACAGCAGAGCTCATCTGGAAGTGTAAGCTTACTGCAGCCCTCTTTAGAGAGCAGAAAGATTCTTTGAGAATTGAGGCAACAGCTCAGAGTTAAGTCATTAACATATCAGTAATCCAAGAATTTTGCATTGCTACTTGCATTAACAATTATGGAATTCTTCATATGTTGAGAAAGACTGAGCTGACTGAAAAGGGTACTGTGCATCTTTTTTTTAGTAATGGGAAGTTCTGGCTCATACTTTCAACATCTGTAATGTAGAAGGAATCACTGATCTGATTTTTCTTTTAAAAAGCCTAATTGCCTTATATTGATGAAAAGTTTCAATGGCTGGCTTGCCTACTGTATTAAAACTTAAATTAAGTACTTATCTACAAACACTTTCATTTCTAAAACTAGATGATGGTTCCAAATAGTAGCAATTCAGGATTTTTTCCAAGCATTCTCTGCTCAATGTGAATCCTAGGTTATCATACTGGTTCAGAGGATGTATTTATCTATAAACACAAAACCAATTAACTCAAGTTGTATTTACAAAGCATTTCATTCTGGGAGATAGAGGAAGAAAGAATCTAGTTCATGGCTCTTCTATGTTTTCAATTTATGACCTCAGTCAACTCTATTTGAGGGTTTTATTTATCCATTTTTTGTAAGTATACCTAACAGTTTTTCATTTGGAGAAGGCATATGGATCTGAGCTCTCTAAATGAATTACCCTCCCATAACTACAATCTCAAACAGCTGCAAAACAACGCTTGTAGCTAGTGACCTGATTAGTCTTTTATCTCACAAACCATCCCCCCAACTAAACCATCTGAAAATTCTAATTTAATTCCTGCCTAGATGATGCCTGAGAAAATGGTGCTCTGAAACCACAATATAGCCAATAATATACAACTGCCTGAAAAAGAAACAACTCTTGAGTTAACATCCAAGTTCTATACCTGGACATATGTTCCAGTTGAAATTTTGTATCAAAGAGAAGGGGACATAATAGTAACTAAGGGTTGTTGGTGGAGGTAGCATTCCCTGGGAGAGAACAGTAAACACATCTTTCTGTTTTATAGAGTAGTTGTAAGGCTGAAATACAAAAATTGCTTTTCATTATTTGACAGAGAAGCAAAATCAAGTTGGATTCTAGGGTTAAAGCTGTGAAAATTTGAAGTCAGAAGCTTCCAGCTCCTATTCTATTTGGTACTTATTATAATGAACACAATGACTCTGCTAAGTGAATGTGAAAATACACAAAAATGTTGGAGCTACCAGGCAGATCTTGCTGGACTTTTCAATGAGAGAATCTTCCCTTCTTTGATCTAAAAGTAAAGTTGGGTATTAATAACATACTAATAGGCAATTCTGCAATGCATGTAGGAGCTGGAAATCACAATTCAGTACCACTTTGAGTACAGAAATGGTAGCAATACTTGACTGTTCATAATGTGGCAACTGAAAGGATTCTTCCATTTCAACTTGGAGCTTTCCACCTTTAAACTTTATTTATAATGGGAAGCTACCCCAGGGAAGAGCTACTCTTAAAAAATCTTGATAGGCTCCTCAGTTTGATTCACTTTCCTAGTAAGTTGTTACTAATCATTAAGGACTGCTTTTTTGTTTTGTTTTTCAGTAAATCTGCAGAAGGAAACTGGAAGAAAGCATTTTTAATTGAGCTGATATTTCAAATTTACCAGATCTCTTAAAAACTCATGGTTGTTTAGAACTTCAGGAATACTGGACTTGCCCTTTACCTTCTAATTACTAATTGAAGTAATTGCTGGAAGTGAAGGACTGCATGAAAACCATTCTAAGAAGAAAAAATGCATAACTTCGCTGCTAGCAGGGGTATTGTTCCCTGACCTGCCTAGGAAGAATGCTTCCAACAATATCTGAAGTCCTTTTGTGGTTTAGGGGGAAAAAAAATTAATTGGTAAACTCTTCCTTGAATTGCAAACTACTTAATGCTTAGCCATAAAAATGTTACAAATCCAAGTGCACTGGCTAACAAATATTTCTACTGCCTACAAACCGGGCAGCTGTTACAGAAAGTGGACTCTTTCAGCTTCTTCCCCTTTATTTAATGTTTATAATGAGTTATTGTTTGTGACAATCAATTATTTTCAGAACTGTTGCTTTTGAATACCATGTTTGATGACACTATTTACACACTAAGTTAGGTCTTAAAATATTGCACTCTCTCAAGTCTGTGAGTAGCACTGACATTTAGAGGAGATGACAGCAAGAATACTGGAAACAGGGCCAGTATTTAGTCACTGTTAATATTTGTGCAGCAGCACATCTGGGAAAACTGGAGGGGAGACATTTTTAAATGCTTCTGAGACTTGGTTACTCCATAACCTTGGAAAAATGTGGGGTTTTCTTCTTTTTTTTTATTATCTTTACAATGGCTGCAAAAAGGGTAACAAAATAGTCATAAAGAGGTAAAAAATGGGTAACTTCATAGTCAGTTTTAATGATGTGCTTGTAGGATTAAAGTAAGCCTAACAGGTGGTCAAAGACATGGATGAAAAAGTACTTAAGTATGAATAATCTAATATTTCCTTAATCTGTTTTGTCTTTCCTGTCACTAAGAATGGGCTTTACCAGCTGCAGTTCTTACTGATGGCCTTCTGGTGATGCACTCCTCAATAACAATTTCCAAAAAAGTTTTGGGCAACTCTGCAAAAAGGCATATTGTTGTTAAGAAGAAATGCAATTTAACTGTAGTTGATAAATGAGACGCTAATTCACTGGTTTTCACAGAAACTAAAGAAAATGCACATTTCAAAGATAATGCCTTAGTGGGATGCTAACTCTACAACACCACCCTTTGCTGAAGCAAGGTTTGTTTTCAGATAAGATACTTTTCACTATTTTACATTCCATAAAATAAAGAAGCTTAGGAAACCTTATGATTTCACTGAAGCCTAGACTTGGAAGCTAGTATGTGATTATTTTCTACTAAAAACAAACTAAGGATGCACTTTTTGCTGTCAAAGCAATTTTCTTAAAATAATGAATGCAATTCCTAGGAAAAACACGAAATTAAGAGATAACCGGTTGAATTCCCTCTCATGTTACAAGCTGAGGATAACAGTATTTAGAGTTTCCTATGTTTAACAGTGTAAAATAATTCACGTTTCCCTCGGGGTGCCAGTGTAACAACCTAACCTGAAATCCATACTTGCAAAAGAGACCTAATTTTAACTTCTTTGTTAAGTTCTCTATGGCAAACATGGTACATCAGCCAAATGACCAGGATCTGGCTAACCTGGTAAGATTAACCTGACAAGATTAAGTCATCAAAAGGCCATGCAGAGAAGATATTGCAGCTTTGCTTCTTGAGTGCCATGTCTTTCTTTCAAATTTCATGGTATGGCAGGCTTGGTTGTGAATGCTCCTGTGAGAAGCCTACAGTATCTATAGGTATGGATTCCACTTCCTCAGTTGAATAGTTTCAGCAATTGCAAGTCAGACATGATGAACAAGTTCTGCCACAAACTATTAAATTAATGACATGAAAAGTTTAAATAATTTAAAAGACATGTACCTGTGTTGACATTTATTCTATACCTATAAAGCCATTCTGGTATTCTCCCAAAGTATTACTAGTTTTGAACTGAACTGATGCCTACATCAGGAACAGTAACAGATTTTCCGAAAGCTGTAGAAATCCCCTGTTTTAAAAAGACTTTAAATAGAACTGTGGTACATATTTGTGGAGGTTAACTATTTCAGAAAAAAATGTTAGTACTGTTTTTATCCTTCTGCAAGAGTCTGGATGGTGCTTGGCTAATCTACGACAAATAAAACAGTATTTTATTTTATCAGAATAAAGCAGTATTTCTTTGCTGTCAAGAGGGCATATGGCAAAGAAATAGTCCACCTCTCTAACAGAAGAATATTAACTCTCCAAAAAAGCTATGAATGCTGACACTGTTATCCTTACTTGCAGACTTTAGGGATGCATACATAAGGAAACGCAGTTGGATGAATCTTGGATTTTCCCAAATGACTGTGAAACATTCCTTAAATCTTAGTACACTTGCACTTGCATTAGCATACTAGCAAATTAAGGCACAGACTCTGTGTGCTACTTAGAAGCATACAAACTAACAAGAATGTTTCCTATTGCTCTTGAAAAATATCTCTGGGCTGCTTGAAGTACAGAACTAAGTAAATATATCCAGTACACTTATAATGAAGTTTTCATTTATGCCACCAAGTTTTCCAAGCACTACACTTTCATGGGTATGTGTATATATATGCTTCCTTATCTCCAAGAAAAAAATCACTTAACAAAATGCAAGAAGCACTCACCATTCCTTACACCTGGATATTGACAGTACCTCCCCAAATACAGCTGATGTGCCCCCACACAACCATTCACTGTTGTAGCTGGACACTAATTCCTATGTAACAGACAAATTCTTCTAGTCTACACTTATTTTGGTCACACATAGCCCTAAACCACCACTCAGCACTACGGCAAATATACTTTAGAGAGCAAAAGATGTTGTGGACAATAGAAAAGCCACTCTAACAGAAATAAAAATGTAATGTAGCCACTGACTTAACTACATCTCAATCCCACTGTAACACTAAAATATAAGGCTAATTAACATTCCAGATGCTGTGTTACTTACAATCCCTGTTTCTTACTTGCATTAGCAGCAACTGGTATCCCTTGATCTGAACATTTTAGTAAATTGCTAGAAATATTTTAAGCACCTTAATGCTGGAACTCAGACAGGGATACTGTAACTTGTTCCTATTTCTATGTAGAGCCCTAGAAAACAATTCCAGCTGCAAAGAGGACCCAGAGTCAAAGTAACAAATGGTGCATTTCCTCCTGCCCCTATCTAGTAAGTTTTTATTCTTTCTGGCTTTTTTTTTTTTTTTAATATATATTTATATGTATATATATACAAACACAAGGTTTATATTCTTGGTACATTTAAACCTTGTTTATCCCCAGTCTTTTGATATTTGATTGCAATTATCTAAGAAAAATAGGTTAGTATTTCTACTCTGCGGTTCCCTGTCAGAGGCTTTAAACATACTTCTTTCCTTTTGGTTGTTTGAACAACTTCCTCATGCCACACAGAAGTAGCATTTTCCTTTGGACACTATGCATGGAATGTTCTTTTGTTCAGAATAAACTTTTGCATGCTCCAGCTGCATTCTGAGAATTTTTACCAATTCAGGAAAAAAAACAGGATCAAAAGCAAATATAGCAATACATCCTTTAGCTCCTCTAAGATCAATGATATTTGTTATCTGCGGCAATCATTAATAAACCTTTTTTTCTTGGCCTACTACTTTTAGGTATTCTTTGGAAGGCAGATAGTTTGCAGTATTTCTCAGCATGTGCAGTCAAGACTTTATATTGGTCTTTTTTTCTAACAAACATAGGTCACTGTAAAAGAAATTATTACTGAATTCTGCAGGCATAAAAAAAGGGCATGATTTAAGTAGATCACATAAAAAAATCAGAAGTATTTCAATAAATGCACAAATAATTCAGCTACAAAAAAAAAAATCTGGATTTTTCCATTCAATAAGCATGTTTGCATCCAGAATCTGACTGACTTTCATGTTTAAAACAAAGTATCACCTAAATATATCAGTTGCAGAAAGAATTAAAAAAAACCCCAAACTTCTAGCTGAAATACTTGTCAAAACAGTCTTCAGTTTTAAGGTCAACATGTATGACAATCCCCACATTAAATTAATATGTTGACATACAGGACAGGGATAGCAGAGTGAGAGCACAGCTTAAAGTAGAATACCTCTGAAAAATGTTCACTAGCAGTTATTTGCTGTAAAACAGATAGAAGCCCCTGTCCCGTAAATTTATAGTATGTGCTTTCCTATGTACATGTAACCTAAATTACAGTACTACTGTGACTGGATATATAGCATTTTGCAGTATATATCTTTAATGCAGGTGTAGACACCATTCAAGATGGTACACCACTTAATTTCAAAGTAATCCTAGAAGAATATTGCAAATAATGCTGTATAAATGCATAGTGTTTGAGGGAAAAAATTACTTCACTGGAAAATAAAGTCCCAGACATTGAGTTTGGCACTTCGTCATCACTATGTCACTTTTTTTTTGATTGAAGACAGCTCTTTCTGAATCTCACTGAATTTTGGCCGGTTTTCTGGTTTGTAGTCCCAGCATCTCTGCATTATTTTATGTATTTCTTCTGGACATTTTTGTGGTGCAGACATTCGGTAGCCTGGTACACAGAAAAAGTAGGGAAAACTTTTAGTACTGAAAACTTATGCATATTGACAAATCTAAAAAGAGCAAAGTTAAAGACCATTTCATTAAAAAGACCTTCAAGGCAATGTGAGGAGTATCTTCAATACATAACCTATAGATGAGAGATAATTATGAACTAATTAAAGCTCTGGTACCAGTGATATTTAAGTTGGGCATGCTAAATGGTCAGTTTGCTCCTCATCCCTAATAGCAGCAACATGCAAAGATTTGTTTCCTGTATCTTAGGAAGTTGCTACCCTCTGGTTTTCAGTTGTTTCCTTTCCTCGTTGCAGTAAGAAAATTAGTAACAAAAATTAAGATGGGAGTAAATTTCTTTGCTCTTTTTGAAGATGTACCAACTTTTATTCTCACGTTTCTTCCCTTTTTTGGCTCCTTAAAGAAGTCCCTCCCCGTTTGCACTTCAGTAATTTTTCCTTCCTCTGTTTTCTTAACTTTTGTATCTTTCCATCTTAACTCTCTTTCTCTTCTGGTTTGCTTAGATAGGCAGTAACTTCCACACCTCTCTGCTGCCATCAGCCAAATGAGTTCTCTGACTTGGCAGTGAGCAGGAAAATGGACAATCAGTTAAGTAAATTAGCAGCTAATCATTCGAAAGTCACAGGTAAGTGGATATTCAGGCATGTCATCAATACCCTGGACCACAGAGGTGTACTCACATCAATGAAGACAATTTCCCAACAAGTAGGAAGTTGGGAAAAATGCCAGGAGGATTCTATGTATGAACAAGGAGCTCCTGGACAAAATCAAACACAAAATCAGGTAATGGGAGGAATACAGAAACTCTGTCTGAGCCTCCAGGGATGAAGCTAAGAAAGACAAAGCCCAGATGGGATTGAATCTGGCCAGGGGTATCAAAGTCAAAGAGCAGGGCTTCTCTAGGTACACAGGGGACAAAAGGAAGGCTCGAAAAAATGTGTGCCCACTGCTGAATGAGGCACTGAGCAACTCAGCAACACAGGAAATGGAGAAGGCTGAGATACTGAATGCTTTCTCAATCTCAGCCTCTACTAGCAAGACCAGCCTTCAGGAATCCCGGGCTCCAGGGATCAGTGGGAAAGGCTGGAATGAGGAAGATGTACCCTTGGTGGAAGAGGACCTGATCAGGGAATACTCAAGCACACTGGACTTATTTAAGTTCACAGGCCCTGATGCACCTGTGAGTACTGAGAGAACAGCCTGATGTCACTGCCACACAATTCCCAATAATCTTTCATACACAACCAGTGACTACTGGGAGAAGTACCTGAGGACAGGAGTAAAGCAAATGTCACTCCTATCTTCAAGTCAGAGCACCCAGGGCTGGTCAACATCACCTTGAAGGTGATGGAGCAGCTGATGCTGGAAACAATTTCCAGGCACCTCAAGGACGAGAAAGTCATCAGGAATAAGCATGTAGAAAGTCAGCATGGATTCACTAAGAGCAAGTCATGCTTGACCAATACGAGAAACTTCTTCAGTGAGATGAGTGGCCTGGTATATGAGGGGATTTCACTGTAAAATCCTCACAAAGACACCTTTGAATTATGGGATGGATTACCAGACAGGGAGGTGGATTGAAAACTGGCTGAACAGTGAGCCCTGACGGGAGGTGATGAGTGGTACAAAGTCTGAGTGAAGCTCCAGGGTCAGTACTGGGTCCAATCCTATGTCACATCATCATCATTAACGCTCCGGATGATGGGGCAGCTGCGCTCCCAGCGAGGTTACTGGTGACACTGAGCTGTGAGGAGGGGCTGATACACCAGAGGGTCGTGGTGCCGTCCAGAGGGACCCAGACAGGCTGGAGAAAGGGGCTGACAGGAACCTCAAGCAGTTCAGCATGGGAAGAGCCAAGTCCTGCAGCCAGGGAGGAACAACCCCAGACACCAGCATGGGCTGGGAATGCACAGCTGGGAAGCAGCTTGTCAGGAAAGGCCCTGGGACTCCTGGTGAGCACCAAGGGTTGAACGTGCATCAGCAATGAGCTCTTCCAGCAAAGAATGCTAATGGCAGATTGGGCTGCACTAGAAGGAATGTTGCAGCAGTTTGAGGGAGATCATCTGCCTCCTCTGTTCAGTATTGGCTGAGGCACATCTGGAGTGCTGGGTCCAGTTCTGGGCTCCCCAGTACAAGACGGACACAGGCACAATGGAGACAGTCTCATGAAGGGTCACCAAGATGATGGAGACACCAAAGCATCTCTCCTATGAGGAAATGCTGAGTGAGCTGAAGCAGCTCATCCCAGAGAGGAGAAAGCTCAGGAGGATCTCAGCAAGTATATAAACACCTGCAGGGAGGGTGCAAAGAGGACGGGGTCCAGGCTCTTCCCATGCCCAGTGGCAGGACACAGAGGTAATGAGCACCCACTGAAACATGGGAAATTCCTCCTGAGCATCAGGAAACACCTTTTCCTTGCAAGGGTGACTGAGTACAGGTTGCCCAGAGAGGTGGTGGCATCTTCATTCATTGAGATAAGCAAAAGCCATCTGGGTGTGATCCTACTTGAGCTGGGTGGTTGGATCAGATGACATTCAGATGGCACACCTCAGCCATTCTTTGACTCTGTGATTCCATGAATTGTCTACCACATGTAGCTCTGAGCAAATGACAGGCAGTGCACAGTGATGTGCATCGGCACACAGGACTCTACAGCTAAATGCAGCTCTGTGACTCCAGACCCATTGTACAGGTCTCTGTATCTCTCTTTCTAGAGAATAGCACAGTGACACCGACCTCTTAAAACAGGTAAATCTGAGAAATAATTTTGCTTTTTTTATACTGCATGCATCTGCTCTAGGAACGGGATGAATGCATGTAACTTCAAACAAGAATGGCTTGGACTCTAGGATTTGATTTGGCCTTTAAGGAGAAACTTTAATATCACCTAGAGTGCTTATAAAACTATAACAAACACTGACAATGCATGTAAATCAGCAAACCAGGGCTTTTTTGTTTGCTTGTTGTTTGTTTTGTTTTAAATAATTTAGAAGTTTTACTAGCTTAGAACCAATTTATGAATTATACAGTAGTACTATGTAGGGAAGGAACAGTTCTGAAATGCCACTAAAGACGATGAAAATAAATCAAAAGTCCTGGAATCCTGCTTACAGTTATTTGCTATTTTAAGTAAAAGCCTTTCGATTATTTTGTAAAAGAGAAATGCAGCTTGTAATGCTCACCTGGCTTACCATTCTCCACTATAATTGCTAAATCCTTCTATGAAATGATTTAATAAAGAAGATGGAATGATACAGATTTTTTTTCTGGCAGTTTAGAATATTTATACCTGCATTAGCATAATCTTAAATAATTCATTCTGTTCAAGCTTCTGCTTTGCACAGCAGTAAATCTCTCCTTTCCATCTCACCTGTTAGTTCTGCAACAATGAAAGTCAGCATGCTGTCTTCCAACCTTTAAGTTAACGGTCAATGTATTCCTTTTTTTTTTTCAAAAGGCCTAAATACCACCCTACTCCTCCCACAGAGCTAGATTCAGCCTCTTAGAAAACATAGTATTATTTTTGCTAAAGTTGCTACAAAGCTTGTATGTTATTTCTTTGCTATTTTATACTGTATCCTTACAATTTATCCAGCATTTCTTTCGCACCCTATGAATAATTACCTTTCTCAACTTGCTCTCGTGCTTGTTGGTTGGTCATTCCAGGGTATGGGCATACTCCTAAACTAAAGGTCTCCCACAAAAGGATTCCAAAGCTCCATACATCACTCTCAGATGTGTATCTCCCTAAGAAAAGGAAAGCAAACCCTCAGCTTAACATAAAAAAAAAAATTATTTCAGATAATTACGGCCAAAGATCTCCTGTAAAGGTAAAAGTGTTACATAGGCAAGCTTCACGCAAAACAAAGCTGCAGCTTCTAATACATTCTACAGACTACACAGTCTCCAGTATTTCAAAGACTGAACAAATCATATTAAAGCCAATACCTTGGAACAACAGAAGCTAACCTTACGTGTTACTATTATACACAGACCATACCACATCACTCATGCAAGTTAAGAATTTCTTTCCTTCTTAACATACAAAAACATTTCTCTTTCAATATAAAAGGACAGAAAAATGTCAGGACTTCCCCCCTCATTTACAAGCACTCTCAATTTAAAATATTTTTTAAAAAAATCACCTTTCCCAGTTCTCTATTTTAGGATGGCAGTGTTTATTCTGAGAGGAGCTACCACCAACACTGTTTGTAAATGTGAAGCAGGCCTGGTTCTTATGCTTTGAGAAACTGATCTCTGAAAATCAAAGTATGGCTGGACCCTGAAGAACTGATGCACCCAATCAATTTAAGGAAAAAAAAAAAAGGTTCCATTGCCTCCAACTATGCTTCAGAGATAGTAAAATAGAAAATTGATAAATAATTGAATTCTAAGCCTCTTTGTGTAATGATAGCTTTCTATTACAGGAAAAGGAGTCATTTTGGAGGAGGTATTTCTATTGTCCCTGATGGATTCACATCAGAAAGTTAAGACTCTTAGCCTTTTGCAGCAAAATCAGTGAAAACGTTACCTTAAAAATCCATTTTCAACATTACTTTCAACGTTTCTCATGACCGTTCTTCTTTGTTCCATACTATTACTTTGTATTTATGTGTCTTTATTCTTTAAAAACATCACTTGTGAATGTATTGTTTGTTTACCTCTAATCATCAAACAAACCAAACTAAGCCACTTCTGACTAAGAAAAAAAGGAAAATACATTTAAATTATAGTGACAGTTGATGACAGTGACAACTGTTCTGACGTCAGAAAATTCAGTTTACTCTTAGACTAAATATCACTTCCAGCTGTGCTGTGTTAGCTTGCATGCCTCATAGTTGGCAATTATGGATATTCACGATGCTCTTTGGAGTAAGATTAGTTTTCTTGTCTGTGTATCAACTCCCCACAGTTTGGCATCCAGTAATTTAACACTTTTCACTGAAAGCATTCAGCAGATACAAGATAGGTGATTAGCTGTTTGTTTTAAAGAAAGTACAGCTCTGTACAGTTAATTATATTTTCTGCTACTATATTATCTGAGGGGAGAAAAAAAAGATCTGTTTAGAAAAAAACCCCAAGTCCTCCCCACATTACTATTAACATCACAAATAACTCACAATGTTGTAGTGATAAAATACATGTACTAGACATGTTTTAATTTTGAAAGATTCGGAAGTAAAAATACCCTATACTTCTCCTAATATGTGCTGGTTTTGGTGGGATGGAATTAATTTTATTCAGTGTCAGGTACAGGGATGTGTTTTGGATTTGTTCTGAATACAGAGTTGATAACACAAAGATGTTTTTATTGTTGCTGAGCAGGGACTGCACAGAGCCCAGGCCTTTTCTGCTTTTCACATGGCCATGCTGGTGAGGAGGCTGGGGCTGCCTGGGACGCTGGGAGGGGACACAGTTGGAACAGGTGACCCCAAACTGACCAAAGGGATATTCCAGACCTTGTGACATCAGGCTCAGTGTATGAAGTGTGGGGGAAGAAGGAGGAAAGGGGGGACATTTGGAGTGATGGGGTTCGTCCTCCCAAGTCACCACAATGGTGTGGAATGGCACTGAACAGCACCCACAGAACCAAAGGTTCCACTGCTCAAAAACGCCAGTGCCATCTGAATTTTGCTTACGACTTCTGACACAATGCCCTAACCACTCCACTTGCTCTCACCTGGTTTATAGCCTTCACAACTTGTGTTTTTTCTTAATTTAAAATGCTTTAGTGACTACTCTTAATTTGTTATACACAGTGACTTCAGCAGAGACTAAACTAGAACTTCTTTGTAGCTTCTTAAGCACATTAGAATTCATGTAATGGCCAGATGATCCTATTCCTCATTTTCCTCCAACCTTTGAATCTTGATATTAAAGACTGACAGGGCTAGTGGTTACCAGCTAGTTTTGAAATACTGCAAGTTTAGTTTTATTTCATTTTGATATCTTACATACCTCCAGTCTTACCCACACAAATCAATGCAATTCTTACAACCTTATTATTAGAATGGAAAAAAATAAAACATAATCCAGTTAGTTTGACTCATCTCTTTAAAGGGAGTGGAAAAAAATATCCTTCAAAAATACACAGAAACCTTTATAACATTTTGAAAGTTGAGTATTAAGACTGCTGAACATATTAACAGATGTTTGAGAGAGCTTATTTCTCAGACACTACAGAAAACGACTTATAGCTGCTTGAATATGGATGTGCTTTAGGAAACACAAAATAAGTAGATGTTAATCAACAATCCCCTCTTCTCCTGTACTGTGCAGAAAAAAAAGACTCAGCAGAACAAAGTGAAGGTGTTGTCACAAGAGTCTGTTTCTTGCTAAATATAGCTGACTGGACCACATACAGTTATAAGGATAGGTTTTCATAATATATCAAAACCACTGTAGGCATTTCCAAAATAACAAAAATAAAAACCCAAAACACCTTTTACAGTGGATCAAACACCCAAAAGGGCAAAGCTGTGAATGCTGGCAACACTAACATCTCTTAGAATAATTGGTAATACAGGATCAATTACTGTAACTAAATTTACTGTCAGCCTTTTAAAGGGAAGATCTGCTTTACTGTGTCATGTCATTAGATGCTGCAAAAGTGCTAATGAGAGGAAGCTTTCTGCTATCAATCATAACTCACAAACTTATGATTTCCAATGCATGATTTCCAAAAAAAGGCTTTAAGAGATGGCAGAAATATTTATAGACATTTCAAATGAAGAATTTAAAAATATTTTATTCTATGTACTCAACTGAAGAACCGGTTGAGAGAAGTACATTCAAAACATGCCATCATCTATTAAATGTGCAGCTCCCTCACAGCCCACTTTACCTAGAAGAACTTATTTTTCTAGTTTCATATAAGCAAAAAAGGCTAAGTACAGCAGCTTCTGTTTCTATTCTGGAACTATTATTCATGTAGTGTGGATCACCTCCCTCAGTGATATATAATGACTTTTTATCCCCAATGCAACAGCCTAGTGATACACAAAAATGGAGGTAAAAGAAAAAAGAAAATAAAAACTGCAGTTAAAAAAACCCCCCAAAAAAACAGTGACTACATTTTTCACCAATGCAATGAGTTATCTAACACAGTGTTCTAGTACATTAACATTTTCTACTGTTTTCAATGAGAGGCCATAAATATGCAGAACTTGCTATTCATTTTGCTAACGATCATAATTTAGATGACTGACAAGGCTATCCACAAGAATGAGTCAGCAACAGAACTAAAGCACTCTGCTATTCCTGCAAAATAGCAATTCTGATGTTGCTGCCTTATTCTTTTTCAAAGGCAAAACTGTGGTTTTTACATAAATCAGACAGAAATATTAAAATTATTTTAAACATAATTATTTTGAACAGGGGAAAAGGAATATTGTATGTATATACACTCGAATATTGTGGCTCTGAGGCTTTTTACTGTACTTTGGATTTTTTTTTTTTTTTGTCAAGAAAATCCAGTTATGTCCTTACCATAGTTCAGAGCTTCTGGAGCAGTCCACTTGATAGGAATCTGCTTTAGGCCTGATGATGAGTACACGCCATCGTCCTCTTGCCGGGACATCCCAAAATCGCTTATTTTCAAAATGTTGCTTTCACCTACCAAGCAGTTCCTTGCAGCCAGGTCTCTAATTAAAAAAAGAAATAAACACCAACATTTTTACAGGTTTGAAAGTACTTAGAAGTCATTCAAACTGACTGAGCCCCTCAGCCAAGATGGTGGTGCCTCTCAGAGGCTTATTTACAAAAGGGTAAAAAACACTTCACAGCAGTTGTTGGGAAACAGAAGTGAGGGAAGGGGAAGAAACGTCAGAAATAATCCTATGAAAAAGTTAGGGGAGGAGATGCTGGAGATGCTCCAAGATTCCCCTGCAGTCCACAGAGAGGAGCCACAGTGGAGCAGGGGAGGAGTGTGAGGTGGAAGGAGAGGCACAGAGGAGCTGTTATGGACTGACCAGAATCTCCATTCCCACTCACACTTAGAGGAGGAGGTGAAGGATTCCAGAGTGAAGGAGTGCCTCAGAAGAAGGGAAGAGGAAAAGGTATTTCAGTCTTATTTCTCACCATCCAACTTTATTTTAATTTGCAATACATTACATTCACGTTAAAAACAAATTCAGTCTGTTTTGCTATGATGGCAATTGGTAGGTGATTTCCTTGTCTTTATCTTGACCTACAAGTTCTTCTGTCTTATTTACCTCCCTGTCCTGTTGAGAGGGGGAGTGAGAAAGTATCTGCATGGGTGTCTGGCAGCCAGGCAAAGTTAACTCATCACAACTGCCCTCAGTGGTCACAGAAAGAAACCACAGATTAATGAATCAGATCCTATGTAAAATGAAACAGAATTTGAAGAAATGTCGTGAAATGTGTTCAGGATGTGTTTCAGTAAGAAACCTGAGAAATGGCTTCATCTTCTGTTAGAGTTTCTATTATGTGAGTTTCTATTAAAAGTTAAAAGTTACTCAGCACAGAAAAGGAATTTTGTTTCAGTGATGGATGAGAAGCTCAGAAAGTCAGCTCCCTCCCTTCATCTCAAACTTCTTTTTCTTTTTTAGATTAGGAGACATCATGCAGTAACACTTGATAGAAGACCTACTGTGGCTTCTCTACATGCTAATAATATATTATAAACATACTATACGTATATTAACGAAGGTCCTTGGCCACCCCGGGGAACACAAACCAACCAATGGGGAATGAGACTGACCAGGGGCAGGGAAACCCCGTGTCTCCCCCCCAGGGCACCTCTCCCAGGGCTCCATGGCAGGGGAGGAGACCCCCAACAAATAATATATTATAAACATACTATACATATATTAAATGTCAGTGTTCTACAGCTTATTAAAATACAACATAATAAAATGCATAGTATTATTCCCATCACTATAAAATAGAAGAAATTTTTAAAGGGGGAGATACGTTAAGCAAGGGGATTAATTCTATACCATTAGGCGCATCATGGGCAAAATATTTTTAAACTAAACTTGCTGTGTTTTTGTTTAGCTTAAATAGCTAATATGCCCACAAATGGCTTGCCTTGCATGAATATTCCAGAAAAACTACATTAACTTTGATGTTTTGAATTGGAGCTGTAGCATAGTTTTGAAGTGAATCCCCTGAGCACTTAATGCACATTCATTGGTTTTTGAAGAATGAATTTGGTGCATGCAAACTACATTGCTCTTGGAAGAAACTAACTTAGAATCCTGCCCATGATTTGCACAAAATTTGTTTCTACAGCTACAGAATTTTGTTTCTATGGAATTTTTTTCTACAGCTAATGCAGAAAGAAAGGTCTGAACCAGTGGCAAACAGCTTCTAACATTACCCATGGTGGGGACATTAATGACAAAGGACTGAACTATATTTAACCCAAAGTAAAAGTCTAGAGCCATATTTAAGGATGCTGAAGCTCATACATCCACTTTGATCAGCTCATCCATATTGATATTGGGCTATGTTATTTGATATGTAGACAGAGCCTAGGTATCACCCTAAATATTATAACTTGATTTAAGAATTTTAACATATTTGACTCACACAACTTTTCTGCCACTAAGAACATTTATAGTTCTAGAGCTTGAGTAATATAAATGAAGTTATTCTTGTGGTTTGAGAAGATGAACCACTAAAAAACAAATCTGAACTCACAGGCACCAGCTGAAGATGTGCACAAATGCATAAAATAGCTCAGTCTGCACTGTGTTATGTAGTTTGATGTTAGCATGTGGTATTGTTATATACAGCTATATTGGTTAAAGCAAGTAAGCTGCAAAACAAAATCAAATTGTTATTGCTTATACTCAAGTGTGCAATAAGTATCGCCACAGAACCTCAAGAATTTATGGCTTAGGTTCCAATCATACTTCAGTAATTAGTTTTTTTATTGTTTTACTCAATATAGTCTAGATTTTGCAACTGATAGACATAAGGAGTGGAAAAAGTAATGAGGTTGTACCTCAAAGAAAATTTACAGTTAACTGAAATCACAGGCATCTCCCTACCTGAAGTCTGACCTCGTATTTGAACATCTTGAGTCAGTTTAAGAAAAACCTATATACTGAGCTGCCTCAGGTTTATTCCTCATGCGTAAGTCTGATTATTAGGGGAAAGCAGATTGTAAATAATATGCAGAGTATGGTGCTTATAAACACAGACTACACTCAGTTTGCATAATTTTTGTCAGTTTTGTATTTATGACTTTTCTTTTTCATTCAGAATCATCTAGAGAAAAAGCTTTTCATCCCTACTGAAAATTGACTAAAACACTTCCATGAAAATCAACTGGTATTTGTGGAAGTTGGTAAAGACTGTGACACTATGTACAGGATATATGTAAATTAATGCTACAAAGAGCAAATAAAATGTTGGCACATTATGAGTCTCACTGTATTAATACCTTTTTCTGTTTTTAGCTAAAACTCTCCCATTTTTGATGCTATAAGACTCTGTATTACTTTCAGTACATCATTTGTCTTAATAAAGTCTTGTGAGCACTTCATATATTTACTTCTGACACAAATTTGCCTTTTTCCATCTTCATGTATATTGTAGGCGCTTTCCCACACTTATTTAGAAAACACTTTAGATGTGATACTTTCATTCCTCAGGCATACAAGTGTCCCAAAACTAGATTATCTTGTTAATATTTCTACTGTCAGTGTACATGTTTCATGTCCTCAGTGATTTGTTGCTTAATTTTACAGATGATTTTTGTACATATTTGCATGCTTAAAAGCATTTTTAAAAACAGTTACACTGAAAGCTATAGGTACCTCAACTTTTCGGATTTTTTTTACTATTATTCTGAGGGTTTGGTTAAGATTTTTCTGTATTTTTCAAATAAATTCTTCACTGTTTCTTATTATGTCTGACAGCTTCCTTTAAAAGGATGTTCTTATTTTTCAGTCTAGACACAAGAGAAAACACCAAAGATGCTTTTGGTCAATGTGATTTATTACAGAATTTATAGCCAGAATCTGGAAACAAAATGGCATCAGCAACTATTACTCCCATTGCTTTAAAATAATAAATCATGACATTGGTTTTTATTCTGGTTTCCATGATTCTAATTAATTTCTATTTTCTACAGATATGAGTTCTAGTATAATAGTGTTAAGGGGCTTATAAAGACCCTTTACTTCCTAACCTTTCATATGAAATACACACAATGGAGTTTCACCTCATATGTAAGATAAACAACATGAGTTAGGGGAAACATGAAAATGTAAATACAGAGGTCTGATGACCAAAATTAACTGTGAGAAGTCAATATTAAAGACAACATCAGTGTTAAATATTTATAGTAAATCACGACTCTTTCTACATGGACATTAAAAAACCAAACCAAATCAAACAAGTAAACAATAAACCCTTGAAAAACAATGACAAAACCCCCACACACCAACCCCTAAACAAAAAACTGCACCAAAATCAACTACATTCTATTTGTCCTCTTCCCCCTGAAGAACCAGTATGGTCTATTTGCTTTCTCTTCCTTCTCCCTAATGTTCCCTAGAGCCAACATCCTGAATAAAAAGAGAGACAATTGCATAAAATTAGGTGTATCTGTTCGGAATTTTCTTTTTTTCTCATAAAGCCTTTGTTATTTAAAGCAGTAATTCCAAAAAATCAGTATTTATCCTTAACACAGTAAGCAAGAAAATATTCTTTATTTATATTGTGAAAGATCTACAAATTGGGCACAAATTACATTGAGGTGCTACAGAGGAAGTTCCTTAGCAAAAGAAAAACTGATTCTCACTATTTAATAACAATATTACATAAGTTCCTAGTACTGCTGGAAACAAAGTGCCTTCCCCCCAGCTACTAACAAGTAAGAACTAGTATGTAATTTGGAAATTTCCTTTTTAAGCACTGCTCTGCAGCCCCTATAAATACAAACAGGACATCTCCTAGGGATCTCTAATATGGTTTGAATATGCTGAAACTGTAAGAGAGAGTTTGTAGGACTTTGCTAAAAATTCAACAGCCAGTTAAAGGAGGAAGTGGAGGCAATTTCTCTGTGCTGGGAGTTGTTACCACCTGGATTCATGTCTGTCAGTCAGGACGTAAACCTACTAAACCTTTCTCTAAGGACATTCTTACACTCCCTCCACACTCCAAAGGAACTACAGAGCAACTACTACCTAGCATTGGAATGGAATTCCGTGAGTCAAAGCAAATCAAAACAAGAGTAAACTCCCCATTACTAAATCAGCAGCACAGACTGCCTCACTGAACTAATTAGTTATTTTATATTCCATCCCTGGATCGTGCAGTTAAAATACTCTTAGGTGATAAAAGCAAGTAATTAATTAGTGAACAGGACCATTTTATCTCCTCTGCAAGTTAAATTCAATGAAAATAGTCTACTACCTAAACACAACAAAAAGGGGAGGGAAGTGGAACTACAAGATAAATTACTGGGGTTTTTGTGGACTGTAAGATACTACCCTAACCTTCAAACACCTGATGTAATTTTTCAGTGGTGCCCAAATCAAAACACACATATTTCAGAACTTTCTTGATATGCGTATGCAAATTTTGCTACATGTGGAGAGTACAACAAATAATATGTGCCTAGTAACAGACTGGGAAAATATTAGAGGGTCAGAAGAAGACCCTTTCATTTGTTCTGTGTTTTCTTTCCCCTTTTTACTTTAACTGTTTCTTCACATTATTTTAGCTATTATGAACACCAATGGAGCCATATTAACTACAACGCTAATAATTTCTCTCAGTTCCTCATATAATGCAAGCCCATCTTCATCTCCACAGTTGAACAGTGCAGGCAAACCAGAGAAACTCCAAGTTGGATGCAGTAGTGATTTCTCAATAATGTCAGGTGCTCTGCTTGCTATCCACAGTTTTGGATACTGCTCAGTTCTTCTTAACTATAAAATAAGCAACTATTCCCACCTCACAGCATTAGTGACATTCAATTACTCTTTCTAAAGCACTTTTCAGTTTTCAGATGAAGGACTTTAAATTTTTGCAAAAGGAACTCAAAAGATAAAAAGTAACAAAACAACCCCCACAAAATTGTATTCAGTAGCTGAACACGACTGCCAACTTACTGTCTGCCATCCAGATATGACTCAAGGGACTGTACAGATCTACTGACACATTAGGAAACTTTTATCTTCAGTTTTATTTTGGTAGGCTACTGTGTGCCCTTTATTTTCCTAGCAGGGCAAGTTTTCTGTACCAGCAATTTTGAAAGAGATAAAGAAGGCAATAGTAGACAATAAGCATTTTCTGAGAAGAATCAAAGCAGTAGACTATGAAGATGGAAATGAAGCAATAAATTGCTGCATCATCTATTCCTCCCTCTTTTTCCTATTTCAGAGGTTGTCTTCACAATGCCTGCTCCTGGAACAGAAACATTCCCATCAGCAGCATCTAAATGGTTTTTATCTGCATTGTTTCTCAACTGTTTTAGAACTTAATAGTTATTACTTGTATTCTTCTGAACAGTTATTTTGATGAAAATGGCATCATAGTCATTTTAGTCTATAATAGTCCTCTATGCATTGACATCCCTGTAGATTTTTATAACCCATTTTTCCTGTGCACTGCTGATTACATGTAATATGCTGAACAAAATGTCTAATTATTTTTTTCCCCCCCCCTTGTGCTGTATCTTGAAACAAAGGTTTGCAATCCAATTTCTTCTGTGTGCCCATTTTAATGAAAAACCAAGGGTCTGGACAGTCATTGGAGAGGAAGATAGGCAACTTCACGAGGAACCTACAATATTAGAGCAACTGGAAAATGAAAAATACCTTCTGGAAATCCTTAATGACAGGACAGACAGAGGAATAACACCTCTGCTGGGTTCCAGGCAACCATTCCTAAGCTCTTGGGTTTTGACAGAAACATTATAGCACATAAACACGGGTACATTTAGAGAAACATGTAACATTCTTAATAGTCCTGAAAAATCTCTTTGATATAATGGAATTATAGGGGAAATTAAGTGTCCAAAAAATAATTATCCAAGATGTACCAGAACACAAGTTTACATTTTGTGCTTGATAAAATTACAGTGGACTTAAGTCACAATGTGTTCCATTTCCATAACGAGTCACACAAGTAGACTGTATTACTCATAGGAAGAAAAATACCATTTTCAAGAAGAAATTTTCACTGTAATATTCACAGAGGCAACTAAAATGAAATACTAGAGCACACAATTGTGCTAACAAGTGCATTTTTATTGTAATATCATGGCTTTATTCAACCTGTGTGGTAACGTAAGACTTGTTATGAGTGTCCACCTTTTTTAGACCAGGAGGATCCCTCAATTTAGTCCTTAATTCTGAATTTAGCTTTGAATTAATCTCTTCCTTATTCTATTCTATAGTATAATGTCAAAATGTAATTGATTTATCTGTACAGAAGCATTAAATATTGATTTAACTTGTTTACAAAACTGGAAACATCTGAAGAGGCAGACCAGATATAGTCAAAGACCATATTCCCTTGTCTGTTATATACCAGTAATAGAAAAGCCTGCATGCTGGATTTAAAGAAAATGCCTAAAGCAGAGTTGCTTCTATTGCTGACTTCCTGATGATTAAGGTTTTTAGAAAATAAACTATTGATTCTATTAAACAAAGCATTTCCTAGTGTTAATATCATAATGTATTACGTTCAAACTACTAATAATGCAAAGCAGAGCATAAGAAATTGAAAACCCCTGCAAGTGCCCAAGGAACCAAGAAATTCAAAAGCATAGATATAACATGGGTCACTTTCCCCTCCACCTTTTTCACTAGAATTAAATCAAATAGCACAATAATATGGTATTTGCAGGGTTTTTCAAGTCCTCCTAGTGAAAAAGGAAGAATTTCAAAGTCTTTCTGTCTTCTCAGGCTAGATTTAAGTATTTGCTACAGGTGAATATCAAAGTTCATCTGAGGCAGGTAGCAACTCTACTGCTTTTTCAGCAGCCAGCACCAATAATGTGGTATTCAGTAGCTGTAGTTGAAGTTATCTCTACATGCATTTCAATCACTTAAATTTACTTTTGCTCCTACAGCAGACAGGAATGGATTAAGAGTTTAGAAGTAACAGATAAGCATGGACTGACATTCATGACTTCTCAGTAGAAAAGTATTTTATAGGAACTAGACCGTCAAATACTTTATTAATAAAGGTAAAAAAAAGGTAAAGGTAATAATCAGGCCACAGAGAAATGAACCATCCAGCCTAATAAAGGTAAAAGACACTACATATTCATGAAAATAATACAGAAGTAGTAAGAGAGAAACCAAATAAATTGTCTGATTAGAAATCAGGAAGAAAAGAAAGCAGAGACATAGCAGAATCAAGTAGTGATAGACAAGAGGATTCTGTTGCAGTCCTAAGATGAGCGGCTAGAAAGTGTAAAAAAGAAACCTCCTGAATTTTTAAGAGACAGTCACAAAGAAATCCAAGAGCAAAGAGAGAAAAGTCAGCCACATTTTAAGGCAATTATTTCTCTGGGGATGTTTCCTATTTAGGGAGGAAAGAATTTAAATGGATGGCCCAGGTAGCATATGCCAGCTAAGCACTCTTGGCAATGGAAACCATTTACAAAGGTATACAGTAATAGTCCACAAATTCATAATTTTCCAATCAGAGAAAAAAATTCTAATTTGTACCTGACAGTATCTCTCTACCTTTCATCAAAGATTACCAACAAATGCTTAGTGGCATATTGAAATATTTTAATATTTTAAAAATAGTCTGTTTTGTCACTATAATAAAAAAACCTTAAAATGAATGAAAATGAAGATGAGTAATCATTTACTAATTGTCCTAGACAGCTAAGTAAGATTTGCAGTTAGTTTACAGAAATACGAAAGAAATTTCATGTGACTAATACATTGTACAGGATTATATATAGAAATTTAGAGGAATAAAATTACATATTCATTTCCTGTCAATTAACAAGATAGGAAATAATTGAACATCTGTCCTGGTTTTTGTTGCTATTAATTAAAATCCACAATACTTTTCCTACTCAAAAAATATGTGGAAGAAAATATTTTGCCCTTTTTTCATCACAAGAAAAAGAAGAAAGTGATGAAATTTTGATGGAATTACGGTGAGGCACCCAAAGTATGAGACGTTGAAGAAAAAAAGATGACAGTGCTGACTAAGGATCATGATTACATCTCATATTGATAGCAGAAGATGGGACAGGACTTCAATTTTTGGAAACTGGATTAACTCGCATGTTAACTCACATGTTCACCATGGTAAAATTTCACAGCTGGGATGAGTCAAGGAACAGATGTTAACAAGGCCAGGGGCTCCAAGTTCATCACCTACTTAACTCTATCCTTTTTCTTCTATTAAAACCTTACGCTATCCCATGAAGTCATCTGTTACAAGAATGTCCTTCCTCTGGAAAATCCAGACTTCTATGTTTAGAAACAGCCCCTCTACCTCTGGTTGCTCTCTGCAGAAGCATGTTCACTCAGGTAGAGTGTTGACTCCCTATGGATCTGGAGTGTTCTGTGTCCTACAGGGATTCAAAGTTTGTTGGAAATGCAGGAAACACTTTCCTGTGCTTAATCTAAAGACAGGAAAAGAATTAACTATTAGAAAACTACTGCAAAGCTATGGATTTACTGCACCTGGCTGTTATTCTGAAATATTTCCACACAAAAAACTATTCTGCCATTACACTGTAGGAAGACAGGATCCTCTTTGCCATTTAATGTTACATTCATTTTAGCATCTAGCATTTAGGCAAAGGTTATAAAATAACCAAAGTTCAGCTAGTCATCTGCTGAATGCTTAAAATCTTCCTACTTAAAGAATTATGGGTAAGAAATTTCTTAGAAGGTAAGAAATTTCTTTGAAGGTGATGTAATATAGGGCAACAAACTGGAGTTGCCTGTTTTCATTCAACAGCTTTGTTAATGATCTGAGGGAAAAGTTAAACAGGAACTTAATTAAATTTCCAGATATTATCAAATTAGGAGCAGCTGCAAGCAAAAGTAAGGGCAAATAAATAAAAAGAAAGAAGGAGAGGAGAGAAGGAGAAAGGGAGGGGAAAGAGGGAGAGGGGGGAACAGAGAGAAGGGCGAGGAGATGTATCTGTTGGAAAAAAGATTAGACTTAGCCTGTAAAACAGGAATTATTATATTTTGAAAAATTAAGCCTAAGTACAAACATTCAGTAAAATACAAATACTGCTAGGTAATCATGTAGAAAGAAAAGTGAACCAAAAGAGATATGGATTACAACTAAATACAAGTAATGGAACTAAATTGAGCATCGGAAAATGAAACCTCATTGTCTAATAGATTGTGAGAAATCTAAGAAAATTAAGAAATACTATTTTATTAATGCAGTTACTTAATAAACTAAAACCAGTTCAACAGGTGTACAGACCAGTGTCTGTTTCAAAGGGATGGACTGATTAAGTAAATTAATCCAACTTTTTATTGACTTAAAGTAAACATTAGAGTTTTCAGATGCCCTGAAATCTATTATTATACTATCACGCATACAGTACACAACAAACAGGTAATGGTCAAAGAGGGAAAGACCCAAAGAATTACTAATTTCCTGGATTGGTGCATTTGTTCATTTTATCATATATGAAAAAGTGACTTTTTTAACCAATCACATATTTGGGGAAACACAAAATTTCGAATGCAATAGACACAAACTGCTAATTTCTGTCCAGAAAATGCTACAAGTGTTGCCAGCTGGGTACAGGTAGACTCCCACAAAGTCATAATGAAATAGCTGCTGCTGAGTCTCCTCAGATTTCCATTATATGCAGGTAGAGGCATTTATCTGTGATTGGAGGTAGTCTGGTTTCACATGTCAAACGTGGCCCCACACTGTGTGTAGCAAAGCTATCACACGAATATCTTCCTCCACAATTTTTTTCCTTCTTTAGCGAGCACCAATTTGTCCTTTGCCCTAACCCAGGCTGGTGTCAGCAGCATGTCAGTGGCACTTCAGAGTCCAGCTCCAGGTTCAGACAACATCTCCTGCAAAGGGCTTGAAACATCGGTAGAGGGGAACTGTGCAGCTCTAAAGAATATGTTAAAACCATCGGAGAAGAATACTGGCCCACTGTCAAATCAAAAAGATTACCAAGCTCTGTGTAAGTTACTATAAAATACTCCCCAAAAGGAACTGAAACACTTCAAAACACTTCAGTTTAATAGCTCCTTGATAGCTAAAAGAAGCAGAAACTGCCTGCTTAAGGAAAAAACATGTCTTTACGTTTGACATAGAAAAATCTTGCATAACGTTTACAGGAGTCTAAGAGTTCTGTCTGCCTGACTCTCTCTGAAGGTTATAATGCTCTCCTGTGGTTACAAAGATCCTTATTGACTTACAAATTTAAAAACAACTGGTTTCAATCTACAACTGAAGTCCGGCTGTGTTACAGAAGATTAATAATGTATACGGAAGTTTAATAACCCCTTTGAAAATAAAATGTATTAATAAGAAACCAGGATAAATAAATATATTTGTGACCACAATGCTAATATTTCATACTTGAGTTTTGCCAAAAAAGGACAAGAGCAGATGACCCTGTCATCTCAGTTTTGCTCTCTGTTGCTCTCATGAGGAGGGAGTGGGATTTCATGAATCCATGCATGACCCTGAAAGGAGAGTAAGAAACTAGTCCAGATAATATCATACAAGAGAGTGTGGTATGCACAAGCAATAATGGGCAGCAAGGGTGGCTTCCCAGAAGCAGATGAGAAGTCAGAGAGGTCTAAGATACCAAGCAGGAAGGACAGTCAATTAATGTGTTAGTGGATAGGCCTGGAGGTTTTTATAACCAACTAACTACTAAGATGCAATATTCAGAGCAGTAAAGTTTAAACCCTTCCTTTTGAGCAGGTATAGCCTTATTGATCTTACTGATCTCCAAAATTGAAATTATTACAAAGCAGAAGCCTTTCAAATCAAGTATATTTACTTATAGCATCCTAACTCCTATAAATAGTTTGGGTTTTTTTAAACAGGGGCTTGGCCCTTATTTCACTCATCTATTTCTATTTCCCAGAAGCCAGGACACTTGATGAAGTATCTGATATCCAGCATTGCCAGCAGCTTTTATGTCAGACTTAAATGATTCAGCTGAAATCTGCGAACATTTAAATACTGTAACATTGATTCAACAATTCTCACAGCTCCATGCAACCTGATGATCTCCATCTATCTTCCAAACCAGTTAACATGCCAATATGGCCTTCCTTGCTGTTTACTGCCTTGCATAAGGGATTTTGAAATAGTCTTTGACAAAGAGTAACTCCTTATCTGAGGAAAAACTCGCAGAGATATAAAAATGTTTCATAAAAGCGTATCCACGCACTACAATTCTGCTGAACGAGGAGGAAAGAGGCTGAGAACAACAGAACAATGACAAAAAGAGAACAAAACATGCACTTAGCTTTCTGTGTGTTTTATTTTACTTATCCTCAGCGAGAGTGATTCCTTTCAGACAGTTTAAATTTGATCAAAATATTTTTTGTGAGCAGTACCTATTGGAACTGAATTTACTTTCACCTAAGCTGAACAGGCATAATTTCTCTTAAGTTTCTCTTAGCTTTATGAGAAAAATGTCCTGATTTTCCAAAAAGAGCTGGAAAACAGCCTTTTCTTTATTATTTGATATGTAGAACTATATGCCATAATGTTTTCAGTTCCAGAAACTTTAAAACCAAGTTATTTCACGAATACACACTAAAACCCATCACACATCCTTCTTTCATCTGTTTTTCACTATGTACACAGCCATAGCACAATGTTGAATATGATACATCAGTGATAAAACTACAGCACTGTGAAGCTTGGAGGCACTTCTGAAAAACCTCCTGAGGCAGTGGTAAAATACAGGGCAAGGTATATCATCATTAGTGCTATCTGAAAAAGTAGTGGATAAACATTTTGTCAAATCGACAAAATAGGCATAACCAAGTAAGCATACATACATATATATTTTTATGTGTGTGTGTATGTATGTGTATAAAACTCAGAAAAGGGAAAAAAGTTTATCTTCTTCAGGAAAACAATTTGGGAATTTTTTACTTGTTACCATATACAGCTTAAAAAATTTTTATTAAATTAAAGTTGTTTCCTATCTGAGATAATTGTGGTACATTCCTCTTTGGAATGTCAATAATTAGTATCAGGAAACCAATAAAAAATTGAACCAATACATTATACCTTAGATGTACGCTACATCTTTTTCCTTTTCAAAAACACTGATTAGAATTTTCTGCTGTAAGAAAGAAACCAGGAAAAGTTCTACTATGTAGAAATCAGTGCATGAAAACATGTTTTAGCTTCCCTAAACAAACACTGACACACCCTGTGGTCAATGATTTGTGCTCAAAGAGCCACTCTAAACCTCACTTCTGAAGCAACTGCTGCAGTTGACTGCATTCTCCCCCTTCCCCCCCCTCCCTTATTATTCTGCTTTTGTCTTGTACGATCATCTAATTAGTTGTTCATCATCGACTAATACCTCCTTTGCCCACTGCACAAATGGAATCCTGCAGCCCATCTTTCTTAGGAAGAAATTACATTTCACCCACTATTCTCCACTGCGACAGGGCTATGAGAGTAGAGAAAATGTTATTTACACTACCCAGACTTCATGGTCAGCACAATAGCTTCCACAAACACTAACTGCATGTTATCTTTATCTTAGTTTCAATATCGTGTACTTTCATTTTTTACTTCTTGCTTCTTAATTAGAGAGAGCCTGGTGCCCTCATGCAGTGAGTAGATTTATTATTCTAAAAATACGTTGCTCAAGTTATTTTACTGAATAATACTTATAAATTCCTGGTATTTATCAACAAGAAAGTGATATTGCAGTAAACAAAAACAAATACAGTGCAATCATTTTACACTTAAAATGCTACTGTTTGTTAAACAGAATGAGAGAGTCTAAGAAAATTTACTTCCATTTCTTTCAGCCTTATTTCCTTTATTCCTAGCAAAGCTTACTCTTTTTTTAGGAGCGAGCATTCTGTATCACATGAGGAAAATACGGACTAATTCAACCTCACAGGGGAAAGAAATAAATATTTTTCATACTATGCAACTTCTGTGACAAGAAAAAAATTTAAATCCCCTCCTCTGAAATTTCTTACTAATTGTTTACAACCTAAGCATTAATTCTGATATAAGCCTTTATAAATTACCTTTTGATACTTAATGTTTCTCCCCACCATCTATAAAATACTCAGTTTTCTAATAACTTAATTTTGATTTTACATAAAACAACTGCCCCCTAAGAATAAAACAGACACACTTCTAAAAGAAGAGATCATGTAACTATATGCATCATAGACATTTTATTACAGTATCTCACAATATTCTGAAATTTGTGATGTTCTTTTGGATTCTCTGATGATTTCTGGAACCCAAACAGGAATTCAGCATGGCAGAAAGACCAGACCATTATCTGAGATTTCAGGGAACAGATTCATTGCTATTTACTTAAACATGTAAGAGCAGAAACATCAGCTAGCAAGTAATACAACCATACTTTACCTATGCAATAACAAGAACAAAAATATTTCCTTCTTAAAAAATCTTCCTTTTGCATATTTTTTTCCCTCACTCATGTCTTACCCAGTTGTGCAGTAAAATCTGGAGGGGCAGGGACAATGCAAAGGAAAGGTGTGAAATCTCAGAATGAGAAGCCCTGGACTATCAGAAGATAAAGGAAGTTTAAAAAGTCAGTTTAGGGTCATTTTCTTACAAAATATTATCCTTAAAATGGCACATTCTGTCCCTTTATATTTGTATTCAACAAATGCTCCTTAGTGAGGATTTTTCATGCTCTTCCTTGTGAGACTGAGACCTCAGGTCACATATAAGTTAAACATAAACACATGAAACACTCAATGTTCCTTAAAAATACAACAGCCAGCTGACCAGAATGAAGAATCTACCTTCTAATGGTAAATATCCAACCTCTAATTGCTAACTGACGGATGAGATGTAGCAAATAGAAAGCAAAAATAGAACCCATTATACATTTCTAGCTATTGCAAAAAGTAATGGATTTTCAGCTTCCCTTGTGTTATCAGTTATCAGTGAATTCTATCACCACATATATCTGTATTAATATAGCTTACTGACAATATTGACACTGCATTTTTTAAAATACCTAGGTCTACAAAATAATTCTGCATTAACGCACCAACCAATTTAACTATTACTATTTTCAGTTTAACTCTACATGACATTTTAAAGCATCATCCAAGAAAAACTGAAATACTGAAAGCTCAGATGTCTGAAATAATTGGATATTTTCTCCATTTTATGAAGAACACATAAAAGATTATATTTAAGCACATACTGAATAGGGGCCACTAGGGAAACTTTGCAATAAAATGAAAATATCAACCTTATTGAAGCTTTTAACAGACGCTTCAAAGCATTAATATAAAGAACTATGTTTGGCTTATCATACTGGATTATCCCTGATGCCATTCAGCTGATATACAGGCTGTGTTCTCTTTAGACATAAAATGGAACCTAAAGGAAATGTCAATTAGGCAAAAATAAAGATGAAATGTAACTGCCTTTTCAAAAGAAAATACAAACACGGAAAGAAAAAGGTAATTTCCCTTTATTTATTTTATATGAAGAAACTTCGATTTGCCATTCTAAGCTAAGGAACAGCATAATCTAATATCCTATACTAAACTGGCCTCTGGGAACATTAATTATTAATATTAGCCTCAGAACAACCACAGTTGAACAAGAACTTTCTTTTCCACTAGTATGAATAGATGCCTTATAATTTAATATTTTAAAAGAAGAGTAGCAAGTGGTAGAGATATTAAGTACTGGAAAATCCCCGTGGCAAACAAAACCTGTCCTAATAGCAGCTGAATAAAGTACCATGTTATTCCTAAAGAGGCAAAAAAAAAAAAAAAGCGAAAAGAAAAGCAAACAAAAAAGCACCAGAACTTCCATTTCTATCATTAATGTAATAATCATTACATTAATGTAATACTTTGTGCAGTCTACTGCATGTTTATTTAATACAGTAACATGAAAAAGCCACAATTGAAATATGTATTTCCTACACACTGTGACCACTAACTCCTCTGGTAATGGGACTACTTCGACCACAAACTGGGAATATATGAAAGACAGCACAGTCTTATGGAGACAGAATGACACATGGAGGTTTAGAGTAAACAAAAACTTATTCAGACCTTCCTTATATCACACTCTGGCCATTCAAACCCACACATCTATTACTCTAATTACAAGCGTTATGCAGCCATGGCAAAGCTCAATCTGTGATGCCTAGTTTGCTTTTAATACAGCCTGGGGTGAATTTCAAATAAAGCACACAAGGGGAAGCAGTATCAACCAGTACAACAAATGCACAGCGTCCACAAGGAAAAAACTGTATTTCTCCTCCTTTTAAATTCTTTGTTACCACCAGCCATGTCAAAATTCAATAGCTTAGGGAAACAGATAAAAGATTGGAAGAAAGTTCAATTTTTATTCAAAAGCAACTCTTCGCCATAGTTCACAGCCACTTCCATTACAGCACACTTCAAATTCAATATTCACTCTAATTTATTATAATGTGTTTAAAGTATACAATATTCATGGCCTTGCATATTCATGTTTACTGGGGTTTTTTCCTTAATACTTTCAGATCAGATTCATAGAAGCTCACTAAAGAAAAAAATAATCATGCTGCTCAAATAAGATCTTGGACAACCAGAAGTACCGATTCAGAACTGATCCAACTTTAATTGCAAACATACTTCTCTAGGATCAAACCACACTCACCAATGTGACAGCAGGAAAAAAAAAAAAAAAAGGATGGAGGGAATCTCTTGAAAATCACTTCTTAAAAGCTAAAACCTGGTATATAACACTCTATAATCTATTCCTATATGGCAAGCTGAGTGAAACGTAGCATTGTTCACCTGCCTCTCCTGGATGACAGCAGCTGGAGTGCACCATATTAGCTATTTTAGGGTTGGAAACATCTCATTTTGAAGAAACAAGGTAGTGTGAAAATGATGACGAATAATTTCCTGCTGCATTTGAAAGCAGTGACACATTTGTCTTGATCAATACTATGGTGTGAAATGCAGTTTTAATAGCCACTGATGAAAAAAGGATCATGGCAGACCAAGTACCCCAACAGCACCCATGCAGAGCTGGCATTAGTGTGATGGAAGGGGAGCAGCACCACTGTTTTGGAAACAACAAATTTTTCTTTCTTTGTTTAGCAACAAAGAAAAGCTGGGAGTCCCAAGAGCAGCTCTCTGAACTCAGGTTTCTTTGGAAAGAGTTGGCAGACAGATCCTCACTTACCCCACAACAGAACTCGGAGAATTAGTACCACTTATGACCAACAGAACAAATAAAAAATAATAATGTGTATAAAAATGGCAGTGCTGTAATTGCACAGTATCTTTATAATCTAATAAAGTCAGTGGAAATACTAATTTTGGTGGAAAAAACCTTTCCAGTTAAGAGGCAACAGAGGAGGTTGTATCAGGCATGTCCATATTAAGAAATAAAAGCTCAACACACAGTAATGCGCCAATCAAATTCAAAGTTTGACTAAAAATTATTTTACAGGTGTGGCAGAGTAAATTTTGGTGGCTTTTTTTTAAGAACTAACACTATATCTATATAAAGCAGCCTGCAGAAAGTAATAGTTCTTCATGTAAGTTTCCATTTGTGTTTTTAGCTTTAAACAGAATGGAAGTATTTCTAACATTCATATTGGAAAAAAAATGCTTTGAAACATCATTTTATATAAAGCAGAGACATCACCTTATAAAAAAGGATCAAAACTATGATAATTCACTACATTTATGGGGTGTTTCAACTGTACCACTGACAATAATTCTCTGAAAGATATATTCATTGAAGCACAATCAACAGATATTATCAACACAATAGTACATATTTTCTCATTCAGTCATAAATAAATTTTCTGTGAAAGAAAGCTATAGAAATGGAATCTCACATCATCACTTCATTTTATACATGTAATTCTGAAGGAATTGTAAAAAGATAATTAATAATGGCAAATTAATCCTTGCTCTAAACCTTGGAGAGTTCAAGTGGTTTACTGCCAAAATTACTTTCTTTCATATGACTTTTTTTCAAATGACTTTTCTTCATAAGTCATACACTAGGGGAGAAAATTAGAGAAACTGCAATAAAGGCCTCAGGTATTGCAACTGGCCAGGAGGAAAAGCGATATTCAGAGAAACACGTTGTGCTCAAGGAGCCCAAGCTACTGCATAACACAACCAAACCAGTTGTTCCACAGAACATGGGGTCCTGTGGAACCTCCCAAGGGCATGCACCAACAAGTATTTGGCTACTGTCTTCCACGGGATTTAGGTAGACAAATCAAGCAGAGTATGTTCCCCCTTCTTAGGAAGGAGACCTGTTCCATTTTGGAGCTAAAGCATCACTCTCCTGCTCCCAAGAGACTTAAATCACTGCTCAAACACACAGAACTGAGCAGCACCTATGCTAAATTGAAAAGGATCACTTTTCATCCTTTTGTGGTAGCTGAACTATTGTTCCAGGTAGAAATGGAAGACTTACTAAACTATTTAATATAGTTCTTAAGTTCACGGTTATAAAACGGTTCTGACACTTTTTTCCAAAACTCTGTACATTAGCAGTTACCAGACTTGAGAGGGAAAAAAGCTCTAATAGCAGAGCAGATCAGCTAAACTAGATTAGTAGCAGGGAAGTAAGTATTTTCCTAGCAATTTATACATAATTAAATTAAATTATACATATCTAATGAAAACTGTAGAAATCCTGAATTAATATCCTCAGAATCAGGATTTCATAACATGAAAGGAACCAGATTTAACACAACACACGGTTTTTAACAGCTACAAAACTAAGGGAAAAAGAAGTAGCAGCAATGACTAAAAGTGGAAGAACTAGACCAGAGAACATGATCATCTTGCCAAGCAACATATACTTATTCCAGAATATTGGAGACTTCCAGAAGATAAATTCATTGACTGAGAGGAAAATTTGACCTGGAATGCAGGGACATTGGTCCCTGTTTTCTCACACTCCTAGTGCATCTTTTGCAAATAAGTCAACCTGGTCTTGTAGAAGCTATTCCTACACATCCAATAAAGTCCAATAGAAGTTGCAGCTTCCCTCCTACAGCTCCCCAAGACTGCTTAGAAAATTAAACATAAAGTATGGACAAATGAATTCATCACATGCAAATCAAATACTGGAAAAGAAGGCCACTCACAAATGCTTATTAAACCAACTCAGATTAACACATTTCCATCCTTATCTTCTGTTTCTAATTAACAGAAAAATGGAACTATCTAAACAATAGAATATAGTAAAAATGAAAAGCAAGAAACAATTCTTCAACCTCATGTTAATTAAGTGGAGATGAAATTACTACATTGTTCTGTGCATGTTCAACCACTCTTTTTATTTTTTTAATAACATCTTTTCATGCAGTTTTTTTCCCCTGCAAGTGCAGTCATTTCTGCTCTTTAAAGAGAAACAGAGAGCAAAGAACAAGTGATATCTGGATGCTAGAGGTGATGAAAATGTAGATCAAATAATCATTCAATAATCACTTACATGCCAATGTAACCATTTCACCTACTGAAATAGCTAACACATAAAAAAGCAGAAAACAAACCGCACATTGATTGTGGCACTGTCCCAACTACTGAAAGAGCAAGTTAAATTCAGACAATAATTTCCAAAATCCAATACAAATTTGGATAGAATTTTAAAGTATAAAGGTTAAATGTAGCTACTGCAGTTACAACTAAAGAGCAATAAACTGATTAGTAGCCCTTGTTACCCTTAGCAGGTAGCTAAATATGTAAGATACTAAATCAGACGCTTGAACTACTTAAAAAAAAGTACATGGGATTCTGAAAAAATACTGTCTTGGGGTGACTTTATGATGTGTATCCCGTATCGCTGCTCTATGCCCAGAAGTTAATTTTGTGTCTTTCTAGTCTTTAAACTGAGCCTGAGAGTGGGGAGAGAAAAAACGGAGCAAAACTTTTCAAAGCAGTTTTGTTCAAGGACATGGAGATAGAGATGGCTCTCTGCGTTCAGCTGCGGCTGCAGAGTGAGAGAGTGGAGAAGCACCCTGCTTGCTTTTTTTTCCAGCCAGTTTCCTAAGTTTTCTTTCTCTCCAGAGAGTTGAACTTTGTTTTCCTGGGACTTCAATTTTTCCCTTCTTCTCTGCTGGACGGTTTCAACATCAGAATACATTGGGAAGACTTTCCATCGAGGTCCTGGCCCTGGAGGTGGGCCCATGACCCAGCTTCAAGGAGGGTGAGAGAGATCTACGGAAGGATTCTGAAATTTTCCCAGGTTTCTCTCAGCAGAGTGGAAGGATTTCTCATTTAGCATTATTACCCCTTTTCCTGTGTGTTTGTTAAAGAAATAGTTTTCATCTTTTTCACTTCCCTCCAAGGAAAAAAATTTTTTTTTTCCCAAACCTGGTGGGGAAGGGCTGGTTGTAACCTGCCTTCTCTCAGAGGATAATTTCCTCCAGATTTGTCCAAAACAGCGCATTTATCAGCAAATTGAATACTGCAGAAAGACAACAGCATGAAGCAAACCAATTTCATTTTACTGCAATCTACATAATAGAAACTATATCTAATTATACAATAAATACTGATCTTTAAGGAATAGTAATCAAAGCCTATGGACCTTTAAACAAATTAGAAGACTTAGGTTTTTTTAACCATTGCTTAGTCCATTGTCTCTAGTTAATTTTCTCACCTCTTTTTTATCTGAGAAACACTTTCAGTAGATGAAGTTTCTGACAAAAAAAGAACAAGTTTAATGTTCTTTCAGAAGACCACCACTCTTTTTACAGATTGGTAAACCTTCTTCCTACTGTGAATTAAATTGTTCCATTCCCTTTTACCTGCTGTCAACATTAAATCGACACGATTAATCTGTCTTACCTCACCTAAAAACGAGGGAGCAAAGGCCCCCAGATTCCTTGTAGGGACCATGCAGCCACATGGTTGTACTTTCAGTGCTTGGGTAAGGAAATTCCAGTGGGGTTCTGAGTCAGAACACCCAAGAACTTGCTCACAGAGCACAAGACAGCTTGACTTTTCCCTGCGTTTCTGGGCTTCTGTGGCAGACAGGGGTTCTAGACTGATGTACCTCCAGCCATTCCCAGGGTATCCAGAAATCCTGGATCAGTGCTCAAATTCCTCAAACAGCGAACAGACCTAGCAAAATTCTATGTATGCTAAGCCTATTTAATTGCAGTTTAGCCTTTGGTCAAACACATTTTAAAACTTCATGAGCTACTTTCCTAGAGTAAGCTAGTTGTTAATCAACTAAGTTGTTAATCAACCTGTACTAGTAACTGAAAATAAAATCAACCAAGGAAACGACCCATAAATTCCTTCATCATTACTGCAAAAATCACTAAACTTCGCTGGTTGTTCTCCTGATTCTGAGACTTTCATTATGTTTCCCTATCAAATTTAGAAAAATTAGCTCATAAATTAAGTAAGCACATGCTATGGCTAACCACACTAAAAAAAAAGAATGTTGTATACTGAAGAAAATAAGGCTGGTAAACTAATACTGGAAATGCATATTTTGATTTATTAACCTGTATGCTTCATAAAAGTAAGAGTTTTCCTGAACACATGGTTTGCTTGCTTGGTTGCACTTTAAAGCTCTGTTTTTATTCAGAATAGGTTTCCTAAAAATTCTGGTTCTTCCTTTAAGGAAAGTGCTAGCTCTCTGATAACCTTCTGTGACAATCTGTGATAATAAACAAATTTCATTAATATTTTGAAAGTTAAAAAGTAAACAAGGGGAAAGAAGTTCTTCTCTCCTTGTACTACAGTACTACAGTATGCATAACCCAGACTGTGTGCATTGGCAAGTCTGTGGCACTAACAAAACAGATTTCAGCTCTTTTTCCTGACTTGGGAGTTACACGACACATTTGCACTCAGATTTCTAACTGAAAACACGAAACAATGAAATCTTCATATGGTAAGGCAATACTCCACATATCTTCTCTCTGAAACACATTCTCTAGATCACTATTAGCTTTGTAAACACATCTCCTATTCAACAACCAGCAGTGCACATTTTAGAGATACAGTGAGGCCACACTGTCATCTATAGCAACTAGAACAGTTCTGTCCCACACAGCTGTGCAAGGATACCCTTTTCCAAGAGTTTAAAAAAAAAATCATGAAACTATTTATATTTCAGGCAGCACACTATCATTTAATGACTAAATATTGCATTTTTTTTCAGTAACTGCAATTACGAACTTCAGTTATCTAGCTACGATTTTTATCTTTTGTTTAATTTTCTAAGAACACAAGAGCTTAAACAGGCACTTCAGATTTAACACTGATCTGACTGTTACAGGAATTACTAAGCACCAGAACATTTATGAGGCTAGTGTAAATCACTAATGCTGTTTCTCGCTCTGATTTTTATGCTATTATATCCTTGACAAACAGAGCCAGGCTGAAACACATTCTATCATGACAGAATGCTTACAATCCTTTTCTTGGATTTCCCTAAGGGAATATTACATAGTTTTAGATCATGAGTTAGGGGTTTTTTTCTCTCAGTGTTTCTTATACACCATGATCTTGCAGAATTGTTTTGATTAACTTGACCTGCAGGACTGCAACTGACCCATTCACTGCTGATAAAAATCTAAGAGAAATGCCACTCAGGTCTCTGGTAACAGCATTCACCAGAAAGGTGTTAAATCCCAAATGGACTGATTATGTAAGTGAGGTGTCACACAGTTCACCTACAGATGTTCTACAAGTGGAAGACATCAACATCAGAAATGAAAACTTGTTCTTCATCATTTTTCTATGAAATGGATCATCATTATGTTTACATCTCATATTTCAGGCACAGCACTAAGCAGGGTATATATTGTGCTATTCTGAGAGAACAAAACAGGTGGAAACGAATTCCATCCACTTCAATACAAATGGAGTATAAGCACAGCAGTGGCAGAGTCAAACTGCAGAAGAAACAAGAAAGAGGAATGGTAGGATCAGGAATAAGAAACTCCAACAGCGTAATGCTTGATAATGTTCCATATTTCAGAGAAAGCAGTCCAGGCAATTAATAATTTAACATATAGAACTTTAGCTCTTCTCTATTATCTGAGAAACCAGTGAATTTTCCTGAAGCACACTTGAAACATACCTTAACTTCTCTGTTAGCCTGGCAAGTATTTGTAAATTTCAGACATGACATAAGCCTCACAGACTACCTCTTGCTATGATTCACTGTCACTGTATGAATCAGGCTCCTTATAATGCATATCATTATGGTGAAAAATAATTTTTAACTTCTATTAATAGCACCAAAACTATAGATATCAAATAGTGTAGTACATATTTTTTACCCAGATGAGTATTTTTAGACAAGCAATAAGGACCAACTTTCAGAAAAAGTGTATCTTTTTTGAAACCGCGGGGTTCATTCCTGTGATAATAAACACCACACACCTTTAAACATCTTGCATTTCCACTGAGCAAAGGTACGAAAATGAGAAAAAAATTTTCCTTACCTATGTATACAATTTTTAGATTCAAGATATGCCATACCAGAGGCAGCATCTAATGAAAATTTCACCAACTGTTTGGTTTTCAGCTCATCCTTCTTTTTTCTTAGGAATGACAGGAAATCACCTCCTAGAAAACAGACAGATAGACAGCGTGACACAACTGACAGGATACTCACATTTATCTCTCATGAGGGGTGCAAGACGGAACACAATGCAGGTTATTAGCTGTTCTCCTCATCCCATCAGTTTAAGGCCAGCCCAAGCAAAGGAAGGAACTCACCTTTCAAAAATACATTTTCCACTAAATATTAGGAGCTTAAAAGTGAAAACTGCACAGCATGCTTTTGATATACCCAAAGTCTTCACCAGTGCACATTAGATACTGACTCAAAAACTGTTGACAAAAAAACCTGGTAATCTGTCCTACAAATTCTTCTCTAATCACAGAACTATTAATTGTGAATAAAGAGGTTAGGTCCTATTAGCTACATGAAAGTAAATAATTTTTAATTGATCATTTGCAGCAATTCTTCTCAAATTCTACACTGACGTGTTTGGAGGGGTAAAAACGTGTTTTCTTCTTGGGCAACATTAGCTGGACATTTGACCAAGCAGTGGAAGGTGAACAGTCATTATTGTGCCTTCAGAGACTTCTGCCTAGGAGGAGCAAAGCCATTGTCCTCTTGTCTGAGAAGTGGGAAAGGTCAGCATGGAAGATTTCCAAAAAGCAAATTGTGTTAACAAAAAAACCTTCTGAAAAACTGATTTAATTTAGGACAAAGGTAAGATGGAGGATTATGATACAAACACTGCAAAGCCATGTTCTGATTGATATAAACGTATTAAAGATTTTTCTAAAATATATTTTATTATTCCAAGCAAAGACAAAAAAAATCACATCAGAGCTTTTCACATCACACAGTTATTTGCTAGTGAGTAGACAGTCATTGCTCCAGTACTTGTTTCTTTTCATTTAGGACTGAACTGACTGTGAGGATTTTTTCTTGCAAACTGTTACACAATTTTATATACTGCCTTTTCTTAGCAACAGGAAATTATGGTACATATTAAAAGTTTCATATGTGACTCTTTTTAGGAGGCCATTTATATTTATATTTCACAGTGTAAGAAATAAAATAAGAGAATATTAAAGGAAAAAGTCAGATGTTATGAAGTGCAACTGTAATGCCTTCAGACATTACGTTGGAGCTGCCCTTCACTCCCAGACTGGGTAACACACAGATGGGAGAGCAAGAGGTGACTGGATTGCCTCGACTCTAAAGCCAGTTAGAAATACCCTCTGTTTTGCAAACTAGGATTACACACATTACATCTCCAAAGTCTGACAAGAGTGAATCTTGTGATACTGTATTTTAAACTCCAGTGAAAAAGGACAGATCACTACTGCAAACTGGAATGGGTAGTAATCACCTTTTCTTTAATCTGAGAGGTTACTGACATAGTCTGGTAACTGGTAAAAAGTAGGTATTGCCAGCGGGAAGATAAACACTCCAATTAAATATGTGTCATTTCTTGCACATGTAAACAGAATTATTCTAGTTACAGCAGACAGCTAAAAATAACTTCTAAGCAATACCCCCCTCCAACACACACAGAAAGCTGAAGAAATTTTGTTATTTATATGCTGAGACCTCACTGCCCTTTACACAGTATCATCTTTTAATGAGCAAGTATGACTATATGACTTTGTGAAGTCTTCCCATCTTGACAAACTGTGGCATTACTTGAATGAGAGCAGTAAATCAAGGCAGCTTATAAAAATACATTTAAGACTATCTTAAGAAAACTCTATTCTCAATCAACCAATATTTCAATATTAAAGACTAAGAATTGCTAACAACTTCCTGTAGGAAGAATTTAAAGGACAGATAAGCTCAGTTTATTCTCGGAGAACAAAATAAATAAACAAACAAATAAAAAAGGAAAAAAACACAAACAAGCAAAAAGCCCGCAGAAACAAATCCCCAAAAAATCTCACGAAAGTTCTCTATTTAAAAAAATCTGCTATAACAACATCAGTGTAAATTGTAATCCTCGCAATTCATATAAATTCTTTGTATAAATAAGTTAATGCTCTCCATAATCAACAGTAAAACCATCTCCACAATCAACAGTAAAACCATCTGTTCTTAAATAACGAGGTATTAAAGACAATAAAGAAACTTAAGACAAACTCTAAAAAAAAGAAAACCCAGCCATATCCATTAAAACTTTAAAAAATAATACATGTTATAAATTTATTTCCAATATGCTCAGGCAATTAACATCCTAATTTTGAACAATTTGCTTCTGAACGATATTAAAAGCTGCTCAGTTCCTCACATCAGCATATGTCAAACTCACAAAGCACAAGCCTGTTACTTTCCAATGCAATTCAATACCATCAGGAAGTGATTTAGACTTGCTGATTCTCAGAGTGTGGCATACACTGTATGAAATTCTAGGGGCTTCAGCAAAACCAGCACCATACATCGAGCTGTATACAGTGTACTTGATGCCTATGAGAGTTTTAATTACATTGCTTTAATCTATCTCAGAGTTTTCACTGTTTGTTCTGTTTTCTTGTGTCTGTCCTTGCATAGAAATGGCAAAAAGATCTTCTAAATATTTTGTTTAACAAAATTAAAAGTAGTGGTAGTTGCAGACAAAATAAAACAGCTAAGTGATATGCATCTCACTTTGCACAAGATACGTAATGTTAGGTTTAATCTGATTATCCTCATCATTATGATACTAACATAGGCTTAAGTGTCTGTCCTTTAAGTAACAGAGTTACTCCTCAGTAAATTCTGACTTTTACTGCGATCAATGCTCCAGCTATTCATCTTCACAGCAAAGCAAATACATGAGTATCTTCAAGGATGAATTAAGAGTATTTCACTACAAACTCTTCCGTGCAGAACTGTGGTTAAGTAATCTCTTTATGTACTTTTGAAAGTAAGCTTTAATATAAAAAGCCCTAATTCACTATTTGCAGCACACAGTGTCATTCTTTGCAATGTAACAGCTGTTGATAAAAATTAGACCAATTAGGCTATGAAACAACTGATATAAAAGTAGATGACTACATAATAGTAAGCAATGCTTTCTCTTTTATGTGGAATTTGCATTGTATTCTGCATGGCTACCTGTTATTCCAGTTAATGGCCCACAACACAACCAGAATATGAGGTTTGCTCCAACAACTTTAAGAATATAAAAAAAATTAGACCATTATACATATATAAAATCACCTATCGGAGACTGCTTGCCTGTTTTGGGTTTACAGGAGGATAAATAACAGTACTGGAGTGCCTTCCTAGTACAACAGAATTATTTTACTAAGTAGAGGACAAAATGTAGTTCATAAGCAGAAGCTGCATGAGAGCAGCCTGTTGTAACTGGATTCCTGAACACAGCCCTTTGCATATTTTGCTGTGAATAGGAACTATTTCTCATTACATGCAGAAATTCTGAGAGTGTGAAAATACTATGTATCAGCAATTCCTAGTGTTGGCTGTGCTTTACAGCATAAACTACTTGTTGTACAGTAAGTAGCATAGCATGGCAATAAAACAGTTCACTCCTTGGCACACAAAAAAGCAAGCTAATGCTTTGGCAGAGGAAAAAAAAACAAACCCCTGTAACCTACGAGAAGAAACCAAAAATGCAAGAAACAACAATGAAAAATGTTAAATAGGTTTACAAAATACATATTTATGGCAATTTCTGACTTCACTGGAATTTATAATCAACTATGACCACATATTTCAGTGTTCTCCTGAGCTGGTGTCCACAATGACACCTACCTATTTGCTCTAGGCACTCTTGGCATCATTCTGATAACCAGTATTGACACTGAACACAAGGAAAACACATTTTGAAACGATGATGGGAAATCTTTCACTTAGCTGGTATGCAGACATACATTGTTTATATATTGTATCTCTCCATAGTATCCTAATAATATGATTAATAGTTATACAAATATTAATAAATGTCTTAATACAATACCAACTACTAAGAATGATATTTAGTTTTATGTATTATTATTCACATGTAAGTTTTAATAAAGTGGGAGAAATTTCCTTTGTTAAACAGCCTCTTTAACTAGGTTTGTTTAAAGAGGTCACTTAATTCTTGTTTTTATACACACATTCATCATGCAGATACATTGCTTATGGCCACACCTCCTAATGGTCACCTAACCCAGCGGAGCTCTAGAATTCAATATTCCTAATTGTTTACAGGCCAGTGCAATATTATTGAAATTACCTTTATCAGCACCTGTAAGTATTTATAAATTTGAGAACTCAAATGGTCAGTATTTTGAGTAGCCCTGAAGCAATTTAAAATTTCCTTACTGCCCACTATCTTAATCCCATATACATGGGATCTAAAACACAAACTCAAACAGAGTTACTTTTAACTATGAATTTAAAATAGCAAATATGCATCACTAGGGAATTCTAGGAGATAATGTTTTTTAAGTTAGAAGCTGTTTGACAAACTATTAAAAATACAAGGGTTTAAAAATGCTAAAACGCTCATTTTCATTAAAATACTGTAACTTCACATTTCAACTAATGCATCATTTGTGTGCAATGCAGTGCTTTCACTTTTTTTTATTCTTTTATTTTATATATGTGGTAACAGAAACTGTAACTAAGACCAAGGTTTATTTTTCTAACTGCCTACAGACTACTATTGCGAAATCCAGTTAAAACTTTATTTTTCCCAATAAGCAAAGGAAATAAAAGTAGCTATAACCATGCAAAGTGCTGCCAATATAATATTAACAACAGCAGTAATGAAGTATGAGTAGAAATACCTGTATGTGAAAACAAAAGATGAAGAAAGAAAAAAAAAAATTATATTAATAGTGTGCATTGAGAGCTAAGGACATGAGTAGCAGCAGCAAAGAAGTAAACACAGAGAAAATGTGACTTGTACCAGAACTATCCTGCGGATGACTTTTTAGCAGACAACCTGTGATGAGACCAGAACGGAGATGACTCACAAGCACAAAATAACTGCACTGAGATAAAATGAAGATAAGAAGAAGGCTACAACACAGTCACACGTGCTATTTCACTTCCTTTTAACAGGATGGCAGACCACAGACATATAATCAAAATAAAGGAAATATTGACAATGCTCGTCAGTCTTGCTTTAGATTTCAGGTGGATCAAATAAGCTAGAACATGAAGCCAATATGCAAAGTGACATTAAATACCTGTCCAAAACAGAGTCTGTCATCATCTGTCAAGAAGAAACCAGAAATCATAGAGAGACACCAACATCTAGCATCCCTTGCCTTCTCTGCTGCCAAAGTAACACTGCCCAGACTACCTGGACTCTTTATGTTTTAGTATTGTGGCTGTAAGGATACCCACTGCGAATGCATAGATAAAACTTCTTCAGAAACTAACTGAAAAGAAAGTCATCTTTCCCCAGGAGGTCTTCCATTCTTGAATAAGTAATTCCTGTAATTGCACTATGCTCAATAATCCATAATCGAAGGCCTTGAAAAGGATTCCAGATTAGAGAGACATGACAGCTGACATGAAACAGAATGTACCTGAAGAACTGAGGGTTTTTTTAATCTGAAGAAAAACAATGAACACTTTTTTAAACACAGACACATTAAATAGCTACTACAGCTAAAACTGTTTCAGGCAAAGTAAAAAAGAAATATTAATAACAATGAATAAAAAGAAGTAAGTTGAATACAGAAGTTTTTACAGCTACGTAAGCACTTTGCTAATTTTTTATGTTTGGTTGTTTTTATTCAGTTTTAAAATGGATTTTCTAGTTTCATCTACTTGCTGATTTGACTTTGTACAATACTGATATGGAATATGCTAAAATCAAAACCTAGAACATTTGAAGAGATAAAAATCCAACTGTAGTCTGAAGTGTTACCACAAAAGGAGACCATAGAGCAGAGTTTTGGTCCTGTTTTACTAAACACTAGCTCTGAGATGAAAAGAATTTTTAATCACCACCACCTACACCCCAACAAAGGCATCTGACTTTTCCTTTTCTTAATAATCTTGCAGCTGGAATCCATGAAGCAAAGAGGGAAGAAGAGAACCATGTACAGTACAGGGCTAAGAGTAAGACAAGGAAGAAGAAATAGGGTCTGTACATTTGTGTGTGTACTACAAGAAGGCTGGTGACGAGAGGGAAAAGTTGGACACATGGAGAGAAGGAATCCATGGGAGGTCTCTGGTTCTTTGGGTGAAATGCCCAACAAGAAGAGATGGCAGAGGCAGAAGCACAGCAAGTTGCAGAGAAACAGAGACAAATCAAAATGGAAGCTGGTTATTTAATTTAAGAGGATAAAGTAAGAGAGACAAAAACTAGAGAGAAAGACAGGGGTCCATGTGAAGAGAAACTGCAGGGTAGACAGAAGGTGGCTTCACTAACCAGTAATAATGAGAAGATAACTTATTTGACTAGAGGAAAAAAAGAGAACTGAATAGAAAACAAAGCCAGACAGTCACTATCACTGCACCTTATCTCTAATTGGACTTGGACTGACCCCTTTTTTTCTGTTGTATTGATTTTAGACAGCATGCAGTAAAGACTCAGGATGTGACTGCAAGATAGGACTCAGATCTGAAATCTGCTCACAAAAGATAGCTACTGAGGATGCACAATACAATCAGTGGGGCAGATCATGCAAAGCTTTATTAAAGTTTTAAGGGCTCTCTAAGGAGAAGCAATTAGAAAAAAATCATGAATGATCTCTATAGAGATCTCACTGTCTCCAGAAGCAGGAAAGAGAAAAAACCACAGAAAAGTAGAAAATGCAGCAGCTGAATCGCACGATGTGAAACTAAAACTTCAGCTATTTCCCAGCAACAATCATCATTCCAGGCCTGTGTATGAAATCAGTGGCACCTCAGAGATAGCAGGTCTCATCTAAGGCTCAAGTAAGCCATGATACATGCATACTTCAGCTGCTCTTAGCATCTGCTCTCCTTTATCCATGAAGATAATTAATTTAGCAGAAAAGCTCAAGATAATATGGATATTGTACTTCATATTAATAAATAAATTATACATATCTTAGCCTCAGAACTGAGTTTTTAGTTATAAATGGGTCTATTGGCTCCAGTGCAAATAACAAGAGAAATGCACAAAGTCAGTTGTGATTTGGTGCTATACCCTGAAGTATCACTACATGCAGAAAATGAGAGCAATTCCACAAAAGTAATTTAAGATTTAGTAATTTGTACCAGCTCCTCAGAAACACCTATAATGGATATGTAGGTATTTCTACACTTTATGCCCTGAAGCCCTCTTTTCCAAGAAAGCCAAAAAGTGAGCCTGGTAGGTCAGGCAAGACACTGGGCTTTATTTGCACACGTTTCTGACATCACACACCCCGTGGAAGTAAGAAGTGCTGTAACATACAGGAAGTAGCAATGGAGTCAGATTTCAGAAGAAAGGGAGTGAATAAACCAAGCCAGACCAAAGCCAACTGTGGCTAGGACAGCATGAACAGGGTGCAGAGGTAACCCCAGAGCTCAGGTTAAGAATCATAGAATCCCTTGGGCTGGAAAAGACCTCCAAGATCATCAAGTTCAACCTTTGACCAAACACCACCATGCCCACTAAGCCGTATCTCAAAGTGCCAGGTTTACTCATTTTATGAGCACTTCAAGGGATGGTGACTGCGGGTACAGACACTACAGAAATGGCCATGCTCATTCCAGGTGTGCCTGGGAATCAGGGCACTTCACATCAAGCACTGCTGCACCTGAGCTAATAAAACCTGTCACCTCTGATTTGTTTCTGCATCAGTGGCACAGGCAATTTGCATCCCAAATGATACAGAACAAACCTCTACAGGTTACCTTATCCAGCTGCAAAGATAGAAGTTATGACCTTGCTGAACCCCTCCCCGGGAAGCTGGCTACACTTGTCTAGATATAAGCTGATCATAGTTGAAACTTAATTCTGACAACCTTCCTACGCTACTAGATTACTGGGTATTTCCAGAGCTGTTCACATGTATAGACACAGCTCTACCTGTTTCAGCTGCCAGTATTCAGAATGTATAAACATGAGTTAGACAAAACAAGGAACATGAACTCACTGTTAGGTTAACAAGGAAGTTGCTTTTTTTTTTTTCAGCATGTAGCTATTATCAAAAAGGAATTCTATGGTGGTATCAGGAAGACACACTGGTACTCCAGGGAAATACCTACAATGCATTAGTATGAGAATGAACAATGTCCATAAATACACACTGGGGAGAGGGAGTGAGAATCACACTCAGGGCAGATCACTGATAGAACAGACTAAATATGATCTATGGACACAGAATGGATCAGGAGACAGGAGACAGCTCCTGGGAAACTGTTTAGAAGTGTCTGAGGCAAGAATCTGGTACAGGAAGATCATCTAGATTTCATAATATCATAATATATAATATCCTCATCATGTATCATATTAGCAAAATTAATATGCTAGAGGAAGCTATATTAAGACAACAGACAAGACAGACACTTCAATTGACTATATCTGAATGCCTGACATAGCAGAAATACAATTATTCCAGAATGTTTTTGGGGTTTTAATTTTGACTATGTTGGTTATAAAAATGTTTAAGTATACAGAAACCTGAAACAGAAAGTAGGCTACCAACTTGTGATTAAACAACTTCTAAAAGGAGCAGGTCATGAAACATGTGACTTCAAGCCTCCTTCCACTACCCTGAATCAAGCATTGGAACACACAAAGATGTTTGCATGGACCTCCAATTAGACAAATCTTTCCAGAGAGAGCTGGTGCAAGCATGATGATGGTGCTTATCTTGCAGACTCTTTGCTGGAGAGACAGAGGCACTATGGAAGATTCTACAAGATAAGTTGCTGAAACAGTTGCATAAAGTGGTAAGTGCACCACAGGATTCCACATCTATCTTCAAAACACCCCATTCTAGAACATACATTTCAAGGGCATGCCAAGTTCTTACCTCTAAATTAAATTCTCCTTTCAGGACTAGCCAAGATTCAAGTAAATTGAAATGAACATAAAGAAGGAGAAGAAAGAATGTTGTTGCTTAGGATTGCTTTTTGCATCTTACAGATTACATTTGATCTTAATTTGTTCTTCCCCTAAAGGAAGAGGAAAAAACATTCAAATTTTTAATGGAACTCCTGCAGTCCCTTTTTGATTACATGGGAGATTGCATGATAAATTATAAGCAAATGAAAATGCAGTTAAATGATCCTGAGTATTGCAATGAATTAAAACCAACTGTGTCATCCATGATCACTAAAGGAGAAGTTGGGGCCAGAAGGATAATAGTTAGAAAGGGTAAAAGAGAAGGGGATTTTAGTTTCTTTTTTTCCTTTTATCATGAAAAGATGCTGAGTTCACTCTGAAAAGAAAAGAACAGGAAACAGGCTCTGTACCCCCTTCAGCATTTTCCTGATAATCTTCTCCACACCCCAACAAAATTCAGCATCTATTTGTTTCAGGTTGTCAGTCTGGACTCTGGCAGTATTCCAGGCAGTCTTTTTGATCATCATATAAATTCGCTAAAAATGAGCTGTTACAAAAACTCCTTATGCCCTGTGCAGCCTTAAGAGACAATGGCAAATAGTTCGTTTGCTGTTCTGAATACCAAAGCAGCTCCTCATGATTATTTCTCTTTCTTCAGTTTTAAGATCAACAATGAAAGACAAAGGACAAAAATCCCACCAGGACAACAGACACAGAGCAAAGAAAAATGAAAAAATTAACACGAAAAATATGAGTAAAATGCTCAGCTTTTCAGATTGATTTGGCATTACAGAAAAGTTACACTCTTTCTTACACAGCGCTATAAACTCTTACACAAAGTTCTGCTGTTTCTCATGTGGGAAACCATCCCTGACAAAGGTTTATCTACCTTAGAAAATTCCAGTGGTTGCAAATATGCAGCAATTCTCCCTGACCAGCTTTAAGACTCGTGTTGCACATTTACTACATTAATTTTCAGTCAGGTCAGTCAAGTCCATAGGACAATACAAACTCATGGCTCTATACTAACACCAAGCATTTGGCAAGTCTCAACATACAGGGTTTCTTTCCCCAAAATTCATTAGCAATTCCCATTTTAACTTCTTCTATCTTTCTTAGGATAAACTGAGTACTTAAAGTGTATTACAACAGATTAATAAAAAGTCCCTGTATTAAGTTATGAAATAATGCACTATTCCTATTTTTAGATCAGAAGATACCAGAAAAAACTCCACCTAATGTGACCTTTGCAAAAAACCTTATCAAACCATCTTAGAGAACATTTAGCAGTATATATACTACTATAAAGCAGTAAAAAGTAAGGAAAGTATTACAAAGAAAATAACTTACTGCACCCTATATGATGTTCAGAGTTCTTCAAGATACTAACATGCTGCAACAGTCTAATTTATCTAAGAAGTCTTTTTAACAGTCTTAATATTTTCAAACTACAAAGAACAGTTGTCATAGAGAAAGAGTCGTAAGTCATACAAGAAGAGGAAATCTCTATGATAAGTTCCCCATTAACAACACAATGTTTTAATAGAAAGGTAATTTCTAAGTAGAGTTGTTTTCTCATTTCTACTAAAAATTACACAGAAGAAAACCATGCCACTGTAAAATTCAGGGGGTTTTATTATTACATGGTAGTTGAAAAGGCATCCAGCAACTACAGCACTGGGCCCTTATGAGGATCTGGGCTGTCTATCCTTTTAGTTAGTATTTCAATGTCATTTACGTAAAGGAGAATAAAATTAATTATTTGCAAGAGTGCTTTAAAGGTTATTGCAAATCTATCCATTATGCAGTCACAAAAATTTTAAAACCATCTGCTTGGCTAAATTCCTTTTTCACAGAAGCTAGCTAGCATAACTTAAGCCTGCAAATAAGATCCATGTATAGATCTCAACTTAAAGATTATAAAACCTTTGAAAGAAAAATAGTGACAGTTTATTGATTCCTTTTTCCTGGCTATCTTGATAATTTTGAGAAGGCGAGAGGAGGAAAGGCAGGACAACTTGTTTAGGACTAAAAAAAAAAAAAAAAAAAAAAAAAAATTATCAATTCTCATTGCAAATTCCTGAATCGTGGTCTAAGGTCACATTTCTTGCATACATATAACTTTCCATGTATACATGAAGAAAATTGCTGCTACATACATTTTAGCTTCAGTTTATATAGAACAAAGAGCATTTTACTTAGTTTATTTTTTCAACAATTAAAAGAATAGGTTTTAGAAAGCAATAATAAATCTAAATTCTACAATAAATAAACAGTGCACATATTCTGCTAACAGGGTATTCCTTCCCACTTGTAGAGGAACCTGCAGAAAGACCTGTAGGACAAGACTAAGAAGAGAAGAGACCTGGCCCTCTAAAAACCGAGCCAATGGCAGGGAAACTGGATGCATTTTCCTATATGTGCATCCCTTAAAGAGAGATCTATATAACATACATATACCTTATATTAGGACCTTTTACTCATTTCTTGATAGGTGAATTGCAGAAAGGACCAAGTCTTTCCTTTCTGTACTGGAGTAATCTGTGATGGATTGACACTGGGAGGACATGTTCAGTGAGATCAGCATGACCAGCAGCAAGTGAATAGTAAGTAAATAATGGTTTTTTCTCACTAATATGTAGTTAGTTGTGTTCAAGGCCAGGTGGGGTGGGGCTCTGACCAACCTGTTCTAGTAGGTGTCCCTGCCCATGGCAGGGGGGTTGGAACTGGATGATCTTCCAGGCCCCCTCCAACCCAAACCATTCTATGATTCTATGTATCCATGACATGTTACATTAGTTATTATTTCAGCTAATCCTTCCTACATCACCCATCTTGGCATTTCTTTATAGGACGCATGTCACTTATATTAACAGCCCCCATACCACCCACCAAGAAAAGGGTCTACTGCAAAGAATAATAATCTTTGACAACTTTGTTTCTCTGTCATTTGTTGGCAACATCTGGGCTATTTTTGCATGTAATAAAAGATGGGCACATGCTTAAATATCCATCTGCAACCTTTCTTTACTATTTTTCACTGATGCCTTTATCCATATGCATAGTTTTTAACCCTATTTACACTTGCAACAAAGATATCTCTGCAGAGCCAGTTTATTATGACAGAATCACTAACCGATTAGTAGTACCTCTCTGTATAAGGTGATAAGTTTCAATATATATTTCTAATACCTGAATAAATTAAGACTCTGAATTGAAATCAGAATCTGGAATGCAAAGCAGAATTAGCTGCTATGGAACCACACCACAGGAGTCTCAAAAGACACAGTAGGTGTACAGCCTACATGTATCCGGAATACAAAAATGGCAGAAAATTTGCAAGCATTAGACAGAAGTCAGAAAACACAGGAGAAATCCTTTGTTTTATGAAGATGTTTCTAATTTTATCCTCAGGGAAAAAACTGTCAGACATTTATAAATCACATGTGTTCTCAGCCATACATTCACAGAATATAATTCTACGTAAAACTTGCCATTTTCAGTTATTAAACAGAAAGTCAGAGTTAAACTGCTTAAACACCTTCAACCATAAACACATTTAAGACAAAACAATGAAGATACTGTGAAAGTTTAGTGCCAAGTGGAGACAAGTTTACCACTATCCTGTTCCTCAAATGACACCAATACCAAGTCAGAGAAGGATTAACTATCATTTTTTGTAATCCCATCCAAACCTGTCATTAGAAAAAGAGAAAAACAGTGACATCAGAATCACTGCTTCTCTACTAAATCTAAGTGATTTGATTTTTTTTTCTGTCAACTTCTTCAGAGCTGGCATCCTTATGTTTTCTGCTGATTTGGTCAGTCTCTTGGTGTGCCACCATGTAAGAGCATGTGGCAAAGTGTGATGGCTTGAAGGTAGCATCTTGTTTATGAGGGCATGCAGGCAGAGCAGCCAGCCCAGGGTTTACAGACCATCAAAACAGGGCAACAATTCTCTTTGCAAAAAGCTTCTTTCTGAAGCAAATTCAAACACATGAATGTTTTGATAGACTTGAACTCCAAAAGAGGCATGAGAATCAGAGGAAAATTCTCACTGATTCCTCCTCAACAGCATTAGCACGTTTCAACAACTTGTACAAGGCTCTGAAAAACTTGAACCAGAATGATAAAGGTGTTAAAAGATCAGGATTTAGTTCAGAGATGTCTGGAGAAGCTGTTTACTAAAGTACCCCTTAAAACTGAGGACACTGCTTTCAGTGTCCATTTTAATAAAGTTAATTGTGCATACAAATATAATAATCTAATATAATCTAATTTAATAAAGGCAGAAAACTCCACAAGGTCAAATATTTCATCAGTGCTCTCATACTACATCCAGTATTCAAGAATTATAAGCAATCTAAGTCTTCCTGAAAAAAACGGTTCTTAAAGCAGCTTGCTGTATAATTTTGAAGACAAATCCACTGATATATAAAAAAAAAAATACAATGTTGCATATTAAGCAGTACTAGAGATTACCAAACCAACACATTTTCCAGCTGCTCAGAAAATCAACAAAGAGGTAAAATTGCCCAAAAGCTGTTATAATCCCAACAATCTGAAATTCACTCCAGCCATTGCAGAATAAAATCAACTAGATTCCAAAATAAATCTAGAGCAACCTGAAAACCAAACAATACATTCTGGTAAAGAAAAAAATGTATATTACTAAAGGTGACCCAAACATGAGTTATTAAAATTGAAACATTACCTGGACATGAAGTTTCGTTAAATACTTCTTAACATTAACTACCTAGCTCTATTGTTAAAGGAAATACCATTTAATATCTCATCAGGAGAAGAATGAAGCTTCTGTTGTCTTCAAAGGCTACAGTAAAATTCTCAACAGATTTGTAGAACCCAGTATTTCCAAAGATTTGCAGCAAAGGTGACTTTTGAGGTCAGTCATAAGAACGCAGAATAAGACAAATACAATACATTTCACATTATGGAAACAATGAAACCTGTGGAATTGGCTGCAAAAAAAGGAAAAAAACAATTACCTGGAACGAGTTCCATAACGATATAAATAGGCTGTCGTTGAGTGCAAACTCCTATAAGTTTTACAATATTAGGATGATCATATTGTTTGAGTATTCTGCAAAACACACAATAGGTTTATTATATTAACAAAATTTATTGTACAAACTGATTAAGTATTACAGGAAAATATCTTAAACCCTTAACATTAATGGAAGATGTCATTATTGTTAACAAAGAAAAAAATATCATTACTGTTATCAAAATCAATGTAACAGATCAATCAACACACTGTTTGAAATGAAAGGCATACTGATTCACTAATAAATCAGAAATTATTCTTATTGTAATTTTACCATTTGCCTATGTGACATTTATCTATATAACTGAAAAATGGCCTCACAGGTTTGCAGTTTCTTAAGTACCCTTGTATTTAAACAGCATTACAGTGGTGGACGAGAAGCAGAGCTACATCAAAACAGTATGCACAGCGTGCCTCTATACTTCCCTGCTGCACTGTTCAAAAGCACACTTGTTCCAATTTTACTTTGAGAGATTAATTAATACAATAAGTTTTAGAAGACTATAAGGACAGCAATTTTGTGAATTAAATGAAAACATTTACATCTTTTGACACAATGCTTTAATAAGAACATTTCCAGCCTAAAACAGCATGCTATGATTTGTAAGTGAAATGAAGAGCAAAAAAAAAAATTCTACAGAGACCTTGCAACTTAAATGTTCCTTCTGATATTTGCTGACTCAAAGCACCTCCTCTTTTTCCCTTTTTTTCTGGGATCAAGAGTAAAATACTAATCTACCTGGTACATACACATTTAGTGAAAAATAACACATTCCATTTTATCAGACCATTTTTTTCCATTAGTGTCAAGCTGCTCAACAAATAACACATCTCTGCCGTTGCCAAGTTACAAGCTTTTTAAAATGATTCAATGGATAGGGTGGCTGATTTCCATTCTATAAATGCAGGTAGTATCTTTTACTTTTCAATATTGATCATGATATAGTTTGGGAGTGGAAGTTAAAACACATGAAGCCTCATAGCAAGGAGCAAGGTAGTTTAAAAATCATGACATATATGTCAAGACAACCCTTTCTCTGGAGTCTCAGAACCTACCTATCCACATCAGCTGACACTCAGAGTACTTTGTATACTGTGCCATGACTGTAATTTGAAAAATAAGAAAATAATCTCATGCTGATTGACACAGCATAAAATACCTGGAGCAAACTCTTCTTAAAAAGAGAAAATTACTAAATGGGGTCTATACCCCACCAAAGAAAGTAATCTGGATGCACTTATCACCTCTACTAGCCAAGCATGTAAGGCAGGAGTTAGGCCTGATATAATCACACTTAAATTAACATCTTCCAGTCTTCTTATCCCAATCCTCATGGCACATCTTAAAAGTTCTAAATGAAAGCACTTAAGACAATAAAATTTCATTTTACAGGCATGGCTTGCTTTGTCAGAGATGGTTTCAGCAAGTGCAGACGATACAGCACTCACACGTTAAAAAATGCCAATGTTTAGTTACCAAGGCAACAGTGGTGGAATGTACTGAGGGAGAGAAAGGAAGGAAAAGTTTGACTACTGCTTCTTTGAGTTTTTCTGAAGGTCAGGTTTTGTAAATGCATCTAGTGATAAAAACTGAAAAAATGCCACAAGTATTTTTTTCAAGTAATTTTACAGAACCTACCTCGCTTCTGACAGAAATTTTATTTTCAGTTCCTGAGGAAGATCTTCTTTACAAGTTTTTACAGCAACTGGAGTTTTATCCTTTAATGTTCCTTTATATACCTCACCAAAATTACCCTGAAATCAGGGGAAAAAAGATCATTGATGTAAATAAAATCTTAATGAATTTCCAGAAAAAAATAACATAGACAGCTATTGAAACTGGTACAGAACTTTGGAATGTGTTTATGAAGCCAAATGAGATTTTCTTCCAGTATCTGCCCTAACAAAAGCAGTTCACTCTGACATAGTACATCTGTTACATCAACACAGTGTATGAGTTCTGGTTTGACCTTGCTGGAAAGAGGAAAAAACCACCATTAATTAAGTAGTTAGAATTTTCTCATAAAATCTCTTAGTAACTTTCAGAATCAACTGACACTGACTGTTGTTCTTATTCTTACTCCTGCACTCTTTCATTTTCACACTATTTTGTGAATAGTTTTTAACTTGCACCCTGGAAGAGACCAAAAACTAACCTCAATAACTAGGACAAAACACATCAATATAACATAAACATTCTCATACGCAAGGAAAAAAACCCCAAAATATGAAGAATGAAAACACTGAATATGAATTTTTATCATAAATAAAACCTACTGCAAAATTTATTGTTGTGTCTGGTGATCAGAATTTCTTTAAAACCCAAGCTCAGCACTGGTCTATAAAGGCAAATCTGTAAGGCTTCCCATTTGGACAAGACTTTAGAAAGCAGTTCCTTTTATACTCAGACCTTTTAGGTAGCGAACAACATGCCCCCAAGGCAAGTTAATTTTGTTTTTAGCTTTCACAGAAGAAAGCTGAAGTAATAAATATCATCTCCGTCAGATGCATTTTTTATTTAATAAAAAAAAAAAAAGGAAAATTAATTAGGACACAAACTAAAGGAAGAAGAAAACTGTGAGGTATAAAACAAAACACTGGTATCAACGAAAAAATCCTCAAGAGAAGAAAACAAGAAGAAAACTGTAGATCTCATACTTCTAGTTAAGCTTTGTATTTCCCAAAGAATAAGCACAACTCGATTTTGAAACCATGCCTGACTAATTTCCACATGTATTACACTTCTGTGTCCTGGTATCCGGGGCTGCATCTGACTTCAAAAAAGGCTGCTGGAGATGTTTTCCTTCCTTTCTTGAGTGATGAAGATTTCGTTACATCATGAAGCTGAATTTAGTGTTGGCAAAGAAAGATGACAGAAAAGGGAAAAAAGAAACTCATAGATGGAAAACAGTAACGTGCTTCCAGTAACAAGGGAAGAAATGCAGGTCTAAACACGTTTCAGAATTTTTTTCTGTACCCTGGGATAAGGAAGATGTAGCTGGCAAGTGAGGCTTAGGACCTTCTAAAGCTCTTCCAGAGGCTACCACACTACCTCTCATATCTGAAATGGCATCAGGTTCCCAAGGTTAGCAGCTGAGCTGCTCCCAGCTCATTTTTCCTCTACCCTTCTGGTCAGAAGTATTTAACAATGAAATCTGAACCCACCCTAAGCTTTATTTAAGTATTGAAAATGCTTTACTTCTTTATTTAAAAACATTGAAGTATTATTAAATACATGATTTTTAGTATAAGAGATTCCTATTATGCAACTTTCATTTTGTGGGGTATTATAGAATTGATACTGAGTAAATAAACTGACCATTCACTCCTGAGGTGAAGGAAAATCTTCATCTTTTCTAAGTTTACATCTTTTACACATTAAAATTTCATTATTTCTTCCTTATCTTTTCCAGGCCACTCACGGTTTTGCACTCTCAGAATTCTCACTTCTGTGGTGAATGGCTATAGTTCATTTCATATTTTTTCATACAGATGCCAATTTTTGTGTCATTCTTATCTTTTTTAGTATGATTACATCTTTTTAGAGATGAATGCATAAAAGATTCATACTGTGTTCCAAGAAAGTTTTTAGACTGTTCTGTATTTTTTAAAGAACATCCTTCTATAATCACTTTAAAATTCTGAGTTGTCTTTATTGATTGTTAAAAATGCTTTGTACCAAAACCATGCAATATACATGTAAATTGAATTAACTAAAATGATTTTCAAATTGCTTTAACTGTCTTTACACATCAAAACTAATTCATATTTATTTTTTAGCAAGTCAAAGCTTTTTTTATGCCTGGAACATCTTTATTTTTCTCCCTTGATACTATCCTGCTTAAGAATGTGAAGATCCTGCAGTACCTGCATTTTATGCAGACACAGCTCAGTCTGGTCATACTTTTTGTCATCTTACACTGCCAAAGAGATTTTATCCTGTGTAACAGAAGTTTATGACAGTATTTCATTCCCTCATTTCTTGAATTTCTTATTGATTTTTTTAGTGTGTATCATAGTAAGAAGGCAATTACTGCTTCGATTTGTCTCCTCCCCACTTAATCTTATTTTTCAGTTTTTGGAAAACCTTTTCAAACACTGTGTCCAGAGCAGCACCCACATCTTTGCAGTTGCAAAGGTGCCAAAAATGTGAGGAATTTGTCTGATTTTAAAGACTTGTAGTTCCTCAGCAGAATTTGTGAAGTACAAGTTTATAAGGTACACAAGAATTAATTTAATACAAATAAGATTGTGAAATTAGCTAACGTTCATCAGTGAATGAATGAAAATAATCATGCACGAGCAATTACCACTTGTTTCAAGAAATATTGATTTAGTCATGTTATTATATCAAATTTTATACACAAATAAACATACACCTGTTTCTTTACATGTTTGATTTATATTTTGCAAAATTGTTCTGACTACAGAAAGCGAAACAGCCACATCAGGCTTTATAGAAACCTAGTTAGCTCAAAACACTTCCAAAAAAGAAAAATATGTATGCTAGTTAAATAATTTCAGCACAACCACAGTGTTTACAGTGTTTACTAGTAAGTGTGATTTACATCTGTTTAAAGCATAAGGCGGTCTTGTGTATTAACACAAAAAAAATTGATATAAAAATTGCATACAGTAATTTAAAAGAAAAGGTACACAGAAATGGCTTAATGATTACAACATACTTACTCAAATGTTATTTAGCTCACTTTATTACTTACTTTGCCCAGTAATTCCCCCAGTGTGACATCTTCATGATTGAGAACCCATTTCTTATCCTATGAAAAGGAAAGCAGAATTTTCAGTCTGCGCAAATATGCAAGATACAGTTTCTCTAAGATGCATTTCAGTAGAATGAAATGGAGCTGAAGAAGTATTACATTTAGAACACTCAATCACAAGCATACCAAGAAGTTTTAAAGCTAAGCATCTATAATTCAAGAGTTTAGAAAGCTAGCTATACAATAAAAGAGTGAATGATACCATATAGCAAATTTTTATTAGAAATTAAGCCTACAACATGATGGTATGTAGGTAGATGAGCACTATGCAAAGTTTCATAAAAGCTCTGGAAATGATTTAGCACCTTGATTTTAACAATTCGTCAAGTGAAAATGAGATAAGAAAACTTCATTTTAGTACACGAAGTAAGTTATTACTAAATCAAAAAAACTCCCACATTTTTCTCCTCAGTGCACATGATCTTTCGACTTCTCAACAAGACTCATATTTGCATCTCTTACATCTTCTCTTGTAGCTGGAAATATTACAGGCAACTGCTTGAAAATATAACACGTCAGATAAAGCACTCTGTCTAGGCAGTGACCATCCCCCTGTGCTGGACACTGGTGTTCAGTTCTGGGCCCTTCAGTTCAGGAAGAGCATTGAGGGGCTGGAGCATGTCCAGAGAAGGGCAGTGGAGCTGGGGAAGGGTCTGGAGCACAAGTCTGATGAGGAGCAGCTGAGGGAGCTGGGGGTGCTCAGCCTGGAGAAAAGGAGATAGAAGCCAAGCAGGGGTTGGTCTCTTCTGCCACATCCCAAATGAAAGGACAAAAGAAAATGGCCTTAAATAGTGCCAGGGAGGTTCAGATTAGAAATTAGAATAAAATTCTTCACTGACCGAGTGGTTAGGAATTGGAGTAAGCTGCCTAGGGAGGTGGTAGAGTGCACCCTCTCTGGAGATTGTTTGTCAAACATGAATTCAGCAAATGAAAAAATGGGTGGGGATCATGGCTATTCTGATTTCTATGCCTTTGTTCATAAGTACAATGTCACAAGTGTGAACAGGGCACATCCTAGAGACTCTCTGAATGCTTCCATTAACTCGAACTCCCAGCACACAACACCTGTCAGATCCATCCCAAGAATTCCTGTACTGCACCATCATGCCGCATGATGGAAACCAACCTTTACCATTTCTCTTCACTGGGTGGGAACTGTGAGACCCAAGAGGAAATTCTCAATATCCAATAATTTATTTTTCCCCCTATAGACAAGATTATTGCTTAAAACTACTGCCTCACTGATCCAACATCATAAGAAACACATTTCCTGCATCTCCTCTTTTGATACTTTTTGTTGAATGAGTTATCTCATTGAGAAGCTGTTATACTACAAATAGACAGGAAGTGCCATCAAACTGCACACTTTCCTTTAATAATAATACTCCAGTTTAAGAAAACTATTTGCAAAGAAAGCTTTAAAGAAAAAAAACCCAAAAAATTACTACTTGGAGGTATTAACATAATCGTTTTTAACATTGAAATAAGTGTGACAAAGTCAAAAAGTTATAGAATTAAAATTTAATGGATTTTTTTACTGCTTAACTCCAAGGATTCTGTACTTCAGTGAACAACTTTTTGAATAAATTGATAATACGACATTTCAAAAGCTTGCTTATGAAGGGAAAAAAATCTGATAATTCTTCAGAGAACTAATCATAGAAAACAGCACCATAAACTGGAATCACATGATCTGTTGAAGGATTTATTATCATTGTATCTGTACATTAATCACTGCCTGTACTTTTTATGAAATCCTTCAGTCATTTCGTATACCACTGTAACTCATTCATTACTTTATCGTGGTTCTGACAGATTTTTCACAATCAAAGAATTATTCAAAGTTTGACAGGCTTTGTTTGATGTAACTCCTATAAACTGCACAAAAGCAGTTTCTTCAGCAGACAGTAAAAAAAAATCTAACAGAAGAGAGTAATGTACATCATGCCAGTGTACAATTATGGGATTAACAAAGAAACAAACCCAACTTTCTAATACGCAATGTGTTAGATACTGATTTAAATAGTACAAATTGTCAAAACAAATTGTCACTGGTTCAGATAATTGTCTTTAATTAATAAACTGTAACACGAACAGCACAGTAAGGTGAACAGTAAGACATTCCACTGCAGGTTTGTTGTCTCACTAAATCTACTTGAATTGCCCTGAGTTTAGTATGACCGCATTCAAGAATTTGAATAGCTGTCAATAATTAAAGACACCAATAAGGCACACAAATCAATGGGTAAATACAAGCACATCATAAAAAAAGGTTATGAAATAAAGTCATGTCTCTGTCTGATCATGAAGTTCATTATCTTCTCTAAGTGCTTAATTCTGACTGTGAATAGAACGTATTTTTCCAGCTGTCAAATGCCATTACTCTACAGATTAATCATGTGTGCAAAAGATATTGAAAGTCACAAAAGAAATGTGACAGAAAAATGGGACGTAAAAAATATTCTTGAATATAGATATAGATCAACAGATGCTTTAATGCACATCCGTCCAAGTCACAGAAATTTTAATTTCAATCGAGTTGCTTCTAAACCAAATGGAGCAAATCCAGCACATTTTTGTACCTAATCAAACTAATCTGAATGACAGTGAACAGAACTCCTGAGACTATTAATGCCCATTACAATTTCACCCAGAAGGAAGCTGTTTATGATGCAGCCCTCTTCTTGTGACACCACTATAAACCTCTCTTTACCTTCTGCTTGTTCAGATTTTTCTCTTGTTAATTTTGGACCTCAGAATATAAAAGCACTTCAGACAAAATCAGTCACACAAATCAGCACTTGAGCGTACTCATTTGTAATCTTAATTATATACCTTATTTCCAAATGGAATTACTTGGGAAATCCACAAGCTTTACCAGATTCTACTTTATTTCTGTCCCAGGAGGAGAAATTACATGAATGCCACACTTCAAGCACAGGTTTGCTAATAAGACGTTTGGAACCCTATCAGTGTATCTTACCTTTGGAGGTACTGACACATCTGTTGGCCAAACACTAAGAAACAAGCTGTCAACTAGTCAGTTCACAAAGCAGAGAACTTGGTCAGCCTTGACATTGCTACCCTACCCCAACAGCCAGGTACTCAATAACACTCATCCCACTGAAGGTTTTTATATGCAGCAGCTTGCTAGTGACTACCCTTCCAGACTCTCTGCAACTACCCAGTACACTTGTTTGATTTCAACAAATATAAGCATTTTCAAAGATAAGAGTTATTTCAGAAGTTAATTGTAACTGAAAAAAACAAACCTCAAACAGAACAGTAATTAAAGAAATGAAACTTCCAGTTGTGAAAAGGAATACTTAAAAACAATCAGAAACATCTCCTTTTATTCATAAAATAAAGTATTCTGGATATGCAGTATTTTTTTCCTGGATATGCAGCATTCCTTCTTTAATGTTACTACGTTTCATGGCTCCCTACACCATGATAGGGTTCAAACCTTGGACAACCAGCAAAGAATCAATTGTTCATCAATCCTTTCTTCAGTGAAGGTACAGTAGAGTTACGCGCAAGCCACTGACAACAGTTTGAAAACAGATGGTTGCTGTAGAAAATGCAATCCCACTTTTCCTTTTCTGAGCCATGAGACTGAAATGTCATCACTATTACCCTAAACATCCTCAAAATATGTAAGAGCAGTTTTCCTCCTGCCCATCTCCCTTCATTAGGAGAAACAACATCAAAGAGATCACAAATTACTATGCCAGGAAAAAGGCTCACAAATTAGCTGCAGTAAACTACAACAGCTTTCAGTAAAATAGAATATATAAGCATGAAGTAATACTTAGTGTTCAAATTCCCTTAGCATTATTTTTCTGTAATTCTCAGTAACAATTTCAATCATTAAGAATTCTAAAATTGTACTTTTTCAAATTAAAAACCAGCATTAAAGCAATTAGATAGTAAACTTTCAAAAAGAGATGTTTCAAGAATTAGATATGAATTTATAAGCTTCAGCTTAAACATTTGGTTCTAAAAATCTCACCATTTCTAATAGGAGAGAGGAAAGGGAGAAAAAAAATGCCACCTGTGCTTGTATTCAGAGAACCACCAAACAAAAAAAAGATTCTTACTCAAACTCCAAAGCAAGATATTTCAAAGAGGAAGGGTGAGGAAATCCAGATCAGGTTCCAACACAGTATGAATAAAAAAGACCTTTATGTTATTTACTGTAATTTATTTACTTATCGCACGTTCTCTGACACATTGTTTACTTTTTCTAGTTCGGAAGGCAGTATCTACAGCAAATGCTGTCACTTTTTAAAATCTTAATTGTAGATGTAACCAAAGTGAAAAAGGCTAAAAACTGTAGAGGTTGGAAACTTTAGTTGATTTAGGGAGCTCCAGAAGGAATCAACCAAAACCAAAACTTACTGCTTTAAGAGAACTGAAAACATGTGACCTTCCAATCTCAGAATCTATCTGAGCACAGCATGTGGAATTTATGAAAAACCTAAATATCCCTCCCCTTTCCCTCATCCCAGTATATGAATCCTTAACATTCTTCTAAAAAACCTCAAAAATAGAGTGATATTGTAGACATCTCAGGAGTCAAGTGCATAAACAGAAGTGATGCCTCTTTCTTAATGTTTTAATCAGAAAAAATGCATCAAAAAATAGTTTGGAAAGTATTAATTGCTCTCCTTCTTCCAAGTTAAATAGAAAATATCAGTAGTATGAATTACTGCAGCTAAGAGCTATTTCTCCACAACAACAAAAATGGAAAGTTAATCTTTCATTTTCAGTACTAAGGATAATTGGAGTAAAATTCTTTTTATGGCTAAGAAAATCAGAATTGCAGACAATTTTCATCAGATGGGTATTCAAATCTCACTTATCAGAACTTGATGAACCAGACGAAAAAAAAAGTAACAGCTGTGTACATGTGGATAGGGCATATCAATGTGGGAATGAAAAATTGTCTTTTCACAGAAGTACTTGTTTTCATACCACCTATGCCAGTAGATCTAATGTTCATATCAATTTCATGAATCATAAACTATGTGTTTCAAGTCCTTCAGATTAAGTACAGAAATAAAGGCAGCCGGTGGAAAAGATTTTTCATAAGAACAAGTGAGTTTTACAAGAGGGGTTTTGAAAAACCTCACTGGCAACTTCTTCAAAACTGTTTCAGAATAAAGATTCATGAGCTGTAAAAACTGTTATGGAAGCTGCTTTGCATTATTAACAGCACTGTATTAAGCCACACTGATGAAACTCAATGTGAGCTGTAAAACAGAATAACAGCATAGACGGGTTTAGCTCCTTGGAAAAAGTACTATTTTACCCGACTTCTTACTGTTACACAAAAAAACTTTGGGAAGTTCAACCTTTCTGCTAAACCAGATTCTAAATGACCAAGGAACAAGAGGGTAGAAACGAGATTTGGAAAAGCTACTACGCAACGCATAAACTGCGGAAGTGACCTTGGACACTGAGCAGCTATTCTCTGACCATTATTTCTTGAAGATCAGTAGACAAAAATGACTGTGCAATTCAACATACAATACCTGTTTTCTTCAGGGTTTTTTTTAAGGATGTGCAGTACTTCCCTAAGCTTCTATTTTTGTATTCATGAAAGGGCTAAAATGACACGGAGGATATTTCAGGAAAAACGCAAGAAACAAAGAAAAATAGAGAAGTCAAATAAATAGCTAAGAAAGAAAAAGGACATAGAATGTGAAATCCTTAAGCACAGAAAAAGGAAAGTCAAGTTCGTGTCAAAACCATTATAATTCAAGCACATTAAAACACATACTATTCCCCCCTACTGAATACAGTAAATTCAGCTACCAAAACAAAGTACCCTGAATCACTCACTAACCAAATATATTCAAACAGACAAATTATCAGCCCTGGATCAGATATGCCCTACAAAACAGTGACAGTCATCTGTACACTCAAAGGCAAACAAAACCGTATGATAATGTGGCTTTTCATTTAAACATTCCACGTCATTTAAATGGAAAGAAATGAAAAAGCAAAGTCATACTATTCGTGCACAACACTCCCCCAAACACTTGAATTATTAAAAGAGGCTAAAATATTTTCATGTAAGTGCAAACACATTTTTACTTCCACCCACACATGAAAAGGTATGTCAGATGGTGGTGGGGGAACTACAGGTGGTGTAAAAATGTCCAAGAGAGTCTCCTTGAGCTATGTAAGATACTTAGCCACATACTTAGTTCCATCCTGACTTAACTTCAAGAACATCCAGTTGCTTCCAGTTAGATGACTTCTTTACCCCAGGAAGAGAAACACTTCATTCATCCTTCAAAAATAATGCCTAATTTACAGTGGTCAGCAGGCAATACCTTTCAAAGTGCTGCAGTTCCACATTAGAGCTTCCACCGAATTACCATTTTGTTCAAAGCAAAACCCCAAGATCCTTCATCCTATGCTTTTCTAGCCACACCTGCTCATTTTGCAGCGCCTTTCATAATCTTCAGATAACATGTTAAAACCACTGAAATGGAACAGAAATATCCTGTCAAAATTTCAAATAATCTGCTGTCTTAGCTAATTTATGACTGTGGAAGAGCAAGAAACAGACAAAGCCACACAGAAAGGAAACTGCAGCCTTAACTTATGAGATTTCAGGGTACCAGCGAGGTCTGCCTGCATTCCAGGCAGATGTTTGTGGCTTTGAATCAGAAGTCATACAACATTACACTGATGCCAACAGTTTAAAAGAAGTATGCTGCACTGGGTCTTTTTTACATCAGATGCATACAGTTCTTCAACAAGATACTGCTAGTTTCTCACATACCACTAACTCATTATTCAGAATAGCAAAATCACTGGAAAATCTCTTAGTGGCAGAGAAAAAAGGCAATGAAGGACACACAAAGGGAAGCAGTACACATACCAAACGGCTCTGCAAGATATTAGCAGATTCTATTATTACTTGTGTAATCTTCTGAATGCTTTCTTCAGCAATTTTTTTTCTCCTGTATTACTGACTTTAGCTTGACAAAATTTTCCTTCATGGTCTACAGCAATTGACTCTTTGTTGCTGTGCTGGTTCTGGCTGGGGTAATTTTGTTCACAGTAGCTAGTATGGGGCTATATTTTGGTTTCACATGTTAAATTAGTCTCTTGACAAAGATGATCAACACATGAAGAAATCTTTATGGCATGCAAGCGTGCACAATTCTTCTCTAAAAATTAAACAGTGGACATGAATGTATTGAAGAATTCACCACCTATTCTAGGAGCTGTACAAGGAGTTGGGAGGGGACACAGGCAGGACAACTGACCCCAAACTGACCAAAGGAATATCCCATACCATATGGCATCATGCTTATACAAAGCTGGGAAAAAAGAAGGAGGGGAATATGTTTGGAGTGAAGGCATTTTTCTTTCCAAGTCACTGTTACATGTGCTTTCCTGGAAATGGATGAACACCTGCCCAACTATGGGAAGCAGTGAATCCATTCCTTGTTTTGCTTTGTTTGTGTGCACAGCTTTTGTTTTGACCTATTCAACTGTCTGTATCTCAATCATGACTTTTGCAGTTTTTGCCCTTCTGATTCTCTCCTCAGTCCAGCCGCGGGGGAAGTGGTCCCTCTGGATGGCAGCAAAACCCTCTGTGTATCAGTCCCACCTCAAAGATTGGTCTCCTCAGTAAAACTGCTCATGTCCCATCATCCAGCTTGTTAATGAAGAAGTGGATGAAGGAAGGACTGGACACAGTACTGACCCTGGGGGTACAGCTGTAGTTACTGGCCTCCTATTAGACTTTGTACCACTGATCACCGCCCTCTGGGGGTGATCTTTATTTTAGTAATCACAGAGGATACACTATGTACCTCATTGGCAACTATTAGGAAGAAATAAAAGTGACAAAAAGGGCAGAACTGGTAATAGCATTTACTTCATTATGAACTGATGATGAAATCCATGGACTAGCCTCAACAGTAGGCTACATACAGTATTTACCTTGCAAATAAGGAATCCTGAAGCCCTACCTAATCTCACCCTGAATTCCTCCTTAATCAACATTTAAATAAACAGATCTTGAGAATTCAGACACTGTTACATAGATCAGATGCACAGACCTGATTTTAAAAAAACGTACCTGTAGCTCCTTTAGTGTGTGTCCTTTGCTCCTCCACAGCTGAAATGTCATTTCACTCCTTCTTAACATTTTGTTCCACTTAAATTGGTGGAGGCTAAAATACTTAACCAACCACAAGCTACTTCACAGTACCCCACTGTGCATAACTGTAACTCTACAAAGGAATTTAAGAGCACAGACATTCATTCCTATTCCTAATCTACACTGTGTTTTTTGACCTGTGAGAGCCCACGGTCAAGGAAGGTTATGTGCTTGTCAGCCACATGCTATGAAAATACTGAAAACTCAAAACATTATTTGCATTAAAGTCATTCTGAGTGCACTATTAAAAACAGGAAAAAGAATATAATTAGAGGACTACAAGAAGTTTACAACTCACAATCTTATATAAAATAATTATTAGGGAATGTTTGAATTCCAAATATGGGGAAGATGTCAGAATCCATAAAAAACCCCAGGATGTTAGTTCAGCAGAAAAGCTGCTGCAATCATACGCAATTCTAATACAATTTTTTTATTGTGCTATATCAACATCTGGTTATGAAGCTTCTCAGAAAGACAATGAAAAGCCAAAGTGCAAGGCCCCAGTTTTTAAAAGCGCTCCATAAGGCACAACTTACACCCAGAAAATTACAGAACACAATAAAACCTATGATTTTCACATGTATATACAAAATGTCAGCAACAAAATCTAGGAAATCTAAATAATCTTTGATGAAGGATGCTTTAATTGAAGTAGTTTCTTGTCCTAGTTATCAAAAAACCTCCACTAAAATCTTTCAGTTAATAATTTTTACCCCTTCCTAACAAAATAACTTTTTATTTTTTTATAAGAATGAATGGTTTGCTTCCATCTCTTGCTTCACAAATTTTAGTTTTTTCTACTTCCTACTGTTTCAGTTGTGTTTGAGATAACTCATTTTGTTCAATTTGCACTCCACACAGCAATATGGCATTCTATAATTTTTTTATATGAAAGCAGTACAGAAAGTAGGAATGCACATGTTGCCATTTAAAATTTCTAGGACAGAGATTTTTGTTTATGAGATCAGTCAAAAATAACATTGTGTTTGTTAAAATGAAATTCATATACTTGATAAAATACTTTTTTTTCTAGGTTTGAGCATAATGCTTACACCCTTTAGGAGTGTTATATTTCAATTTTAATCTAAACCTGATCATGGAAAGAAATACCAAAAAGACAAGACTGAACCAGAAACAGTCAACTGAGCAGATGTTTAATGCCATTGCCTCTAGAAAACAGACCTATAGAAAACTTTGATCACTGAATATTAGAACAACCCTTGTTACTCTTCGTTCAGGTAGCCTTATGTGCCTCCATTATTACAACACATTTTAATGAGATTTTTGAGAAAATAAATCCTTTCAATTTTGAAAGTAGTCACTATACCTGAAATTATACATAAATTTGGTTTCGTACTCTGTTAGCACAAAGAGCAAATTACTCTCTTTTTTCCCTTTTCTCAACAGGATGACACGCCTTGACAAGTACAGGCCACCATTAAAGATGATGCATTCCTTTTGTTACCTGACAGAAATATTGCAATAATCTCTGCTAGAAAACGTTAAAAGCAAATCCTGTGACACTTCACCAAATTCTGAAGAAATAAGAACATAACTGAAATGCACCTCTAATACTAAGATATGAAACTCTGCTCTCAAATGTCAATACCTGCAGGCTATTGATTCATTTCATGCATATTCAATAAATACATTCATTTTCTGTAAGTACGCCTTTCACTTTTTAAACACTCACTTCTCATTGTGAATTCAATTTCCTTAAAGAAAATTGAAGATATATTTCGACATTTAAAAATGCATGTATTAGACTTTAATTACACCCATGAGAATTGCAGCTTTAGGCCAAAACCCAACACACAGAGACCACAACCACCACGTGCTTCTTGGCCGGATGGGTGGGCATCACACAGGTAATTCAGGGTGCCACAGGAATCCTCTCTGGAGTGACAAATCTAGCCAAGGCAGAGCTGCAGTAACTGAATCACTCCCTGCTGCAGGCTGCTTCTGCCTTTCAGACATCTGCTCCTCAGGAGTTGTCCTCAGGTCAAACAGACACAAGATGATGTTCCCCAAAGGCAGCACTATTACTGCCACTGCTTCCCTCTGCAGCATCTTAATTCTCTCCAGCCATGAGATGAGCATCAATAATTGTGTGACAGCATTACTTTGTGATAAACTTGGAAGCCTCCTTTGTAAGTATCCTTGTTTCTATCCAGTATCTCCCAGCAGCCATAAGAGGGCTTGCCTGAAACTGAGACCGTTCAGCAGCAATTGTCCTTCAATTCCTCCACGTGTGCTTTGCTGGCCTGAGAGACACACACTGCCTGTACCCTGAGCACAGATGTTGTCTGCAACAGCGAACCTCAGCTTCCTTTGCTAAAATAAAATAAACTCCCCCAAAAAACCCACCAGCAAAAAATTATGGTCACGTCAGATTTTTACTAACAGATTTTAATGAAAAAAAATCTTTCTAACTTAAATTTATAGTTCTTCAAAATTTCTTTCCATGTCTAACTCATCAACATATGCATACCTTGCAAGACAGCATCAGATCTGCGGAGAATTCTCATGTCATCTGCAAACTTATTTATCAGCATTAGAAGCACTACTAAAAAATACCTATTTTTTGTCTTTCAACATTTTTCTTTCATCTCATAATTTATGATCCATCACTTTCCTATGTACACAAAACATATGAAAACATATCACAGGCTTCTTTGTCACATAAAAATAGATCAAGATTTTTTAAATGAAAGTTACAAGTAACAAACATGTGGCCTAACTCATCTGACAAAATGGCAGTTAATTTTTTTCCATGAGCTCAGCATTTGAACTAACTACAGAGCATCCAAATACCAGGACTACATTAGCACTAACAAAATAGTAGCAGATCTCCAAAGTGAATCAACTGGTGCTAAGAATCTGTAACATATATTTGCAGGAAAAGCATTATTTCAGGCTAGATCTTTCCTGGCTCTGAAAACTGAACTCCCTCCCATGAGCAGTTGCGCATCCTGGGCAGACTTGCTTCAAAGCTGTATTTCTGATCCAAGCAAAAACTTTAATTCAGGTACATTTAAATAAAAATGGTATTCCTTTTTCTTTTGATGATTCTTTTTTCTAGTAGTCAAACTGAAGCACATTCACAACTTAATACAGATTTTTCAAATATATTAAAAAATGTATGTCAAGAAATCTAAAAACCTCCAAAATAGGAAGTCAGAGATGTTAGAAGGTTAAAATACATCCAATATGGTTAAAACAGCATTTTTACTAATAAAGTCCTTGGGTGTGCTCTGAAGTTACTTAGGGGCTTTATGTACCAGTGACTCCATCAATAACAACCTGAAGAACATAATGTGCACTTTCTTCTAGAAGATTATAAATAAATATGAGACGTTTTTCCATTAAAGAAGTTACTTGCAGATATTGTTTTAATGCCCTCAGTTTTTCTAATTTAAATTCTATTATTACAGAATCATTAAAATTCTAAGCAGGCAGATTTGGTCAACATGAAATGGGACATGGGACAAGCCTTTTGTGACACAATTAAGCCTGTTCCTTTCAAGGGCAACATCACAGAAGGTGAACACTAATTTTACTAATATGCTAAAGGAGGATAAATGACTGGGGGAAGGAAGGAAGGAATTCGGAAGGAAGGAATTCGGAAGGAATTCGGAATTCGGAAGGAAGGAATTCGGAAGGAAGGAATTCGGAAGGAAGGAATTCGGAAGGAAGGAATTCGGAAGGAAGGAAGGAATTCGGAAGGAAGGAAGGAATTCGGAAGGAATTCGGAAGGAATTCGGAAGGAATTCGGAAGGAATTCGGAATTCGGAAGGAAGGAAGGAATTCGGAATTCGGAAGGAAGGAAGGAAGGAAAGCAAAAACAAACTAAAAAGCATAACTTTTTTTTTGCTGTGAAGTTTGTCATATTTAACTTTCAATTTCTAAATAGGTTATTACAGGGACAGCAATTTGCAGAAAAAGATTAAAGATTACATGAAATGACAAAGACTGCTCTGCAGCTATAATGTGAACAAAGCAAAAACAGTCTTTGCAGATGTCAAATGAACTTTAAGGAAATGATTAAAGACATCTTGGTAATAGCACATGATGCATAAATTACCCCCAACACTAGGTGTCAGAGTGCATATGCTACTTTTGAAAACGACTTAAAATGTCTCAGCTTTCCCATATAAAAGCCAGAGCTCCACACAAATTAAAAAAGAGAGCTCACAACACTCTTTTGCTTCATTCTGAAGTACTTCTTCAGAATACAGCAAATAGTTTTAATCAGATGGGAGAACTAAAACCACCATAAAATCATAGCTCAATAATAATTTAAATATTTTTAAGAACAGCTGCTCTAAAGAAATTCAGATCATGTAGCTAACACCCTTTTCAACATTGTCTTATTTCGCTCAAACTGCTCGTCATAAAGCATTAGGTATACTATACACTGGTTTTAGTTCACTCCAAGTATTAGTAGCTATAGAAACTGACATTCTAGTTCATAAATTCTTGAAAGCCTACATGCAATCTATGTAATACGTATATTTAAAAAAACCTATACAATTGCTCCTGTCACTCAATACTCTTCTGAGTTCTAACAGTCACCCTTTCCATTACATCACATAACACAACAGAATGGAAGCAGAAAGGTTTGTTAACCCTAAAGAAAATACTCTCGAATATTAAAACTGATGCATACCAGGACAAGATAAGTCATATGAAAAAATAGACGCAGCCTGTGTTTTTATGGATAGATGACTATTATTTGCATAATTTTTGGGAAACCTGAGCAGCTGAAGTAGCTTTGCAGTGCAGCTCAGATCAACTATCAACTAGCACAATCCTAGAGGAAATACTAATATTTCCGCTAATTTTTAGTTAATACTAAGTGTAGTTGATACGAAGACTAACTCAAGTCAGCAAGTCCAGAGAGGAGTGGACTCACTTCATTTCCCCCTGAAAAGAAGAAAAACAAAAAGCCTGACCTTATATTCCCTGACAGTAGGAAAGCTAAAAGGTCTGTCTGGGAAACTGTCCTCCACCACTTTACAAGGTGGTTATGATACATCTGAATGTAGCAGTAATGGTATGGATTCAAGTTCTAGAAACACCCACCACAGACAGATATCATCAAGGGACTTAGACTATCTAAAGGTACTGCATTTTTACCTCCAAGGCCGCAAGGTCAAGTACAGTAATGGTGAAATGAGCAGGAATGCCATTTGGGAACATGTTTCTTTTACAAGACAGGTACTAGAAAAATTATTTGGCTATACTTACACAAGAGTATGGATAAATTAAAACTTAACTCTATTAAAAAATGACACAAAATGAAACAAAAATGTCAGGAATATGAAACCTCCCATCTTCAAAGTAAACAAGAGAATGAAGAGATGATGTTTTACAGACGATGTGTTCCAGTTTAACAGACAATAACTAAGATTATGTAGTAATAAACCATACTATAGTTTTACACTTGCTAAGACAGGGCTGCTCTCACAGGAAACCGAAAAAGCATTACATATTAAAAACAAACACAGTATTAAAGAGAGAGAGAAATTTGCAAAAAGATTTTAAAATATTTCATTTTGAGCTTCACTACCCCTTACTTGTAGCTTAAACTATTTATATAAAAAAGAATTATTAACACATCAAAAATAATGTCCTATGCTTTCTCATGTGATCTACAATAAATGCAAACAATATCCTATGTTCAATGAAGCATCAGTTTGGTAATCAGCAAAATATTAACATAAAATGTGTATTTACAATGTCCCATTCTCAAAATATTAAAATTACATAAAATAGTTGTGAGAAATGAGACAACTCTTAAAAAGATTAATTTATTGAAAACAGAAAAATTGAAAAACTACAGAAAGCAGAAAAATATAAAAATTTGGGATCCTATGGCTTGGTAGATGGCATGCCCCAGGAGCGCAGGGATATGAGATCTTCTGGCTGAGACAGCACTAGACCTCGGGTAGAGGAAAAAGAACTTGCAGTGCTGGGCTACTTTTAAAAAAATTACTAAAAGCCCCTTAAAAGGGGTAAGGCTTTGAATGCCCCAGCACCGATGTCTCCCACAGCTAGTCTGGAGAGAGCAAGAGGGGAAGAGAGAAGAGAGCCCACCTCTTTGCTTCGTTCTTTTTATAGTTTTTGCTCCGCCCCCAGTCCACCCACAGCCCGCCCCTTCGGTCCAAGGTGATTGGTGCTTTCCCTTTGATGGATCATCTCTGTCCACCAATGGCTCATCGTTGTCAATGGGGGGGTGGTATCAGTTAGAGATAAGGGAATACAATGCCTTCATTAAAATTCAGGTTGCCATGGAACTTGCCTGCAGAGTAATGGCTCTGTAGCTAAAAATAGCTGCTGGCTATTAAGACTGGGTGGGGGTTTTGGCTTTGGAATCAAAATGCAAGTGAAACACCTACAAAAAGTATTAAAATACATCCAACACACCTCAAAACACTTGTAAAGGTATACAGTAAACACAGGAAAGGTAACTCTTATGGTGTATAGGTGGTTTGAAGTTTGAGAAGGGGCAAGTTTGTGATTTTTAACTGGGAAAATTTTAACTGGGAAGGGTGCAACTCTATTAATAAACTACTTTAAACAAATGGAAACGCTGATAATGGAACTGGATTTTTGTACCTGGGCTGATGGGTTAATTGTAACATTCAATTTAAAAGTAATTAACTCAAAATTAATTAATTAAAGCACTTAATATGCAAAGACCAAGCACAAATAGGGATTTCATGTATGACATAGTAAAGTGCAGATTAAATGTAATGTTGAGAAAAATAACATGTTTTACTTTCTTAGGCTTATTAGCAGGAAAGAACCAGGACCCTGGAGTAGGTAACTAATGGTAAAATATAAATTGTCATACTTCCTAAAATTTTGTTGAACACAGGCTTGAAGCCAGTCTTAAAAAAATAAATATATCAAGAACAAAAGGCTTACCCATAGTTAAGATGCAAAAGTATAAGTGGAGTTGGCTTATGAATGAAGTATCAGCTAGATAAATACTAACTGCAAAACTGCTGGAAGAAGTCAAGGAGACTCTTAAAACTCTAATATAATTTAATACTTATCCCTTTTTGTTTCCTGAAAGACTTTCTACAGTAGCTTCCTGATTAAAAAGGGAAATTCTGTTTTAAATTTTCGTTGATACTGGAATATTAGTACCTTTTTCTGTGTCTAACTTATTTTTGTGATATAAAACAGAGACAAAATGGAGTTGTTGTAAGTCTTCCAAATTTCATGAGACCTTCTCCATTATATGAAAGAAATTTTTTACTTTATAGAAGGAATGGCAGTGAGCTACTACTTTGAATTACTTAGTAGGGAAATCCAAATGTGAAACCAAACAGAAAAGTAAGAGGATACCTGGTTAAGAAGTTGAATGCCATTCTTTCAAAATAGCAAAAATTCATTGTAAAAATGAGGATGGAGAGTTGTTTTAAGTGAATGTATTGCAGAGGTGAGAAGTTTGAAAGAAATCAGGAACAGAGTCACAAAATGAACAAAAAAGGAAAATCTTCTGAGAAGTTCCATAGGATCTTATTTTAAATAATAAGAGAAACCCCCCAAAATTGTTGTCAATTAAATTAAGGTTCTGGAATGTATGCATTACCTTAACAACAGGATTAAGCAGAACAACACCTGACTTCTTTGTAATAACTTGCTTTGTTGTGTAATGATGTTCTATGAGCTGAGGAATGGTTGGAAACCCAGTTCCTTCAAAACGATACTGATTCTGTATGGAGGCAAAAGGAAAAAGTTACTTCTCTACAAGCAATAGTTTGAACAAGAAACTGCAAAAGTGCACAACCAAACTTCCTTCACTAGTAACAACAAAGAAAAAAATGTACACTTTTACAGTTATTTTATACTCCTTTTCTGACCTACTGAATAGCATTTATACTGACTTAACTGGAATGATAATTAGGAAAATGATAAATTATTACATGCCAAATTACGGCATCAGTCATTTAAGGCAATATGATAAAATAAGTACTTAAACTCTTAATTTAAATAGGCCATTTACACTCAAAACTATTACAGAGTGAAATAAAAATACCCTAAACCAGAAAAACCGACTTCTGAATTATTTCTAAAAATTACAGCGAGCAAACTAAAACATCTATATAATAAAATACAAAAAGAGATAAAATAAACAGGATATAAGCAATATTATCCTAATCTCATCTTCCTTCATTTGTTGTTTCCTAAAATTAGTAAATCCCTGGCAGAGAATATAGGATGCATGATCGTTCTTTAATGAAGAGTATTTACCAGGAGGGTCTAAACAAGCTAGAGACAAAGGCAGGTCACGCACAGGATTCAGAGAGAAGCTAGGCACGATCCTGCAGCTGATCGTGAAACACGATAAAGTCTCTTGCTTTCTTAAGACTCAGCATCTACATGTAGAGAGCTTTTCCCACAGGACAGTAGCTGCCATAAGCCAGCCTGACAATGGCAACAGTGAACAAGTACTGCAATTGAAGAAACTCCGAGCACAGATGGTGATTCAAGTTCATTTACACAACTGGTCAATGACCACCACCAGCACTGGCATGCATCCTTTCTAGCCCCCAGGGTTGAATTCCTTGCACAGTGCATTTTAAGTTCATTGTTTCTCTTAAGGGTTAAAGCATTAACTTCCGGAAACGTGTCACTGCTGTTGGTGAATACAGCTGGGTCAAGTCAGCTGTTTTTAACATTCAGAGATCCCTAAAATAAAAAATGTTTCCATAGTCTGAATGCTTTGTTGTTTATTAAATAGTGACTCAGCTTTGAGTGACCACTAACACTAGTTTCCATTCTTTTCAAATAAGCTCCTTCATACTTCCGTGCTGATGATCCAAAACACCTGATGCCCCAAGAGTCTCGTCAGCACAACCACCAGTATTGCCTATTATTTCCTCATCCCACATTCAGCCACACACCCATCTGCTGCCATTTATGTAAAACCTTTCAGGGCAGGCAGTGTCCTTTGATTCTGTGTATTTACACCCCATCCTGACCCTAAGGTCACTAACAAACAAAAATTTTTAAATGGCACAGCCTCAAATAAGCCCAAGTGAAAATGACGATAGCCCTGAATCACAACAGTGAATTTTGATGCTTAAAGCTGAATGATGAATTAATTCATCACACTCGTAGTTGTATCGAGATTAGCCTTTAAAATAATGGTAAAACCAGAGATGAAACACTTGTACAAAAAAAAGGATTGCTGTTAAAACAAATGTCCTACTCTAATCTTCAGTATTTGATTCAGAAGAAAATATGGAGACTTGTCAATGATCCATGAGTGTGATTTGACCAGTCAGAGACCGAATTCCACATTGTTCATACTAATGTAAGCAAACAAACAAATCCTTTATACTAAACTCTCCCCGAACTTGCCCACAAAAATGTTCATGAATAAATCCCTCACTGTATGACCCTAACACTCCCAACACCTACTTTCTAGAGCTTAATAGGCTTTTTCTCATCCTCAGAAAATTCACCCCATAGGAGTGCATACAGAGTACTGAACATCTTTAAGAAAAAGAAGTGTTAACTTCCATGATTGACAAGAAAATCTACCACAAATTAATTCCAAGAGCAGATGAACATAATGCTCTACTAGCAAATGTACAAGCAGATAGATATCTTGACCTGATGATGCTGGGACTGTCCAAGCCATGCAACATTAAACAGTATCAGTCTCACATTTCAAATATAATTGCTAGGAGAAAGTACAAAATCATGGAGATAAAGATAGGTTTTTTGTTTTGTTTCATTTTGCTTTGTTGGACCCCCCCCCCCCCCCCAGCAAAAAAGAAGAGTCAGCTTAAAGGTAGGCCTCAAAGTAATACTTGGAACTTCAACTTGAAAGTCCAATCTATCTTTTTGAAGATCTACTTGCCACATACAATGATTTGCACAAAATTATTTCAGTCACACCACATATATAATGTGTATTTATTTCTGCTGGGTCCAGTCAGGGAGCACCAAGCATCTTGTAAGACTCTAGGTACAGGTAATTTTACTGCTTTTATTTTCTCATTCAGCACTCTGACACATCAAAATACTTTAAGGTCATAAAATCAAAATAAAATAAAACTGACTGTGTGTGTGTTACTTCTACAAGGAAAATTCTAGGTGAGAACTAATGAACACTCTCCAGCATGACAAGTATCTATAATCATTAAATCCTAGAGAAGCATTCCAGCCTCTCTGAAGTTTGAAAAATATCACTGCCTCTCATTAAAAGGAAATAAACCAGGTACACAATATTGAGTTACCCCAGGCATGTTGCATCATCTGGGGATTCAGATGAAATTCCCTCAGTGTAAATATCATTATGTGATTAAATTTGAGAATTTTTCTGTATGTGGGAAACTTTATTACAAGAGACTGAAAAGACACCACTACTGAATCAAAACTGAGAATGATTTGCTGCAATTTCATACTTCAAGAAAAAATTCTAGTAATGTTATGGCAACTGGCACATTTCGTATAAGTTTAAAATTCTGCAAGGTAAAAAGAAAAATACATACATTAAAAAAACCAAGCAATGCATTAACAAGAATAAAAAGAAATAGACTGCATAAAGGCAGATAGTAACTAATATATTGTTAATTAAGTTATCAATTTTTCCTTAGTCAGAGCAACAAGGGGGTCAGTTCTGGTCCTTAGAAGCATGCACACTGCACAACATCCAGAAGCGTTTGTGTTATACTGAACAAAACAATAACCACAGGACTAAAAAGAACATAAGCATCTCAAGTCCAACTGGGCTCCAATTCTCATCTGTACAAAAACCAATAGAGATTATTTTCTTCTCCATGGCTGTTTCCATTTTTCAGGAAGATTCAGTGTGATCTTTACAGTCTGAACTAAAAGTAACCTAATTTGCACCAACAATGAAAATGGGTTTAAAATAACCAAATGTACATGCATAAATATGGAGTAAAAAGTTCTAGATTTCAAAACATTTATAGAAATATCTTGGCTTTTCAATATAAGATAAAAGATATTGAATAACCTGATATTTCACATTTTTCCTTTGTTTCCCAAAATGACCTTTTCCCCTGATTCCAGCACTGATGGAAGTATTTCCAACAGCTTTCACACTTTCACAGAAAGGCTAAATCCATTTGCTATAGTAAACTATGTAGATCCTAAATTGAATATTCAGTACTATATCAGAGACGTACATCAGCATATTGTATGATAAAGTGTCTCCGTTGTCCATCTGAAAACACAGAAAGGACATATTCACCAGGTTTCCCGTGGCTCTCTCGCACCAAGAAGTCTCCTTGCTGTTTTAACAGCTCCTGGGCTTCTATTCTTGGAATTGCACCATGATACCAATCTTGCTCAGACAACGGTTTCTCAGTGGTTGAGATTACATCAAAGAACTTGGGAAAAATATTGAAGAAAAATGTTACTATATTAGTACATTTTTAAGAGTTTACTTGTACATGAAAAGCATCACAAACAACAATAATTTCTCTTTTATGTATCTAAATTATGTGTTTCAATTAACCAACAAGATCAAGGCTCTTACTTGCACAAAAGTATATTGATCACTTTCTTTTCTGTTTACCTGAAAAATCAGTATGTAAAAAGCACAAGTTTAAGGCACCATCCATAAAAACATGTAATATCTTTTATCTGGCCTGCTGGTTTTTGTAACCCATACTAACCAACTCTTTCTCACACATTCTGACACGCTATTAACAACTGAGTATTATTCATGTCTCTATCCAGACAGAAACTTCTCAAACAAAACCATAATAAGTTGACTTATACAAATCACTTGAATTGGTAAACCGTTTTCGCAGAATTTATCAATTGCATCCCAACTCAATCAATAATTATGAGACTTTTTTCCTAGCATGCACCCTGTAGTGCAGAATACACACCTGAGTGTAGTGTCCTTACGAACTCTGTTATTTTCACTACATGGAATTGACTGCAAATGGAAACTAACAGTGGTAAGTGGAAGTTCATGAGCTTTAACCTATGATTTCACACATTAACATGCCTACATTATTTAAGAAACACTGAAGAAAACTCTGTACTTTGTCAATGACCACCTCAGATTTATTTGTTATGGGTAGGAAGGCAAGCCCCAATTTAAGCTGTATGTCATTCAAAACCACTGCCAGAGCTCATAGAAATTCTCACAGCCAGAGTGGTAAAATGATGAACAAGTAACGCAGTGCACATTGTACTGTGAGTAAAACAGGTATGTGAATGTTTCCCACCCTCCTGAATTGCATCTACATATCAGCACGGAGACCTACACCTCAATGAAGGACAACCAAACACATGCAAACAAAGCACACCACCACTCAGAATTAACCTCTCCTATTGCTCTGCCCTGCTAAAAACCCAGCTTGGAGGCCACCTGCACATTTAGGGTCTTCCTCAGAAGACACTTAGATTACAACCCCTCACCTAGTCTAAAAAACACTAGGAATGATCTCAGACTTTCAGAGTGGAAATGAGCAGACCCAAGAAAGGGAATCTACTCAGAAATTTTTGTTTCCAAATATCTGCAATTCTTTAGCACTTGCATAAAGTTTTAGCTATTGAAAAATGTTTTTACTGGCTCCTGGCTGCCTAAGTTATACCTCAAAGGACTAGTTTAGTCCAGGATATTGATGGAAAGCTGGAGAACATATCTAAGAACCTGACAGACGCTTTTGTTTTCAGACATCAACAGACAGAGAGAACCATCATGGATGAAATTCTCAAGGAGGATTTCATACCTGAGATTTGTAACAAGTACTATAACCAACAGACATCACTAGAAAGAGTGAGTGTGCTCTTCTACAGAGTCAGAGATAGGAAGGACTACATAAGAAATAACTACAGCTTGAACACAAATTACACCGAGTTTTTAGAGCCAAAAGCTGTATTCCAAGGTTATGTGTTTATCAGCACAGTGAGCTGCTAAAAAGCAGAGATATTGATCGGCCAAGAAGACAGTCATATCTTTCAGTTTCATCAAGTTAAAAACCATCTCAGGTGAAAGCTGTCAGCCACTGTTAAATGACATTATGTCATTTTCTTTCACAAATTCCTAAAATAAAGACAAACGCTTTAAAAATGTTAGACAACGTTATTTACTTGAACATTTATTGTTCAAAGATGCTGAGCTTGACTTGAAAGAAAACCTAGATCTCTGTTATGTTCACAGCAGCAAACCCTTTAACACAGGAGCAGATTTCTACTTGAGAGGGAAAGTTTCCAAGTATAAAAGGCCAGTACAGGGTTACTAATCTACTTCATGGCCTTCACAAAACAAAGTTAAAAAAAACCCAACCTGACATGCAATTTATTTTATAGCTTAAAAAGGAACCCACCAGACAGTAACACCTGCTTATGTACAAACAGGCTAAGGCACCATTCAGACAATCAGGATCACATCCCAAACAAAACATCTTAAGAGCCTTTATGACAGAGGAGGAGTTTATGGAAGGAACACAGAGCATTTTAGACATAGATAACTACAGTGTTGTCTATAACTCTATCATCAATTTTCCTTCCCTTTTAAATTTGATTGAAGTATTATTTATCACTTTAGATGGAAACAATGGAAATTCCACAAAGTCGTCTCTGTTGATCATCCTTCACTTTACCTTACCTTTACTTTTTATCATATCATTGTGTTTTTTCTGATGAAGTAGGTGGCAATTATTCTTGTCTTGAGTGTTATTTGAATTATTTTTAAATTGCTTTATTTTTGTGAACAAGTCTTCTAATTCCAACATACTTTCTCTATGATACAATATTGACCCTGACTGGCTACAGAATAAAACATGGCTGAAAGCCCAGAAAAAAACAGTATCAATGCAGGATATATAACCATATTAAATATTGATTTCAACTCAGTTTACCACTATTAATACTAATATTTCTACTGCATTTTATATCTAGAATTAAATGATAGGTTAGTCTTTGAGGAAAATAGAGGAAAAAAAAAAAAGCTACCCATGCAAAATGGAATTCCCACCTCTTTTCTTTAAACTCTACTTAAATATCAGCCAGCAAGTTAATACGACAACTTTATATTCTAGGCCTTAATGTTTTACAATCTTATTTGGAGGATGGATCTCTTTCTCACTTGTATGTACACTTACAGAAGCACTCCATGATTCAACAGCCTAAAGCAAGAAAGACTGTTTCTAGGATTTTTGCTGTTAATCTGGCTTGAAGGTAAAAATAATTAACCAAATCATGCAGAAGGAAAGGAACTCACACTGCGAATTTCTATTCTCCCTCCTTCCCCCTCTTTTTCTTTATGCCTGTTCTTTTTCCCTCAAGATTTCCATTTATTGCCATATTTCACTCATGGATTATTGGATGGGGCTGGGGTGTGTGTCTTTCTATATTTAATCACACTTTTTCTTCTACGAGGAGATGGCCTCATATTCTTCATCATGCTCCTCATGGATCTAGTACTGTCCTTTTTACTTATATTGAGCCCCTCTCTCTCTCTCTGTTTAACAATCCATGTTGTATGTGCTCTTCTCCAAGAGTAAAAGGAAGCAGTCCCAGCTGCTGCCCTTATTTCAAGAGAAAAACTGAGCAAACAGCAGTGTGTTATTTCTAACCCCAGAAACTTGTATATTATCCCTGTACTTGCACTACCAACTAAATAAAAATAATAACGGGGATGATATTTTATTACACTAATAGCATGCTCAATATTGTATTTTTGTATATATTCTGAATGCAAATGTTCAGTAGTTCCTTAGTTTCCATCTTTGAGAGAACAAAATATTTTCTCAAGATATTTTTTCTCTCACAGTGTAAAAGAGTAGCACGGACACAAATGAGAATATAAAGCAATAAATTTAGGTTGATAATTTGAGAAAATACCCTATGGACATTCCATCTCTGTGTACCTGGCTCATTCCCACATGCTAATAATATACCATCTGAAACAAGCATTAATTCCACCTATTATCCTATAAACAATAAAAAAATTATCCTGTAAACAAAAGCAGATGTTTGTGTCAAGCTCAAATATCTTGTACCAAAAAAAAATATGCAGAAGGGCAGAAGCAGGCATTCATGATGCAATTTGTTCAGACTCTTCATTCAGATTATTCACAGCATTTCATTACTGGTACATGAAAGTTACCCCCATTGTTGTGTTTCCTCTCCTCATTTGATTAAACTTATGTCTCTTGCTGTTATAGTAAATTGGCTTGCGTTTTGTCCAAGAAAAACTACGTGAATCTTTAGCTGCGTTGCTTTCTCTTCAAACTACACTCTTTTCCTGTATTACCCCTTACCTTCTCATTCTGAGAGCATATATAGAGTTTCAATGTTAACACACAAAAACTCCTGACTGCTTTTGGAATGAGACCATTTCCCTATGACTTTTTTCAGACGACATACAAAAAATTAGTCCTCTCTAATTTATACAAACAAAATTCAATTATCTCACCAATTAAATATATTGGACAGTGTTTTTAAAATAGCACCACATTTAAAGATATTGCTCCATTTCTAAAGTTTCAATATAGGTAAAAATTAAATATTTAAAAATACTTTAAAACCTTTCAATATTTAAAACAGGTAATTTGAAAACAGGTAGGTAAGAAGACATTTTAGATCAGACTGTATGAGAGGATCAGTACCAGTCCTTTCCCGAATCTGCTATGAGATCCTTTTTTGTACTGGTCTATTTAAAAAAAATAACAAATTCTTTATGTATGTGAATATTACTTCATAATACATATTCAATAATTGCTTGGAACACTTTGTTGATGGATAATAAGTTTTAAGTACCAGCTTATATATTTAGCAATTAAGCATGGTTACATAATTGTCAGTGGGAAACAGCCAACCTCATTTAATAGCTAAGTAGTAATTCATGAAGCAAATTTTAGCTGTATATGTATGGTGAGCATTTCTAACACACACGAAATTGCTAAACCAAAACAAAAAGCAAAACTGAAAATTGGCTAGTTTATATATTCTAATTCTGAAGTCATTTAGGTGTCATTTAAATGACAGGTAATCAAGACTGCGCACTTGTTACTCATATTTTACTTTCTGATTCAAATGAACCAATGCCAATCTTACTTCTTCCAAACATATTCCAAGGTTTCACTAATCCTATCTATACCATGTATCTACAGCCAGGTTTACATCAGGTTCCATGGAATGAAAATCAGAGTGTGAAACACAGCTTATTTAATGACACTTTAAGCCAATTGAAATTTTGACATTGACTTCCCCTGATTTAATCTAAATGTTTTATTTTAATCTTCCTCCTGAGGTTTTTTTTCTCTTCCAATTTTTATCTGAAGCAGTTTTAGGTAGGTTTGTTCTGTGGTTTGTGGAAGTTTTTTGGTTTATTTTGAAGTTGTAAGTTTTATAATACATTGAAATAGAGCTGAATGTTGTTTCTCACCCACACAAAAAAACACAGGTCACAGAAATACACATTTTAATGGGTTCTTACTATGAAATGCTGCATTTTTGAAACAACTAGAAGTTTTATAAAATGAAGATCACAATAACGTGGAGATTTTGTCTAACATCAAGGGTATTTCAGTATTTCAGCAACATTTTTCCTGTTACTTTTCAAATGTCATACAACTTCCATGTTTTTCAGAGGAAAAGCCTTTCTATCCTAATTTTATCTCATGGTCATATTTATTTTTCCATTCCTTCATTACCATATACAATTTTCCTCTGTATACACATGTGCATTTACACATATGTAATTGTTATCTCTTCAACCAATCCACCCAATATTGTCTAGCTTAAATGTGGCTTGCTGTGTCCTTTAATGGGTCCTTGGAGGCAAGCCTGCAGAGTAAAATAGAAAACCCCTTGCTTCTGAAGTTTTTGCAAGAATGCTATTTTGAGCTTATATTTTAGCAGACAAGATCACAATTAAAAGGCAATTTTAAACAGTTTTAAAAACTCTGCCCAACTTTCTTACAGGTTTTTTTTTCCCCTTTGCTTGTTTTTTGAGTTGTTGTTTTGGTTTGATTTTATGTTGGGAGCATTAGGGTGATCGCATGTTCCACTTAAAGAAAAAAACAGGAAGAAGGTTTTCAAGTAAAATCTAATGCATCCCTAGGTAGGTGCTCAAGTATTCTAACTAATCTTGCAAGCCTCCATATGAAACAAACAAGAGGAACTGCAAAAGTAAAAGAAACAAGGAAGATTTTCCAGCAATTACAGAATTCGAACAAAAGCCAACTATACCCCGGAAATACTCAACAACCATTTTTAGTGGGGTTTTAAGCAAGATCTATAACACTTAGTTACTTAAATAGTACCAGGAGCAGTAGTAACAATATGCTTTTACACTGGAGCTTTTATAACAAACATGGTGAATACAATTATCGCAACAATTGCTAAAACATGTATGGCCATCTAACCTACTATAGATTACTATAATACAGTACATTTCAGGAAAATTAGCCTCATTGGGAAGAGTATTCTGAACAACACAGTACCACTGTGGAAGCTGCACAGAACATACATACTGTGATTCTCTTAAAGTGTAGCAAGTTATTCTGACATACTGTTACACCACAATATTATCCTGTGTCTTGATCAATCAGAACAGTGTTTATGTAACATTATTATAATGTAATTTTTGTCCATTCAAATGGAAATGCATGATGTTTCAAGGAAAAAAATCTTATTTAAGATGTAAAAATAACAGAATATATCACAACACTACAGTATTGGTACTACTTACTGATGATGAGCCCAACATGGATTTTGGAGACCTTATAATTCCAGCTATGGAATGACGTATAGTGTCAAATCTTGAGACTTTATCCTTCTTGTCCTAGGAGAAAGGGCAGAATCTTCAATGAAAACAAGCAAATCTGTAGGATTTATTGGAGAATGTGCAATATAATTCTTGAATTTTACTTAAACAAGAGATAGGGGCTGAGCTTCTATTCATACAAGCCAGGAAATGTCAACATCAGCAGGATTAAGCTCAGATCAGTTTAACCACTTAACAATTCTATATTTCCTGAAATATTTTGTGCAATTATTTTAAGTATATTTTATATCCTAAAAACATGAGACATAACTCTCAGTTCTCCTGAAATACCTATCATTTTAAAGGGACAATGATTCGAAAATATATCATAAAAAACCCCCACATAGTTAAAAGCTCTACGTATGTACATTATCCTTACTTAATACATGCTTAGGGTTTTTTCCTTTTATTAACAGGTTCTTCTATAACAACAGACTACCTCTAAATATTAGCACCCATTGGTGCAAGATATAGGAGCCATTTCTCTTCTGGCATTACTGTAAACCATAAGTGTAGCCATTGTCTGGATTTAAAATTCTGCATGAATAGGGCTCTGACTGGAACACTGAAACAGCCTTTACGCATCTCTAGTTCAGCATAAGCCAATGTAAATTCCAAGGTCTCATAAACTGACTTAGTCCAAAGACTGTATTTTTCTTCATCTCTTACTATCAGCTCTCAAAATTAATAACAATCTTTAAAAAAAAAAGTACTTTTAACATGGACAAAATGAGTTCATTGGTTGTAAATCAGCTTCAGAAACAGCAAAGATATTTCTATGAGTACTCACAAAGTAAATAAACTTGAAGCAGAGACACATTAACAACCTCATGCTAATTAGCTTTAGGTTAACTAAACAGTAAAAAACTGGTAATTGAGACAGACCGCAACTGTTTGCCAGCGTTACAAAGAAAAATTGCTTCCAAGTTTCTAATGTACACCTTTGACAGAAGAAACCAAAAATCTCATAATGTAATAAATGCAGTTTCAGTTTATTCCAGGACTTCCAAACAAGCAACAAAATGTATACATTCTGTACATTGTATTTAGCAGTGTTTGAAAATTATTTCCAAATACAGTTTATTTTACAAGATACAGGTTAAACATTATCTTAGCAAAATAGTGCTATTTATTTGGTAGCAAAAGGCTGCAATTTGCCCTAATTTATATGCTATTAAATAATAGAGTGGAAAAACCAGTCAAATTGTGAAAACTCTGATGGGGAGTGTATCCACCACAGAAATACTCATTAACTATGTGCCCACTTACCCATCAATAACATTTTTATACCTTTTATCAGACTTAAGTATTGTCATATACCAAATAATTTTATTTTAATAAAACAACTGTGTGCTGAATCCTGATTTTTATTCTTATAATGCTGCTGAATTAAACTGCCTTCACAAAAAAACAAAAACAAAACAAAAAAAACCAACAAAAAAACCAAACAAACCCAAACAAAAAAACCACATTAACAACTAAGACATGAAGTCTGTACTTGCTTGCATGCTGGTTGTCGAATGATCCATTCCGCACATCTCTTCAGAAGTGAGCCATGAGATACCAATTAAATGTATACTTCTTATATAACAGGAGAAAATAAGTTACCAAAAGATGCACAAATTCTACTTCACTTCCCACAACCAAAACTCAAGAATTTTCTTTCTAGTGGACACTAACAGCCAGCTGATCTAGTGACAACACCCAACTACAAGTAAGGTTCTACACTCACCAGTTTCTCCTGAAAAAAAATTATTAACAAGAGGGAACTTTTTTGACTCAAAATAACAGTCTCAAGGACTGTGCCAACTTTGATTAGCACCACTGAATGACATACAGAGGCAAATAGTCATATTAAATAGAGTGAATATTGAAATGTGGATTTAAAGGATAAACTTTGGCTTTGTTCAAAATGTAGCACATCCTGTTCCAACTGCAATACAATTATAAACACTATTTAGCATTTCCATGGCTCTTTCCCCTGACATACTGAAACTACTCTGTATCTTACAGCAATGAAGATTCAGAATTTGTCTGCACAGCAGGCATAACCAAACATATGACAAAACACAACTGTAGCCTGTACTGAGTTTATTTATTACATTCAAGTATTTTTAGGGTAACCTAGATAAAACTAAAGAGCTGCAACAGTGGCCTTCTACTGATATCTTTTCTGCCGTTGCCCAGCTGCAGGGTACCTTAAAAGGATCCATTAGATCTTACAGGAAACCTGTTTTTAACTCAAAATAATACAGAAATCATTATAATGGGGTTTTAAAATGCATATTAAGTATATTGTTTTTTCTAAACTAGTGTAAAACTGAAACCTAGAATATCCTTCTTTTTATATGTATATATTTATGTACATGTGTGCATACAATCTTACTAGTTAAATCAGAATGTTATTTTAAGTCTGATTTACAAAATAAAAGCAAATACACATCAGAGCTATCTTTCAGTGATCTCTCCCTAGCCACATCAAATTTTTAACCTCTCAGTCAAGCCCCTCTCAATCCAACAAAGGATTTAGTAGGTGAAAGGATTACCTCAAGCTATTACGCAAAATTTCTGAAGGAACCTAGCAGAGACACTGTGTGCTCACAAAGTCCATTATAATTACACACAATGCTCATTCCAACAGACATCATGTCACCAAACAGAACAAACATGCCAAATATGGAGTCATGACAGAAGTTTCAGATTTGTAAGACACACGACTATCAGACAAACAAACCTGAGCTAGACACTGGAAAGGAATAAGGAATTCTACTTCAGGGATGCTGTAGAGAACATTATGGAGTAATGTATTTGCTAACATACACAAGGCAGCTACTAAAGCATATTAGCTGATTCATTTCAGTTTAAATTAATTACTTGCAGAGATATCAAGAAAATGGTAGCATGATTTATCACTTCTTTATTTTATACAACACCAATTTCACTAGAAAGCAAACTTACCTGTGGGCCGTAATAGTTTATGCAATAACTGAATTACTACAGAAAAAATTGAACTCTACCATTAAGAAGCTAGGTATGTATGAAAATACAAGCTGTCATTAGAGAACATTTTAACCTATTCAAGCATGTTTAAACACACCTGTGTCATGAGAACACAATACAAATAATTATGAAAAATGCGTTGACTGGTATTTCCCTTTTTAGGACTAGCCATGTTTCTAATGACTCCCCACAATGAACTGAAATTAACTATGTCAAACTAGATATACCTGAGGAGGGGGATGTCATCATATTTAACAATTATAAGGTGAGGGATGAGATGCCATCCTACCCACACCAGTGAAATGCACAGAACCTGAATTAGAAAGGCAGGTCAGCAGGAAAACACCTGAAAGAACACCAGGGAATTTCAGCCAGACACAAAGCCAGCTTCCCTGGGAGCCCACTGAAACATCCCTATGCTGATGCACGCAGCTGGGGAGTAAACAGGAAGAACTAGAGATGTGGTCACACTTGTACGGCTATAACCCTACTGGTATCACTGAAGCATGGTGGGGCAGCTCCTGTGGAGTGCCGGAACAGAAGGATACAGGCTGTTCAGTTTTCTTTCCTTCTTAAGAGGGGAAACAATTACTTCAGCTTTTTTCAAGAGATGTCACAACACAAGACAACCATTCTGACACTCTTAATTTCACTTTCCATTCTTGTCTTCTTACAAGAGACGGAAAGGAGAAATAAAGCCCAAGAACTAAAAAAGAAGGGCAGGATTCAAGTCAGTTGAAAAACACAAGTGAAGCACTTGCTATTTTACTTGAGGATTTCTTCAACTGCATCTTTATATATGACCAGAACTTGGGCTTCTGTGTTTCCTATGTTCTCTTTGGGGGATCTTGAGCAGTCTGAGGTTCTGTGCGTTCCAGTGGATTTTTCACTACAATTTATCTTCTATGGTCATGCACTGCAACTGATACTGTCTCGTTGACAACAATCTCCCATTCGCCAAGCACACAGTTCTGTCACAGAACAAAATCACTGCAAATCTTAGGAGTGCCTGAGAAACAAAACAATATACCCAGCAGTGTGACACAATCAAAGAGACAGGCCAGATGAGTCATAGTCACAACAGTATTTCCAATGAACATAAGCAAGACAAAGCAACAGGAAAAAAAGATTTTGCTTAAATTGAACTGTGTGATGTAAAAGCTCAGAAGAGCTTTTTAGCTGTATAAATCCAGGATTTGGGCTATATTTTAGCTGTTATTATAAAAGAAAAATAGTCTAGACTCTTTTTAGAAAAGCAAAGAAGTTAAGAGGCTGGAGAGAGATCTAAGATAAAGGTAAAATAGAATTAATGCTTCTGAGGGACAGGCAAATAGTAACACTACCAATCAAAGGTGGAAGATTATCAGTAAGAGACAAAAGGCAAGGCAGAATATATTGAATATTCCTAAAACACTGGTCAGCCATGTATGTACAGTGATACAAATAAGCTCATACTCTAATACTATTCCATTCAAAGAAAAAAAAATGCCTTGTGAGTCAGATGTGAACTGTCCACATGGATACAGAAGTTGAATGTGGGCTTGCAAATTAAACCACAGAACCTTCACAGGAAATTTAAATGGAATGTGATGACGACTCTCCCAATTCAAAGAGAAAATGCTCTCAGAAGAAAAGCAGATTTCAATTAGAAGAACATAATCAGTGATATCTAAAAGAAGAGAGTGATATCACTGTTTCTGTGATTTGACTAGGGAACTGATCCTCAGAGATTTTGATGAAAACTATTTCGGTACAGTAGTACAAGGGCTGTATGATAAAACCAGACAAGGAAATTCCAGCAGCTAGTGCAAATGGTATGTTCAATAAAGATACAGATAAAACAGGCATACAGACAGTATCTGCCAGAGCAATTAACATTGTTTTCGTAAAGTGAATGCTAGCTTCCTTTCTTGTTTGAATATACAATTTCCTTGATGAAAAAGGTGTCTGACAACATTCATCTTAAGGCTTCAAATTTAGACAACGGGCAGAACAAGGAATATTTTTGGTTTTTTAGAAGTCAGTAGAAGTACAGTGTGAGAATGAACTTTTATGATTTACAAGCAGGAACTCTTGAACTCTTTTGTGATTTACAAGCAGGAACTCTTCTGAAAATGATCCTCTGCATTAGTCTCTTCAGTAGAGGAGATTAAGTCATTTAGGAGCAGCCCCAAAAGCATATCATAAACTTAGACTGTGCCATTAACTATGGCCTGCCTATTGATGAGTGGATATACTAACCACAGAATCTTCATGTGTCTGTTTCATAGCTGTTAGCACTTACTGAAAGAGATGTAAATGCTGACATATTAAAATGTGAGCATACAGCAGAACATGGCCAACATCCCTAAAGTCTATGATTTTATTTCAGAAATAACACTAATCTCTTTCCTCAAAAGGTTGTTCTCTCTTTTTTTTCCTGTCTCATCCATGACAGAACCAGATATCTCAGACCACATGTAGAAAACCAGATAAAGAATCATGCTGTCTTTACCAAAAATCCCAGAGTATTTTAAAATATTAACATGGCACTCACATACAAAACCAGTTGCTGCCTGAATAGAAGCTTATTACTTCAGTTGAGCAGATCATCTTTTTGGAGCCCCTTTCCAGGAATGATAATATGCATTTTCTTAGTTCACTATTGTAGATATCTAGAACTGTGCAGAGCCATGTAGACATAATATAGTTATTAAAAATTTAAACACTCAAAGCTAATTAAAAATATCTCAAGTACACAGTGAAACCAATTATCTTAGCTACTCAAAAATCATTTTATGATAAGGCACCATTTTCTGTTTTAAACACAAGTAACACCTTCCAAAGCAGCAGAAATGATGCATAATTGATGTACACATATTGTAAAACACTGCACTGGATGCAAATTAATGTTCTCCGTTCTGAATTGTAGGGGTTAGACTGAAAAACAAGACTTACTAGTGTGAAATTTAATAACAGTTATATTTTCTCAGACCAAAGGCGTATCCCAGACTATGCCAGTGGAGTAAGAAAAAAAGAATGACAATTCTTCAAAGCATGTCTTTGTCCTCTGAAGATCTGTAGTATAAGATCGGCCTTACTAGTTAAGATGTGATGTTTCTACATGCAACAGTCATGGAAGGATTTTCCTTCCATAATTTTCAGCTGTTTTCTGAATCTATATAACCTATTACAACCCACTGCTGTAGCAACCAGTTGCACAACTTAATTACACGTTTTTCAAGAACATGTTTGTGGGCTTGCTTTGAATCATTTGCCTACTGTGGTTATTTAATGGCCCACACATCTTGCTTCTGCAAAGAGAGAGAACAGACATTACTCCTTATGCACTTCTCCCATGTATCCTCACACCCAGTACAGAACGCATCTGTATTACACTCCTCTTCACTGCATTTCTCAAGTTGGTAAAGCTCATCTAGTTACTCACTAATTCTACAGAAGCTCCTCCACATAGCTGAGCATTATTTTGTCTTTCTGAATTCTCCTAGATCAGTTTCCTAATTAAGGGAGCTGAAAACATGATTGGTTACATGAAGCCAAACTCTTCCGTGGTACAAAGCAAAAGGACAATTTGCATTAAGAAAAACTCCAGTTAGATACTGTAAAAAACCAAAATCCTCACAGCGATGACAGTGATCAAATACTGAAGGAGGTTTCCCAGAGGGACTTCCATTACTGGAGTTGTTAGAACCTCAACATGTATAAAGCATCTTGCAGCCTGATATAACATGAGAGATGGCCCTGCTCTGAGCAAGAAGTGGGACCAGATGCACCCCCTGAGATGTTTTCCAATTTAAATTATTCTGTAGTTCTAAGGCATTTGGGAAGCAGGTGCACATCAATTTACAGAGTGATGTAACGGTTTCTGCTCTCTTTCTTCTTTTCCTGAAAATTTCTAGCATGTTTTGTTGTCTTGATCGCTTCTAGTGACCTGGTATCTTCAGGAACATTTAGATTTTGAGTGGTAACTCTGAAGTCATTACTGGTATATGTGAAATCAGGCAGTGTTACTACAGGCTGGGCTGCAGGAGTAACACAATACGATGTTAGTATTAGAAGTTTTTAAAAGGTTGTTAGAACATGTGCAATTTGTAACAAGTTCAGGAATTTACTCAACTTACTATCAAAAAATATTTGTTTTTCTTTCAAAATGAAGCTTTTTTTCTCTTATGATTGCTTTTACGCATTTCTTTCCTTATACACCAGTTCTTGAAGTTATAACAGAGACTAGAAAGTAATTTTTTTTTCCAGGAAAACAGCAGTAAAGAAAAAGTACTAAGCAAGAGATTGGTGAAATATTTGGAGACAAAAACCTGAAAAATCTTTCTCAGATTTTACTTAGGAAAGGTTCGGATGTCAGCAAACACTGTGTAAATAGATTAATTTTTAAAAAATAATTATGAAAACTACAGTATGATTGACCCTTTACTTTTTTTTTAATCCCTATCTATCATAACAGAATGTATGGTTAAGTTGTCTGCTCTGTTTTCTCTCTTAATTAAGACTTTCAGAAGACTAATTTTTCAAGCTACATATGATATGTCAGGGAAATGTCAACTTCATCTTTTAAATAATTAGCAAATTTTTGAAAAACACGCACATGTATTAAAGGTCTTAACGGAAGCTGAGCACCTCTTAATGGGGGTTAGCAATAATGTTTCCAGAAACATTATTGTACATTTTTACTCTTATACACCCAACAGTTTTTTATTTTTAAGATGATACTTTGATTTCACTGAATTATCATCAAGAATGTCAGCAGTTCTCTAGAGAAAAAGATGACTACATGTACCTCTACACCTAAGCTGAGGCACTGAGATCTTGTATAAAAACTGTTTTTGTGGAAGGAAGAAGTAGCCAGACAAAGGCTTTTGCAGTCCAGATAGGTCCCTGAAATTAAGTATTCCTTCTCTGCTTAATGTATCTCTACACCACTAAATCCTAAGACATCTCCATTCATTGATCATGTAACGATGCCAAGTAAATGACATCTGATTTCAATAAAGGCAATTTAACAAACCAATTAAGACTTTGGAAAGCTTACAGACAAATTTAGAAAAAATAAATACTTTTCAAAAATTAAGTTTAAATGCTATTACCTTATTATTATTTACTGTGGAAATATGTAACAGGGAAAATTAAGACCTCTATCCTTCAAAAACCTGAGGCTGGTGTACATTTTCAGATATGAACTGTTATTAATCAGCAATGCCATTATTAACTAAATGTACAAAAAATTATGAATTCTCAAACTATCGTTTTACTTGTTTCACTTAATAAAAAATTATCAAATTTCAGTCTGTACAGCAATTGCTATCTATAAAAGGGAACTACTTTTTCATCGCATGGTCCTTCTCTTCGTTGGTTGCCATTGCCACATCACAGTAACAGATCTCCAAACATACCCACAACTTCTCTCTTGCTATAATTCTGTGTAAACTCATGAAGATGCAATGGGAGAACATAAAACAGACTGCACTGAGTGCTTGTAGTTGTACTGCAGCACCTAATGTGCACAAAAGCTAGAAAGCCAACATCTTACATGCTCTGGCAGTTCATTACTCAAAAAACCAATAGCATGAAAAAAACCAATGGTATGATAAACTGGCTGCTGGTGAAGATCACCATCTGCCAGGACAACATTCAGGCTGTGCTGCTGCTGCTTCAAGAAAACCAAGAATCACAAGTCAAAAAGCAGTGAATAAACGTGCATCCACAAACCATTTCAATTTAAAAATTCTTAGGATCATTTTTGAATCAAATAGGCTAATTTTATTCTTTACCTTAATACTGCATATATCCAGTTGAAATAGTTTGAGGTTTTTATGACCCAAATTCTCAGAAAAACAGAGAAATGCAGTAATGCTGGAGATGCTGCCCCAGAGTTTTAACCAAGATCAACACTATAGCTGCCATTTGAAGTGGTAAAGTCTTCAATGTGAAATATGTTTTAGAACTGGTTATATACATCTATACACACACAGGCTAGTCTTGCCATCCCCCTTTCAATTTTAAAAAAAAGCAAACAAAAAACCAAAAACAACAGCAACAAAAAAACCAACCAAAACCTGAGCTAGAATGAAAATTGTTGCTAAGGTAATGGAAGAAATGGATTTTTTCTACATAGACGTGTTATGCAGCATTACTCCTATTTGGAAAACTGAATCTCTACTTAACTAGATTGTGACAAAATGGCAACTGAAAACATCAGTTTTCCTCCACTGAAAATGGGCACCACTGTAGAAAATAAATTCTATGTCCTGAAGTTTTCATACACTCATTTATTTGCAAAAAAAAAGTATAAAGGTAGAGAGTGGTTTTGGCACTTGTTAACAAATTACAGTATTCTGTAATGGCACTTCCTCAGTGTAATGGTGAAGTTTAGGAGTACAGTATTAGCTTCAGTTTTTAAAAAGCTTACATCAAACTTTTCAAACTGGTAAATATTACTTAAGGACTAACAGAACTTTGCACAACCACTGGCCTAACAAAAAGAACTATAGTCATCACTATATGGGCTGATAACAAAAAGCCACAGGTGAAGAACCCCTAGGCTACATTTCACATGAGGCATGAAAAATTTTCCAGTGCAAGTGCCTGAAGAACTAAGCTATGCATACAGTACTTGACACAATGAATTCAGCAGACTAAACAAATACAAACACAACATCCAGGACATTTTTACATCAGGATTCAGCCTGGTAAACAAAGTCTTGCAAAAAAATGTCCAAAATACCTTAATTACTAATGTTCTCTGCAACAGTCAGTAGCTGAAATAAGGAAGTGATGAAGATCACCCACAGCTACCACAAGCATGTTGGTGAATTCTCAAAGAGTAGCGTGCATGCCAAAGAATGCCATCTGGAACTGGAAATTGTCTTTACTAGCCACAAATTTAAAATAACAATAATAGGCTTGCCAGAAATCCATATATACTTACAGACCCTGCAGACTGAATAGCACAAACCATTCTCCGTTTCTCATTACTATAAAAACCTGTGTTGGTTATTTTAAAACTCTAAAACCCCCAGACAGGAAGCCAACACACATTTCAGCAGAGAACAAAACAAAAACTGTTCTCAATCTTTTATTCCAGATCTGCACAGGCAAAGCTCCTCTGGTCCCACTGAGTACAATGGCATCAGTATCTTGACAAAATAGGATCTCATAAAGCAAATCTGTATAGCAGTTTGTAGGTAGGGGATTATAAATCAGCTAAGAGGAAAATTACAGCTATGAACTACAAGCAGGTGATTTATTTCTGCCATGGAGGTTAGTTAAAAGATGCTTGAGGATAGTACAGTGAATACAGAACTAAGGTAACAGGTCAGTGAGAAGGACAGTTTGGGGGGTTGCTTCCTAGAGATACTGAAAAAAAAAAAATTTGCCTGACCTCAACTCAAGCAAAGGTCCCATCCAAACCAGGGTTTTCGAAGGAGAACTGCATCTCTTTAGAGGTTCAGCATTTTGTATCCAAAGAAGACATGGGAAGACAACTGAAGCAACTAACTGGATGCCATACCAACCGCATAAAGGGAACACTGCAGTTATGGGAGCAAGTACTCTTCTGCATCAGCCAATGAAGCAGCTAACGCTGCTTCCAAGTGTGCCAACTGGGGGTTAGTCAGCCCAAAATATATCTAAATGCAGTATTTATAAACATAGCATGAACTGACTATGGCATTTGTTAGTGACTACACTTAGTATACAGGTCAATTACTTTAATTAAAATGCACTACTCACTAACAGGACGAATGACAGTCTTTCCAGATCTCATTAAATATATTCAAACACTGTTGGATTTCGTTGGTTTTCAGCCACATTTACACTCAGTAATGCCTGCTCAAGATAAGTGCCTTACAAAGCTAGTGGTGGAGTCCAGATCTTAGTCATTTAAGTCCAAGAAAGTCTGGTTCCTGGAAGGGATTAGATATATTGAAGCCAGCTATATCCTGAACAGCTGTTGGGGAAGCAGTGGACAACAGCAACATGTGAAGAACAGGGAAAAAAACATCACTATATTGCATGACCTTGAAATCCACAACTAACCATAAATCCTCTTACGGTTCCCAAGACACCAAGAAGTAAATAACCGACAGCTGTGGGATCCGAGGCTGCAGGCAGGGAACTGCAACTGAACTTTAGCAGAGGTCCATGCCAACCCACAGAAAACACTATTCACTAGGGTGACAGGGTGGGGAAACTCCCAATTTTTCCCCTAACTTCAAAGGAAGTTCTTAGAGGCCTGAGAAGAATCCAGTCTCCTCAGCCAACCACCATGTCACTGTACCAGAGGGGCATTGTCTTTATGTTTGTCATCATGCTGCTCTGGCTTGTACGAGGTAGCATTTCTTCAGTTCTGCCCTCTACACACTGGCATGTACTAACCAAGATTCCTCTTATAATTCATTAACTGGCTCGAGTTGACTCACTGACTGGCTCTAATGAAGCCACCTGGTAAATGCTAAGTCAAACAACAAGAAATAGCATTACATGTTATGTGATCAGGCAGGATGTGAAGCCTTTTTGTTCTCCCAATAAACAGTGTTATTAAATATAGACTGGTGATTGTAACCTGTTTGGAAAATCATATTGTGAGAGGATGCATCTGTTTTATCACAATAAAACAAAAGTTGCATGGAGTTAACCCTGAAGAGCTTCAGTCAGATAGGACATGACAGGTTCTTAGGCAGATCCACATTTACATTGGATGTGTTAAACAATAAAACGGAACCGTTCATAACTGGAAATAGTTTGCAGTATGCCTAGATTTGATCAGGTATTTCTGTCTGACAGCTGTTTGGCAGGGTAGTCAGAATATGATGTTTGCTTTTGGTTTTCACAGATACTTGTTTATGCGCAAAATCAGCCTGCATGTTAATAGATAAAATGAAAGACCAACTTTGTGACAGCTTGAGCACAACTTGAGCATCATAACTGAGGTGGGCTTAATGAGTAATCCCTGCAGGGTGCCAAAACAACAAATATCTGCCAATTTAAACAACAGAACAACAAAAATGCAAACCCTCAAAATCGGCAGTGTTCAAATACTACTCTGAGTAAAGCCTATGGTCCACTGAAATCACGCATAGATCACAGCTACAAATCACAGACACAAAACATGACTATTTTGAAAATACAGACATCAGTGAGGACAGACTCAGTGTGTAAATCTCAGTAATGGTACCAAGTAAAAGATTTCAATCCTATTCAAGCTGAGGTTTTTAAATTTTATCTAGCATGATGAGCCAAAATAAATAAGGCAGCACTTCCACAGAAATGCAAAAAGACTTTATTAGTTCAGTCAACAGATTTCTTTCTTATTTCAGTCATTACTTATTAAAAAGGGTCTGAACAAGCAAGCAGTGCTCCCTCAAAGTTTGTAAGCTGTACTTATTTAGCATGCTCAAGCTGCTTGTTAAAACAAAGACCAGTCTCCTATGTTACAGAAGAAACTCCTTTCGCACCCACCCCCCCCAAAAATCCCCAATAATTTCTATTTTATGGGTATAGTTATACACGATTCAATGCATCAACTTCTTAAAAGGTATGTTGAAGAAAATAACTGATTAAATACTTCAGTCATGTTGGCTGAAAATCTTATTTTCCTCACTACTTTTTATTATATATTATATATTATAAAGGTACATATTTCATTATCACACAGTTCCTGAGACACTTAATGCCAAGATGAAATTGCACATACAACTATCCACATAACCAGTGTTAATTTACATGTTATATATAAAAATCCCTACGGAGTGAACAGATGAAGTACTCAAAAGCGGCAGCACCTGAGGCAGACCAAAACCTTCCAATACACAGCCACAGCTTTGGATACTATTACAAAACACCCTGAGAAGAAAACAGCTGTATTTTTGTCAAAAAAGCTACTTCACTGGCCCATACAAAAATTACTCTAAGACCAATCATTCCTCCATTAATGGTACTTACATAGTTGTCACACATTACTGTGGCCTGGAATTTGAATCGACAATCACTAAGTGAGCACAACTACACTGTAACAGGATCCTCCTAGGTAGGAAATGTTCACAATTCCCACCTGCAGGTTTGTCTTTCCCCCCACCCCCTATAGAGAAAACAACATCTCCCCTTTATGCTATAATAGCCAACACATTAACATAAGAAAATTGAATTTATCTCAGCTGCACTTAAACTTTTATTTTCCTTGAGGATGTAGGCTTCTCTTTCAGACTAACAAAATACAGGTTTACCTAAAAGGTTTTGTTTCTTTTAAACCCTGAAGTTACTTCTTTAACTTTTCTGGTTTTATAAACCAGAAGTTACTCCTTTTTTTGGTTGGTTGTTTCTAAGTCAGAAGTTAATTTTAAACTTTTTTTTTTTAGAATTCTCCAAATACATCTCCCCTCACTTAAAAATCATACAAAAATCTGCATCCTCTCTCAGTAAAATCACCTATGGCCTGCTCAGTCACATCAGCTCCTTCTGTACTGCAACATTCACTATATTTCACTGAGCTCAGTATAAACAATCACTAAGTTCAACTGCTCTAGAGAGCAGCTAGCACAGAAGACAAAAATTTCAGGTTAACATGATAAAGAAACTGTCAAGACTGTCAAGCATCTCATTTTAGTCCCCCCACCCCCAAACCAACATATTTGTGTTTTCATTTTTCTCTCTCCTACCAACAGTTCTTTTCATTCTTAAAGCAGTTGCTGAGTAAATGCCACAGGTTTCCAGAGTGAGATAATTTCAGTTAGATATTGTGAGAGTCCTCATTGTTACAAAGTTTTGGTGAAACTAGGTAAACCTAATTTAAAGGGGAATGACAGAAGTTTGTATTACATATAAAGCCAAACGTTAAGTGATTTTATTTCATCTTAGTATTCAGAGCCAAGATCTGGAAATAAAACAAGTAATTCTAAGCACAACAGAAAACAAAAATTTGCAGATATAGCTCAGGCTATATCACTTCTATACTGTATTTTACTTATCATACTATTTATGCTTTGATTTAGCACCCAATTTATGACAGTGGCAACATGTGTTGATAAAGTCAGAGCCACAATCTCACAGAGATACTGTCTCATTGAATTATACTGGCAACTGCTCTGTCTCCAGCCTTTCCCCCTGGCTGAGTCCTACATGACTATGTCATAGGCTTCTCCAATCCTACGTTTGGTCCTGTGTCCTGGACAGACTTTGGACCCACATGATAGCCTTGTCCTCAGCACTGTCTCAGGCTGCTTTTCATTTTGCTCCTGACAGGACTCCTAAGTGCACTCTGAACCTGACTAAATGCTCTACTGCCTCTGGAGCTGCCAGAGTCTGGCTTTGCCACTCTATCCTTAATTTGGTTTCTTTCTTTTTTCTTTTTTTTCTAATTTTACTAATCTATACTCTAGCTTCTAGACACCACCAACTCTTGCTTTTTGCAGGAACTTGACAAAAAAATCAGATTTAAAAAATCATTTTGCTTGCAGAAAGACTTTGCAGTAACTTCCAGAAAACAAATCTACTTTTGATCCACAAAATCCTACAGTGCCTTAAAAGTAAAGACTTTCAATCGTTTTCCAAGAAGGACAAATTTCCATGCATCTTGGCTGTGATACTCCAAGCTTTCTTTCTTCTCTAGGATGAGGACATTAGTTCAGAAACTCATGGATATCTGCCATTATCTTCATACAAATACCACTGCCTTTCTCCCATTACCCTAACACAACAGCCAAATAAAAACTAAGTTTCTGATGATCTCTTTCTTTGTCTCCCCTAAAAAGACATTGAGGTAAGTAATCCTGGAATTTTTTGACAAGGTTACAGTGACTACCACTATCTCACATAGAACTTTAATTTTCCCTACCATTAAAGACTATTTTGAACAAGAGCCTCAGTGTCTGTTGGAAAGGGGGCTTCACCTGTTTGAACAGTAATAACCAGTACTCTTTATGGCCTAGGTTATCCAAGACAACTACCTGGGACTGGCAGACTTCAGTCACAGCTTCATGTCACAGGCAGGATACCTCAACCAATCTAAAAATGGCATTAGTGCTGATGTTCAAGCACCTGGATCCCAAACTGACCAGAAAAGTTTCACATCTATCCGACTGCTGGATGATTAAAAAAAAAAAGTAATATCTGAAACATACTATTTCACTTACCCCACTGTTAAAATCACCAACAGTAAAAAATAAAAAGGAGAACAAATAAATAGGTCTGTAACTTAAAAGACAGTGGTCTGAAAATTGGATTGACTTCTGGTTTCTCACGTCTGTAGCAGGCGAGAACTTCTCCACACAGCAGAAAAAGACCAGAAGCTAAGAATAAAATCATGCACTTCAATCTGGCAAAAAACTACACTAGATTAAAACCATAAATCATAATTCCAAGAATTATTTTATAGCATATTTTAGGAGTTTTAGAAGCATAATACTTGCCCTTAAGGCCAATGGTATTTTTAATCAGCTACTTAAAAAGGAAGAGAGAAAAGCAGAGAGGTGATTTAAAGCAGCCAAATTCTACCACATTACTTCCTGTGTGTTGCCTAGAGGCTATGAGAAGTTAGCAATCACACTAATTTGGTGCCATCACTATGAAAAAGATTCAAGAAGGCAATGATGATGATTCTGGCAGAGAATTACTACTTTCCTCCCAGCACACAGAGAAACATATGCTGAATACCAGTATGTGATTTCTGTTTAAAAGAAAACTTCTGTGTGGAGCTTCCCTAATCCATAGAGAAGATTCTGACTGAAACAACAAATCCCCAGTGGGTATGCAGTTCTGCAACACTACTATGGTGAAGCCTGCCTCCTCAAGGAAGAAATGAAATGTCTTGAAATATTTTTGGCAGTTCAAGAGAGGTCTATGAACTTATCTCAAGTCCTTATAACTCTCCTTCATACGGAGAGGGTAAACTAATTCTGCACTTCAAATATTCTAAGAGTTCTGTTTCTGTGAATGATCCACATCCCTCAATTCCTCAAACATTTAGCTCACACTTCTAATATCACTTTTCCCCAAGACCAGCTTATTTCTCAACATTTTTTGATAGATAATATGCTAACCTTAAGGAATATGTAAGTTCTGAGCCTTAATGTGTGAACTTAGTCCAGTCTTTTACTTCAGAAGTTTCTAGGCATGTTCACTGGCAAGAGGCTTGACAGCTCAACTGACCTCTCATCCTGTAAATTCTGGACCACTCAGTAGGACAAAGCATGACTGGTTTTATCTGTCTACTACCTTAGTATCTCCTTTTGTATTATTCTTCCTCTGATGTATATCCGTCAGGCAGTTGGGATTTACAAAAAGAAGAAACAGAAGCAAGAACATATTCACTATGAGAGAAAGACAAATGGAATTCATCCTCCACACTTGCTAAAAGAACTTGACATTTGGGGCATTTTCAATCCATGTCAAATTCTGGCTGTATGCCAGAAACACAGGCCCCCAGCCAGCAAGCTTGGAAAGCGGCCATAAGCAAAGATCACTTGGTTGAACTTCAGCTGTCCAGACAACCATCAAATAAAACTGTTTATGTCCAAGTCCTTTACGAATAAATAGGCAAAATTTCTACAGCATGACTGCACTGGCAGCGTCTCCTCAGCAGAGACTAGAATAAAAGAAAGGGTAAGGATACAAATGCTGCACAGACTAACTCTGGCCCTGTTTCTATTGACAATGAAGTTAAAATCTTGCAATAACACAGTGGAAGTGTACAAGATTTATAAATATATAAACCAAGTAATTCTGAAGGGCTCCCCTACCATGCCCTAATACAATCTTAGTTTTATATAAATGTCATGAGCCTCAAATCAGTAGAGAATTACTTTCATGGACAGATAAGGGAGATGTTTGGTGATGCATTACAGAGCATAGGAAAGCATAAATGCTTCTGTATCAGTAAGAAAAATGACAAATTCATCTCTACTGTAACACTTTCTGCTATTGCTGCAATGGCCTGTCACAGAAGGAAATCACTTCCTTGCATCTATTTCAAAATAAAAAACCTGCATAGTCTGAGAGAGCATAGGAAAAGGAACCCCCAAGAGTGTGGTAGTTCTCTCAGCAGATTACATTTCAGGACCTTATGATCCAACATCTAAAATGTATGCAACGAAACATCTTTAATCAAACAGCAAACTCCTGCAAAGCCTCTTTCATATCTATGCAACTGACAGTAAAAAAATCAAAACATACAAATTGATTAAATTTGCCAATTACTATTTTAGTGAGAGTTCTGAAAACATTCACTTCAAATCCAAACCCGCTGAAGAAGACCCTGACTATTGGTTTGTTGATCATACCATTTACAGCACCAAGTCTTGGATTCTAGAAAGAAAGGATGGAAAGATAAAAAATTCACATTAGGTAGACTAACTTACAAACAATGCAAGTAGCACTTTAGCTCTGTTTCATGCATTTACGTTTTTCTTCTTTCCATAATGACTGAGAACTAATTTTTTTATTACCACAACTTTCACTAATAGCTGGCTTATTTTACTTTTAAAGCAATCACTAAGGATAACATCTATGAAGCCTTTTAAAAAGGAATAACAAACAAAAAAAGCAATTAGATATGAGGTGAACTTCTTTTTTTTTTTCCTTTCAAGTAATTATGCTACAACAGATAAAACCATTTTCTGCTGTGTACAGTTTTAAGCCTGGCACTCTACTGGCACAAAGGCATTACAGCATCCCAACGGCTGTACCACGGTGCTTCAGCTTGCTTCTACCCTGTGTACCTCTCATGAGTTCATGCTAACAGATTTGGGTTATTCAGCCACAACTAGTCTTCTGGCACTGAGCTCCACCTGCTGACAAGCCTCTCAAGTGTTGCAGAGCTTGCACACCAGGTCTCAATTTTGTCAACCAGCTCCAGGAAAATGCTGCAGGACGCAAAATAAATCTACTTGAAACACTTTTATAGCGGGAACAGCATTAATTTCAAACACATTCTTAAAAGTAATGGGTTTATGCCTTTATAAAATTTGCTTTTACCATGTAAGGAAAAAGGAGAAGACGTGGCACAGAGATTTCACTATATGATTGCTAAACAAAATTAATTACTATTTTATATTAACTAAGTCTATTGCCTGGCTTAAGCACTCCCTGAAGATTTCTGTAACAATTTCCAAGGCAATACTGATGCTGTAAGTTTAAAGCTTTACCGTGAAATGCAAATCATCATAATTGTACATAATTACCTGAGTACATGTTTAGCTAGCACTGCAATATTCAAAAATTAATGATGTTTTTATTTCTAATCTGATCATCAGACATATAAAAGTTGTCCGAGCCATTTTGTTGCTGTTGTTTTCTTCATTTTAATTGCCATGGACTACTGCCATGCTTTGTTGATCATATTAACAGCAAAAATGTACCTCATGTACCTTAAGACAAATGACAGGCCATACATCCACTGACTGAACACCTAAACATTTAAAAGTTAGCTCAAGTTGCTTCCAGTTACTGGTTAAATTTTATAAAGTGACATAATACATAACACTTTGGATACTAGTATATTTTTGTCAAAATATATCTGTTTACAAGGAATAACAGGCTTTTTTTTTTAATATCTAGCTCCATAATTTAAGTACAGAAGAAAATGTTAACTATGAATCTCTCATTAACATAGTGAATAGCGTAAATGCATACCTCTAAGGGGCTCAAAGACAAGAGTTTAAACTTGTAGTACCTTCAGCATTATAATTATCTCTGTCTTGCATGGTAAGTCAGTAGAAAAGTATAACTGCTACTAACAAAAACATGCTTCATTCTTCCACATACAATGACAAAACTATTATATGCAACGTTCAGAAATAACAAAAAATAGTTTTGTTTCAGTCCTTGCTACGATACCCTGATACCCTGATTGAAAAAAGGAGAATCGTTAAGCAATTTCCTTTTTTTGCTAAAATGACTACCAAGACACAGCTAACGTTCTACAAAAAATATATTGACTTAAAGCAAACCATATTGAAGACACTAACAGAGTATGAAACCTCCTACGGTTAACAGAGGCAAAAAAGAACAAGGAAAATAAGTTAAAACACTCACGTAACATTACACTGTCTATAAAAACATATCTAACAGCATTTCAGAATTTCACTCTTTGTTAGTATTCTATTATACAGTTATCTAATGTAAGAGAAGGGAAACAAAACAATTTGCAAACTATTCCACCATGAAATTGGCTCTATTTATATGATATAAATACTTAGGAGATACAAAACTTTACAAAATCACTTTGCATATCCTCTTTTAAATTTTAAACTGCAAAACAAAAAAATTACCTGTGACTGAGGTCACGAAAATTTGCTTCATAGGGATGTTGACAACACAAGACAACTATGATTTTGTAATTCTTAGGGAAAAAAAATTGTAAAACAAGCATTTACAATTAATTTCTGAAAAGGAATAAATAAGCACATTCAGGTATATCAGAGCAACATTTAGATGAACTGCTCCCAAATAAAGTGGAGAAACCTAAATGAATTTATAGCTGATAAAACAGTGATCCTCTTGAACAATACAGGTATGAGAGCCATCAGCAGCAAGAACATGTAGTTTCTGATCTTTTACAGGCCTATACTTCTAAGGAATTTGTAGCGGGTTGAGTTTGAAACCGGGCAGAAACACCAATTAAATGTAGTGGTTTTGGTTCAAAATATTCATTACTTACTTATTTTCCTTCTGTGAGATAAGAATTAGGAGAAAAGCAAAGCAGGCACAAACCTTAAACAGTTGCAGTACAATGAAAGAGTTTTATTACTAATAGAATTAAAAGTAAAGAGACAATAACAAAACAAAAAAACAAATCCCCCCCCCCCCCTCCAGCCAGCACTTCTCTCCTTTTACCTAGCTCACACAAGGGATAACAGAACATGGGTTGTTAGTCAGTGTTCCAGTTCTTGAAAAGTCTCTCTCTTATGCTTAAGGGAAAAAAGGGTTTTTCCTTCAGTTGCACGTGGTTCCCAAACTGCCACCAACAGCAGACCCGCCCGGAAACAAACAATCTGCTGTGTGTAGAACATCTCTCCCATGAAAAATCTCACAGTTCCTTCACACTGCAAAACATGGGCCATCACATGGGGTTATTCATCTTTTTAAGGATAAGTTCTTTTGGCCTGCACACAAAGGCTCTTCTTCGCCACAAGTCTCTAGCAGCCTCTTACTACTATATAGCCTGGCATCGGGCATTCTTCACAATACATCATCATTCTTCACAATACACCATCCCCCCATGTTCTTCAAATGGATTAAAGAGACAAACAGTTTGTGGTATTACAATTTCTTACCACGGCATGCAAGAAGGTTTCTTTTAAGCTGCCCGCCAGAATCGTGGCACCGCCCTCTTTTCTCCCAGTCGCCATGCTCAGCTCTGTCCCATGTGGCTCACTTCTCTTTCTCTCTGACTGACACCGCCATGCTGAAGAGTGTTCTTGTTCAGCCTTTACGGTGGGGAAAGCCTCGCTCCCTTTGTGCTGCTGGCTGCGTGGTGTCTTCTTCAGTTCAGCACGAAGTGTGCTGGCTGCAGACAGGAGGCTCTGCCGGCTCCCGTTGACTCCGCCGGCTCCGCATGGAGAGGAGAGGGACCCGCCGGTCCCCAGAAGCCGCGCTGGATGGGTTTAGCTGTGAGCAGTCCATGGCTGGTTTTAGCTGTGAGCAGTCCATGGCTGGTTTTAGCTGCCTGTGGCTCTGAGGCAGTCCGCCCCCCAGCCACCCAGGGTCCGTGCTGCGGTGTTGGGAAAGGGGGAAAGGGGGAAAGGGGCAGTGGCCCCGGCCCGGCCCGGCGGGGCCGGGAGGCTCCGGAGCCCCCACCTCCCAGCAAGCGAGCTCCGACCAAAAGGGGGAAGTCCCGCCTTTCTGTGCAGTTTAAATATGTAAATTGTGAGAAGCGTAATTGGTCTTAAAGACTGTCCATCAACTCAGGGTCAACCCAATACAGAATTTTACTAAAAAAAAAAAATAAAAATCCCATTTTAAAAATCACCAGGATGTTCATTTACAGAAACAACCCATCAGAGTATTATTTTTTCATCTTGAGATACAGTCAAGACTGCCAAGTCAGGGCAATGCCAGACATGAGCACAGACTGGGAGAAAGAAGAACACATCAAGAGCAGCCCTGCAGAGAAGGACTTGGGGATGCTGGCAGACAAAAAGCTACACGTGAGCCAACACTGTGGACTTGCAGCCCAAAGGGTCAACGACACCCTGGGCTATGCCCAAAGCACCATGAGCAGCAGGACAATGGAGGTGACTTGCTCCCTCTACTCTGCCCCTGTGAGATTCCGCCTTGAGAACTACACCCAGGTCTGGGGTCCTTAACACCAAAAAGAGAAGGAGCTGTTGGAACACGTCCAGAGGAAAGCCACTAAGTTGATCACAGGGCTGGAGCACCTCTCCTTTGACAACAGGCTGAGGGAGGAGTTGTTCACCCTGGAGAAAGGAAGATCTTCTCCAGGAAGATCCCACTGAATCCCTTAAGCACTTAAAGGAAGATCATAAGAAAGATGGAGGGTGACTCTTTACACTGCCAGATAGTGATATGATAAGGGGAAACAGTCTTAGTCTAAAGAGGAGAGGTTCCAGCCCCTGAGCTGAGTCTTGCTCTGTGGGGAACAAAGCTCTCGCACGAGCTGTGAGAGAGGAGACAGCTCCAGTACTGACAGTGACCACTCTACACCACCTTGATCCTCTCTGCTCCACTGCAGGGTTATAGCAGTGGTCCTTTTGTGCACAGAGACAACAGGCCTGACTACTTCTGGCTCACTGGAGTGACCAGCTGGGAAGAGGCTGTTTAAGAGCAAAATGCCCCAGAGTCTACAACACCTCTCAGCACTTCTACTGTGCGCTGTAGAAGTGCTGAGCAGATAGCCCAGGTGTAAGGCCTTATCCATCATCACAGGCATAGGATCATTTTATGATCATCCCTTCTCAGAAGGCAAGGCCAATACTGACACCATCAGGCATGTTTAGCTCCTGTCTTTTTTCCAAGCCCAAAAGCTGGTAGAATTCTTTACTGAGGTGCAGGAGCCCCTGCGGGTCCTAAGGGAAAAAACAGCATGAGCAGCAGGATTAACCAGATCCAGTGCAGGCTGCAGTGGATCACAACCATTTCCTTATGGGGCAATGTCTGCTGATCCTAAGGCAGCCTCAGTACCAAAGGCTGCATGTAAATGCTGTATCCTGTACACGTACATGAACTTGACTTAGCTGTGGAAATAAAGTTGCCTGCTTTCACAGTTAACCCTGTTTTCAGTCCCATCCAGTCTCCTGTGCAAGGCAAGGACTTCCACATCTAGCACCTGCAAAATAAGTCTGCATGTCCAAGAGTGGCTTAGCCCTTCTGGCAAGCTTTGCCTTGAAGAAGCAAGGGAAGTGGTAATTCTGCTCAATTTAAATTCTTCAGATGAAAGTTAACACATCACACTTCATGACAGATCTTCTCTGCAAGGTAGCTTGAATGATCAGCATTATTTTCATTAAAGGTGCAGACACTCTGAACTCTCAGATAACAGAGGCCAGATAGAACTACATAAACTAGAGTAAGTTACTTAAAGTACAAAATCCACGTAAAAAAATAATGCTAACATTATCACTGACATACAAATATATCCCTGATTTACTTTCACAAGCTGCCTTAACAGTAAATTTCACTTACTGGTTTAAAAAATAAAACAACAAAAACCCATATTATCCTCTCTTTCAGCTTACCTAACATCACTTAGTGCTTTATGTATTTCTGCCTCCTTTTGTACCAACTTCCTGTTCCCATTTTACCTTTTCCCTGAGAAGCTGACCAGACTAAGCCTCTCATAATTAGGCCCCTTTTGAAGTGCTCTCATGGCTTTTCTCTGCAACCTCACATTGGGTTGAAGTGGCAAGGTTTTGTAAAGGGGTGCATCCTGCTCTACTGGAAGGTGTTGAAAGGGGTTGGAACTAGGCAATCTTGAAGGTCCCTTCCAACCCACAACCATCCTATGGCTCTGTGTCGCCCCTTCCCCTGCCCTCCTGCAGAGGCCACCATGCCCTGAACAGAGAACCAGCCACCCTGTGCCATCTGCCCTGGGGCACTTGTGGGCACATCGATGGCTGCACTGGACGTGATGAGACCTCACTCCTTGGAGGTGACACTGGAGGTGACACGGTGCTGGCAGTGATGGAGCTGTTTGTCTCTGTCCTCTTGGCCCTGTGTAGGCCTGCACTCAGCACACAGGATTATTTTCTCCTGCTCACTGAAACAGAGGTTTGGACACCAGAAAGCAGACTTCAGTAATCTTGAACTGAAAGGGAAGAGTACCATTCTTATGACTAGACTCATCATCTCAACTAAACCTAGCAGAAACTAATCACTAGCACTGTTACAGGGCATAACATTAAATAACTAACAAGATAGCCTACCCCAAAAACATTCCAAGCCTCCTAATCTTCTGCAATCATTATCCTGCTTCTTATTTTCTCTTTTTTCAACTTTTTGTACTTTTTAAACTTCCAGGTCACGACAAGCATACAAGCTTTGTAAAATAACGTTTTGTACCAGGGTAAATGACAACCACCACATAGTGCCTTGTAAATATTAAACAGCAGTGGAAGCAAGAGAATGCTGACAATCAAGTGTAATTGTAGAATGGGAATCAAACGGTTCCACAAATAGACAGAGGAAAAAAAAAGCTTTCCTCTCACAAACAGCCATTTAATTACATTTCACAGAGCTATTGCCCATGGGCCAAAAAGAATGCCAGGCTAAACCTCAAAGAAAAAAAATCACAAATATCTCCTACATGTCAAAACCAATCCACAAAGGCAAACACTACTGTTTGTCCCTTTAGTAAACAGGTACTGTTTGTTTGCTTTTTTATGTGGCCTACAAACTCTGCACATAGCTGCATACAACTGAGAAAAGGAAGTCACACAAAATATTAGCCACATAAGGTACTTATTTAAATTACATGAGCTCTCATTAGACCAAAAAAATTTCTTTTTAATTATTAAGAGCATGTAAACATTTAAAAATAAACTGCAAAGAAACCAATGTTCATTTCTGTTTAAGAAAAGAGTAATTACAGTACAGAAAATTCATTTCCCAATTACATACACAGCAAATCCAAGAGCTTTTGCTGTTAACTTTCTATCTACAACTGTAGATGTGTTTCTTCAACACAGCCAAGGAAATTACCAACAGCTACTCAGTCAAATTTACTAAATCTATGTAAGGGTTAAGTCTTTTCATTATAAAAGAGTGTAATGAAAATCTAAGCATCAAGTGTAGAGAAGAACAATCCAAGTCCCCAGACACAGATTGTTAGGAGTTATGGCCACTTAGAAATAAAAAGAAATCACGCAACTGAACTGCTTGTCCAAACAGCTCTCCAAAAATGCAAAGTGAAGTCCATTCACTTTAATCACTCCAGTGAGTATCTTGATACTCTGATCCTGGGTCTGAAGGACAATGGCAGGGCTACACAATTCAGTAAAACAGATGTAAAACTTACCATAGAGGTCACTGATCTGGCATCTTCTTCATAATTTACTACAGGTGGTGGTTCTTTCCCATCATTCTCTTGAACCTTTTGTTCCAGTAGTTCTTTCTGGGCTGCAAATTTTGCCTCAGAGCATCTTAATTGTTGGACTGTTTGCTTAAGTTCTTCAAGCGCTTGCTTTTGGCTCAGCAAGAGCACAATACTGCAAAGAAAAATAACAATTTAAAAATATACAAGATTCAAAATAGTTTCTTTGCTTCATAAAAGCTAGGGGAAAAAAGCATGACAATTCCTCAACATCATAATTTATTCAAAGGTAAGGCAATTCTAGAACATTTTCAAAGCAGCAAGACAGTGCAAGCAAACACATTCTCTTCTCTCTATCAGGAAAACACCCATTCTCTTCTCTCTATCACAAAAATCCTGTTGTAATAAATATAGGTGAAACTCCTGCTTTTATCCACTTTTGACTGAATTTACAAACACTGGACTTCCTCCTCCTTTAGAGAATAAATAAATTTTAGATAGTGATTTCCAGTGATGAGAAATTCACTCCAATCAGTGTAGTTGTTACAGTAATAATTTGCAATATTAAACTCACCTCACATCCAGTATAAATTCATATGGCATCACATCAGAAATATCTGTTTTTTCCCTCTGCTCCGTAAGTATTTCTGGACTGTGCTATAACTGTCTTCTTATGAAGTTAAATAAATTCATCTTTATGAGGTGCTAAAAGCAACTTTTGTCTTCTGCTTATTTTTATGGTTCTTCTATGAATACCACTCATACCCATACTCAAGACAGTCATGATTAAATCATATTGAAGGACAAGCACTTAGAGTATCTGCAGATACCCAGATGACTCTATTATCCCAAATAACTGCCAAAACCAAAGAATGACAGAAACTGCCTGAAAGACAGAATCACCCACAGTATAATACAGACACCGTTAAAACCAGTCGACCAGAGCCCAGTGACAATGTGGTCTATAGGAGATGCAGAGTTCTCACAGCCTACAAAAACAGACAAAGGAGGTAAATGGACCAGAACTATGAAGAGGATAATATGAAGGAAAATCACAGTATTGTGTTGCTCTGTATCTTCAGGACAATCCCTGGAAGACAAGCCCTCCTGCAAGCCCTACTCTTGCAGGAAAAAAGAAAGGCAAATGTTGTTCATACAGGGATTGATCCTTCAGAAACTGATGCTCAGCCAAATAAGTATTTAAATGGGTTTCAAAGTAACAGGAGAACCACCTGCCATAAAATCCTCATTGGCAGGAAAACATGCAAATCATATCCATGTAGGTGAGCATTACAACAAGTCACTAATGGACAAAACTCTGCACCATCAGCCAAATGACCATTCATTCAAAAGGCGTGAGGTATGCAGACATGATTCCCAAATCTGAAACTGAGATTTGGCACAAGCCTGCACAGATTTAAAAGCATCAGAGAAGCAAATGAACAATTATCCTGATGTTATGCTCAAGATAATGTATTTTCATCTAGTCTCCTTTATGAGAGAAAAAGGACATCACCCTGTGAAAATAATAGGCTTCAACCATCAGCTAGGCTTTGGTGAATGCTGGCTAGAGTGATATCCCCAAACACGGAATGATTTCAACCTATTAGGACACAGTGATAACAAGACATATTCTGCTAGTGAAAAGCTAGTGTCTTTCCTGAAATGAGGCAAGATGGATTACAATCTAATTTGCCTTCCCAAATCCAACTTTTAATGCTTGCCACTCCAGTCATGCATGAGGAAATAGAATCTATAAAACTACTTGCCTGTGGCTTGCATGAGTACAAACTTTAAAGTCCTTGTTGCTAGCAATAGCTGCTAGCAATAGCTACTAGCAACCTCACAGAGTGAGATCTTGTGTGAAGGATCCCTGGAGATCAGGGCAACATATAAGCAAGTGGTAAAAAGTTGAACTAAATCAAAACCCAAATATTCAATATGCTATCATGTTGAGGGGGCAGATGGTATGCTTGACATACACACATATAAATAACATACAATTAAAACATTTTCTGTGTTGAAGGTAATATCATTGTTTGAAGATGGAAAAGGATATTAGTGCCAGGATAATAGCACCAAGACACTGCCAGAAGGCATGACCTTATGCAGTCACAATTAAACCCAGTGCAACGCTGGACAAGACCTTCTGGGGATAGTAAGTACAAGTTGAAACATCCATATCACTCTGCACTGCAGCTAAAAGGTGAAAATGGGATTTATTGGAGGTAGGCATGAGCAATGACAAAGCAGAACAAGGATGATTTCAGGGAAGCCTTCATCTTACAACTAGATATGTAAGCCAGATTCCCTGCCTTTTAGTAAGACAAACAGGTACTGGTGCAATTTGAAATGGAATAATCTCCTCAACACCACAAACGTCTGCTAAAGGATCAGTCAGATAAGCCTCCACACAGTTAGAAATACAAGGATGGTCTGAACTATTTTGAGAGAGTTGTAACTGGTGACAAAACAATGCTGAGGGGGAAAAAATCAAATAACACCCCATCAAACTCAACTAGTTCAAATCCAGTTTATCCTTTAAGTAGCATACAGTAAGGAAGACAGCTCAAGAACAAAAAATTAGAAAACACACTGTGAGTGCATGTGGACTTAACCAAAGAAAGGACACGAAATATCTAATCAAAACACAGATATCATACACATAAATAACATTCTGGATGCGAATTAAATACGATACAATGTTTCATGTGACAAGGTTACTTCAACAAAGAGCTTCAAGACTTCTTCAGTCAATGAAGGATTACCTGAAGGACTTGCATTCCAATTCACTACTGGTACTGTAAATAAATACTGTAATATTTATTACCAAATTAGTAAGATTAAGACTGACTGCAACAAGAATCAGAAAATACCTCTACAGACAAAAGGTTTCTTTATCTGCTGTACTGACTTCAGTTTAGAAGAGTATGTGAATATTTTTTCTAACCAAAGGTAGAAGAAAAACCTGAAGACATTGCCCAAGAATGATTCTGTATAATAATGTTTATTTATGATGCACTACAACACTCATTAAGCCCTCACCTTTGGTATTTACTATGCAGTAGTACAGGATATGAGATTTACATTCTTTACATCTGCACTTTTGTAAAGGAAATGCAAAGAAGAATGAACTTAACCTCACAAGTTCCAAACATGTTACTGCATAAGAACAAGTCGTGCACGACTCTGAAAGCCTTTCACAGAATTACACCTATACAAGGAATTCTGTCAAACAGAAAGGCAACTGAATTCACTCATCTTCTCAGATCAAATTGAACTGAACTAATCAAAGGTCCAGCTCCTGAGCCATGCTGAAATGATAACAATTATATTAAACTCATGGAGCTGCTCAATTCTTCAATGTGTTTGGGTCTGCAGTGGGCAAGGGTTATTTTAGAGATGAGAAACTAATTTACTGTTGTTTTTCACAGTAATTGCTACACACAAAAGCAGAACAAGATTAGTGAAAGTTACTTCTTATTTAAGTTTTAGGAATTGCATTATAGACATTTCCCCCCCTCAAATTATTGTATTTTGAAATTTAATTTCAACTTACTCAGATTTCTTTTCACATGTCTTAGAGGACTCTTCTATTTTTTTCTCTAGCTCCAACACCAGTTCCTCTTTGCTCAAAAGGGTTTGCTGTGTCTGCATCAGTTCTTCTATTACTGTTTTTAACCTGTAAAATAGATTTCAGAAACCCAAGTTGTGAATGCATAAATTGTGTAGATTTGGGAACATGGTAATATTTTTCCTGAAGATGTAAAAGAGCATTATTTTTTTTTTTATCTCACTCAGTGCTTGGTGATAATTTTTTTCTTTTTTTGTGTGGATATACCTTTACATTGGGAATCTGCATTATTACAGATTCCATACTAGCCTCTGTATACAAACAAGGTTACAGAATGATCTGCAGCCTGCAGGTTCTCCTATCAAGAAGTATTTTTTCCAAAAATACATGATGAGTTCTGTGAATTAATGCCTTCCTAATATATTGCTAAATTATGAGATGCTTTAAGAAAGACAAAAGCCTTCCAACTCCTAAAGCATGCGTTAAATAAATACCCAGAATCAGTAGCTGGGTTGTATTTACTTTAGAAATAGCAAAAATACAAATGATCGCTTTCTGTTGTAATAGTGATTACATCTTGATTCACAATTATCCTTTTTAGGTTACAATCTCTGGCAATGGTTAATTCAAAGTAAAGATAAAACTGTACAAAAACACTCAATACTAACAGAGAAGGGGTTATTACACTTTAAAACCATTACTGACACTTTGTAATTATCCTGGTAAATATTCCGGTAACAAAAAAAAAAAAAAAAATCAGTGAATATACAACAACACTTACATTCTGAACAATGCATGTAAATGTCTTACACAATGATGACTTCTAAAATGCATATCAATGTTGACTTCAATAAATTGTTAAGTCAGAACAATCTCTTAAAAATAAATAAGCATGTACATTTTGTTTCCTTCTTGGTATTTATCTATGCATCTTTGACTATCTTACTTTATTTCCCCTGTACTTTCAAGCCCAATTTCAATAAAATTACTGAAGTAAAGAGTGGAACACAAGCAAAATATATGTAGTAATTACCACTGCACAGATCTATGGACTAAAACCATTCCAGACCAGGGAGCAGCACACCCAACTCTCTAAATATCTAGGAGGCACATTCCACATGGCCATACATACCAAATTGAATTACTTGATTCTAAACACTGAATCAGTCCTCTCCTTCCAATGCATTTTATACAATGTTGATTATATATGATCTGTACTCAGTCATACGTTTTATTCTAGGAGACTTAAATTACTTAAAAAAGCCAGAGAGTGAATGACCAAAATTTATTTCCCAAAAGACAAACCTTCCACATGTGTTTATTTTGAGATAATATAAATACTTAAAACATTTCCCTCAAAGTAACATCCTCACAGCTCCGCTTTTCATAGATATTTTTATTAGTTTTAGGCTATCAAAATCTGTATGCTGAACTTCTCTGTGTTTTCTTACACTGGGTCTCCCACTTATTGCCAACTAATGTTTTTTATTTCAATACCTTGCTAAAGAAAGTAATTAACAATTTTTAACTGCTTTTTGATCAGCTTTATAAATAAAATTTTAATCTACACTGTATTTGCTTAACAACTGATTTACAAGAAGCAGATGTTTTATCTAATGATCTTACATCAATAGTCATGAAATTAAAACCTAATTAATAAGACTGTTCATCACTGGAAGGGAAGAGCATATACATGCAGAACCAATATCTTCCTTATTTCACCACTTTAAAAATATTAGATTTTATATTTTATATTGCGGCATCAGATCAAAATATTAAGCTGATGTAGTTCTTCCTGAAACTTCTGAGATACTTCAGGACATTTTTATTTATCTTCAAGAAAAGAAAAAAAAAGCTATCATATACACCAAACTCACTTGCCTCCTTCTACTCAAAATCTATTTTTTGTTTAAACAATAACTTTTACTCAAACTGGCTACAGCTGACTGGCTGCATCTGTCTTGTATCATCTTGGCTGAGGTCTGCCAAAGGAATTTTCTAGGGGTGTCGTATTTGCCTTCTGGATACAATCAGTTTACAAAAGTGTTTCTATTACTAACCAGTTGATCACTGTAATACTTATCAGCCTTAAAAACCACACAATACCCCTACCTGGAAAGCTTCCTTTTGTATTTCTTTAGTTATAAGCTCCATTCTGCTGCATCTATTGGTTAAAATAAATCCTTGATCTTACAGAACTTGTATTTCAGAATAATTCGATATGAATATGCTCTCAGCTTTTAATGCATATCTCTTCAAAGCGTAAACTTCTATTCTGCTATACTTTTCAGAATTTCTCAGTAGTATTCAGTGACATTTATTAATATTTATTGGAAGACACCTTAACTCATTCCTTAGAAAGGTTAGCTGGTCAACACTGACTTTTAACTAACTCCCTTTGTCAAAACTTTATTCATAAATATAAGTTTACCTTAAAATGTAAAAGCCAGTTTTCTCATCATACTCCCTTAAAAAATACTTTATTATAAACAGTTATGATGCAAAACCATCATTCTTCCTTTGCATACTCAATAAAACAGCTGATTCAACCAAATATTATTGATTACAAATCAATATATGTCTCTGAATGTTTTAAATGTTTGTGAAATAAATCCACCATGTGCACTTATTTTATTTGGTAGATACTGAAGGTAGTTCTCCTCTGCAGAAACATAATGACATAGCATTTTAAAGCTCTAAGGCCACACTTTCAATACTAAAGATCAAAAGTCAAATTTCTATTGTTTCATCATGTACAGAACTGATTTTTTAAAAAGTCATCAACTACGGATAAATGATGTAGTACACTTCTCTTACTTGCAAATTTCTAGTCATACAGAGTTAATGCAAATACCTGTGGAGGCTTTTTGGCTGCACTGGCTTTAAGGCAAGACTGTAATAACATACCTAAAACACAGTTTACAAGGTCTACGAGTAACAACAGATACAGAGAACTGTAACAAAAAATAAAGGGTTCTCACCTGCATTAAAAAGCAGAAGGATAAACAGGATAAGACTAAACACTTTTTATAGTCCCACGGGACAGTGAACCTTCATAAATAATCTGCACTGCCTAATATGATCATAATAATCCAAATAAGAGTTTGAAAAGTGACAAAGAATGCTGATCATATAATGTTATTTGAGGTAGGAGGAAGGCTCTGAATGTAAGGCATGCAAAAGGATTATTATGGACTCTATGACACACTATACCCGGGCTGTCATTTCAACACATATGGAAATAGGCAAATATACAGTAAGGAGAAAATAATCCAAAGCTTTATGTGGAGAATGGAGCATGGTTCTAAAATGACCATTACCACTCAAAAATGAAATCTTGGAGATACAGTAGATGATTCCCTGAAAACCCCGGCTTGATGAGCTGCTGGGGTCAGAAAGTCAAATTGAATGATTCTCTAGGATTTGTTAAAACCAAAGCAGAATAAGAACACAGGAAACTTTGGAAGGCCGCTCTCTAAATTATGTATCTGGATTACCTGTAAAAGTCTAGTCATTAATCTCAAAACCAATATAGTAACCTTGAAAACATTTAAATAAAGACTACAAGATAACCAAAGGATGAGCAAGCTTTGGGAAAGGACAGACTAAAGCTAAAAGAACACTCTGAAACAGAGATCACAGAACAGAAGGTGAACAGAAATTTACATTATCATAGGCAGAAAGGAACAGATTGTTCCTATTCTCTTCCAAAACAAAAGCTTAAGAGACATAAAATGAAAAAAGATATCAGCAGGTTCACAAAATAGGAAGCTAATTTCTGGAATTCCTTGACCAAAAATTCTATGGACAACAGATACTTTTACAAACTGAACATGACTGAAGAAGGTCTGACCTAATACAGTTTAACTGTTTTTTCTCAGAGTCCTAAATCTATACCAGAAAGTGAACACCTTAAAGACAGCAACTTAATAGAGATACCTGATTCCTGTTCCAGAAATAATGCCACACCATAAAATTTCTCACCCAAATTCACAAAACAATTTCAAGTGGATGAATGTAAGGTTTGCAAGAGAACACAATGAAAATTGTACTGAAAATGTATATATGTAGGCAAATATACAGACATAGCATTTATAACACAATTATACATTTCATCAGAAACGTTTATCAGAAAAGCAACATTTCATCTCTTTTACCTAGATATGTTGCTGTCTCATTTCTAAACAGTGGGATACAAAAGGCAAACCAAACATGAACTTACCTTTTTGAGCTATGGAAGGCAGAATCTTAGAAAAATTGTAATATTCTATTGAAAAGGGAGGTTCAATATCAATATATTTCTTGTTACTGTGCTGAAGCACATCAAGATGTACAACATCTACAGAGTTGTAGGCAGGAATAATTTCAATACAGTAATGATGCAGACCATATTAAAAAGAGAAACGTTTAAAGGAACAGGGTGGGCTTAACCATCATGGGATCCTTTCATAAGATAAAGCTGCTTTATGACTAAGGAGGCAAATACTTCATATTAAAAAAATTATTTCAATACTTATCAAAGGAATAGATTTACAAAAAGTAATCAAATTATACAGGAAAGAGAGGATGATTAACAACCTTAAAAAGGAATTAATAAAATCCAGAGTTTCTGCCATGTTGAGAAAACACAGGGATTAGAGTAACCTGCAGAAGACACTGCAATACGTTTACATTTGAAATACCTCAGTTTGATTTTGATTTTCAGAAAAACTTACAAGAAATAAGGATCATAGTTTGATTAAACAAATGAAACTAAAAAAACCACAAAACCAAATGTAAAACCTCCCACATTACCACAATATACCTGTTGTAGTGCTAGGTTTAGTTTAGCAAGCTACAGCTTTCCTGAGAGCTCAGGGGGGCTGCTTAGGGCAGTGTGACCATTGTCACCCTCCCGTAGTCCATTTTGGATGGCTCCGCAGTTTTGCTCTGGCTACCTATCAGCTCTACAACACAGTGACGGCGAAGGAGGCAAGAAGGGTCTCTCCATGAGGGTTTAAGAGGACCTTTAATGGTTAAATCTTGTCCCAGCGATCCCCAGAGGCACAGAGACCTCGTGATCTGGGTGCAGGGGGGATTTCAGGGGCTCAGGGGTGGTACATGGGCAGAGTTGGGTTACAGGAACCAATAGGGAGAACCCGAGGGACTGGCCAAGGCTAGGGGCAATGGAAAGCGGGCAGCGGGGAACAATATGGGATTGGAAAAGCAGTGGGTAAACAATTCACCACATATATCACTGATATCTTATTTGCATCAGTTATACTTTCTAAGGGGAAAATACTTCAAATAAATCAAACACGAACTGAAATACAATAGACACAGCAAAAACACCATCAACCAATGAAATTCTGAATTTCCCATTTTTAAGGCATGATTAACAGTTGCAATCTCACAAGTGACCGCACAGGACCATTTTATGTCAAAAGTTGAGGCTGATAATATATACACATAATAATCTCCGCAGTCGATTCATTCCCCATAACAAATGATTAAAGGTGAACTTGGCAAAAGTAATGAAAATATTTAACTAGCCAATATATTAACAAAACACAGAGAGGCAGTTCATCACCCTGAATAGCTAAAAGCTCTGTGAAATGCTATACAACAACTACATCTGTGTTACTAAGTTAATATATTCTAAAGGTTACAATAATGAATAAGAATCTCCTTTGCAAAACAAAAGGAAACACTTAAAAAACAAGAGAAAAATAAATTCATGAAAATTTTCTACATGGTGATTTAAATCACTGACCACATAATTCTACTCAGTGGTTTCAGCAAAATATTTTGCTATTTTTCCTAGAGCAGTGAATATAGAAACACTTTTGGGAAAATGAACCAGCATGGTCCCAAGGAGGACCCATGGTAGATTTGGGGCGTTTTATTAAATGGCACAGAGAGGAACACACATCAAAAATGATGGCAAGTTTTTGGGGAGACTAAGGAGAAGGTTTTTGTGCAAAGAACGATAGAACCAGCATGGGTAAGAGTCTGTTGCCTGAAAATACTACATTTAGAAATTGGATCTTAAAAAGGGGACACATAGCCATGCAAGGATCTGAGTGAGCGTAGATATAACATAAAACATCATTTCCAAAGGATGAAAGATTTTCAAAGAGACTTACATGACTTGCAAACTTTCTGCTGTTAAATTATTCCACATGATCTCATTAGCTTGAAGGTTTTCATTTTCTTCTAGTAAAGATGTATCAAACTCTATTTCTTGTTCAATGACTTCTGATGACCTAATTTAGTACATAATTGTTATCATTTCCAAATCAACATGTATCTTTGAGAAGATAATAGAGCAAATCATTAGGTTTTGAAATATTTTATTAACTGTAGTTAAAATTACGTATGAAATAAAAGGATAGATAGCAAGTGGATATATATTCTTTTTCCTTTGAACAAAGAACATAATTCTAAAATCTCATGAGATAATAAAACGCACTACAATTCTTTGAATCAAGTTCAAAGCACAATAAAGGCTCTCAAAAAACTACCAATGTGAATGGGTGACTCTTACCTGCTTCCACTCATAAACCTGCACGAGACGACCATCAATTCACATGTAACAACAACAAAAAGATAATGCAAGAAGTCTTAGGAATATTTCTTCATATATTGATATAGAGTAATAGCTCAATATATGCGAAATACACTCTACTTTTTAAGTAAAAACTTTCTTGCATTATCTGCATGCTCTGAAGTCTCAACCTGCAATAACTGCAGAGTACAAAGGTACCTAGAGTTGATTTTAAACTAGAACAAGTTTAGACCAGAATGCAAATTGCATCTAAATAAACAGTAAATTAGCTGGGTCTAGACTGTAATGTATAGTCTGTTATCAGTACCAAAGTTATGGCTCTTCTCATGTAACTGGAAATTTGTTTTTCTAGAGCTAGCCAAGCAGACCGTTCAGCCAGCTTTCTGTGCATGCAAGTAGAATAATTTTCAAATTAGGATAAAATTTTACAAGTAACAATGTAAAAGGAACCAAAGAGAAGCAAATTCCTCTGAACATTTAAGCAGAGTTGCAGTTTAATGTAGGGTTTTCCCAAGAAGAAACATGAGATGAAAATGCTCACCTGTGAGTATCTATGAAGTCATTATACTCAGAGTTAGGGTCTATCTGTTCCACCGAGGTCTGGATCTCTTTATGGACATTCACAATCTCTTCTGTTACAAGACTGGTGATCTCGCTATACTCATCCAAGATCCCTTTTCTAGAGAGGAAAAAAAATTCTAGTGTATAACATGGCACTGAAGGCATAGATGACACTGAAGGTGCTTCAGATTTTCAATTTGCTGTTTCTACAAACTCTTGTTGCAACTGGCTAAAAAGGGAAAAGTAAGACAATATATTATTCAAAGAAACAATGCATCACCTGTGGCCTTCTCTCTAAAGCCTTAGGCTGGTTACGAGTCTCTTAAGACCGTGCTCCTGCTGATTTTAGCGCACCTACACATTGCATAGCTAAACAAAAACTGGAGAGATTACAAGGAAAGGCAATGTATAGAGCTCAGCGATGATGCTCTTCTTCACACAGGACTTGCCATGCTTGTTATAACCCACACCAAAGATTTACATGTTTCATGACAAAATACATTCTGGCATAAGGCAAAACGAGTTACAGAAATATGTGCATTTCCTTTAAACACTGGGTTTCACTTTTTTTTTAATATATATATTTATATTATGATTTGCCATTCAGACAAAAACAGGTAAGTCACAAGTAAGCACATATTTACAAGAGGAGAGAAAATCAACCAAGAAGTTGTGATATGAAAGTGCAAGCCACCAAATCTTGTCTTTACCTGCTTCCAAGAGTGGGAAAAAACAAGTGAACAGTGAATGCCAGAGGAAGAGGTAATACTGTGACACTACTCTTAATAGCATCCAGTGACACATACTCAGAACACCCCTCTATTCTCCTTAACTTTTTGCTTTCCTTCATAATGTACCTTCATAATTATTTCCTATTTCATTTTTTATCCCTGACAAATTTGCTAGCTTGCCAGGATCTGAAGCATGGTGGCCTCTCAAAAAACACTGATGAATTTTGGCCAGCCAAATAAGCAGAGAAAAAAGTATAAATACATTTTTCCTGGATAAGATCTCAGGTGTGATAGGATTTTTTCAATACACTTGTTCTGGACAAAAAACAGACAAGAGAAGGCATTAAATCTTGCCTTTTCTGAGAATATCATGTGTGAAAAGGTTCCAGAAAATAGTTCATGGACTGTGATGAAAAGATAGCTAAACATCAACTACAGCAATAGAGAAAAAGAATAAGCAATAAGAGAAAGAGAATCTGTATCAATTACAGTGACAAAAAAAGAGGAAAAAAAATCATTAGCAATATTAATATATACTTTTTTAAGTTTAAAAAACTAATTCACCTGCAAAATTAGGGTTATTGAGGAAGTATTGTTTCACGCAGGGTTGTCACACTAGGCTCTACACCTGAAATCAGCATCTCTTTAGGTACACTGAAGTTATTACAAAAGAATAATTTTCCAATACATTCAGAACTCACAAAAATGTCTGTGTAGTGACAAAAATATTTTTTACAGGTTTTTACTCCGGGCAGAGCAAAGATGAGTGGTTTCAATAAGTTCTTGTTCCATCATAAATTTCTTCAGTCAATTATCGTATCTCATGATTCTAAAAAATCACCTTAATTAGAGCACACACATTTAAATGTAGCCTTGTGCCATAATCTTGCATAAAAAATTAAAAGGATTGTACAGAGACTACTGTTTATTAAAGGTTTATTTCAATAGCAGCACCTGAATAAAAAAAATTAATATGATACTGCATAGAGAAGCTAATGATGCCTGCACCATGTAGAGTGTGGGATCCCCAACTCTCCTCACTTCTTGTGCACTGCAATTAAGATGAACACTGACTTCAGCATAGGTAACAAAATGAGTTAAAGAAGAATATTTCATATCTAAATGAACAATACTAACAGAAAAAGGTAACCACCCTTTTTTTTAGGCTAAGACAAAGACACAGGATGGTGGTTACAAACCAGAAAGGAGGGCTGAAAGTCCTCAATAACTGTTCTCAGAGATCATCACTTTGCACATACTCTGTAATGATGTAAAAATGATCTTTTAGGGAAGAGGTAATTGTATTTTTAAGGGTGGATTCCTTACAGTGAGATCAAGTTTTTCAATAATACCGTTAATTCTTCCCCCCATATCATCAACCATGCATCTGGCTTGGCCCTCCTCCACAATCACTTTCAAGACACTTGGGCAGTTTAAACCAAATTTGCTGCTGGTGGAATTTCATAATAATGACTGCCAGAAAGGCAGCAAACTTGCCATAGTCTGTGTCAGCTGATGCACAAATCATGAGCTCAAATATAAATACTGCAGTCAATATGTAAGAATTTATAAGAAGATGGTGTCTTGTTGGCAGGCTTAAGTAAGCACTCAGAACTACTGTCTGCATCATTGGGATAGACTTTTTTCAACTGTTACCCCTGATAGATAAGTAATTAATCAAGCACTGTTTCTTATTTTCAACTATTCCTATAAATTAATTAGAATGTTACACATAGAAAATTGTACAAGTTAGAAATATATAAGAATACATCTTACAGGGCTTTAATCATTTCTTCTTGCATCTTCTGCAGTGAATCAAGTAACAGAGGAAGCGTAGTATCATAATATTGGTGCTGATGTAATTGTGCTCCTTTCAGTGCCAACACATACTGGTTATGCAACATATGAAGTTTCATAGTGGCTTTTTCACACCGATCTTTGGCTTTCTCTGTCTCCTTTCCTGAGAGAAAACAAATCAAAAGTGCACATGGTGATTTGAAAGTATACAGGCCTGTAGATGACACATACCTGGTAGATTTACTGTACAAGTTAGAAATATATAAGAACACATCTTACAGGGCTTAAAGTCTGCCCCTTTTTCTATGGTACCTTTTTTTAAGGTACATCTCTGAGGAAGGTAAAATCCAACCATTTTCACATCATTAATATGATCAAATGTCTAGGTTTCCTAATTAATAAACTATGTAAGAAAAAGGTTATTTTCTTTGAGCAGAAATGTGAGAATTCTTTATCTAAAAGTATATGAAAACCACAAGTGTAAAAATAACTATTAACAAGAAAGAAATCTCAGACATGTGACTATCTAAAAGCTATTCTTCTATTTGCAAATAAATAAAAGAGGGAGAGATGTCCTACTACACCAGATTCATTAAAAATCTATTATTTTTTGTATTCAAGCATTCCTATTGCTACATATAATCCAAATAAAGTAATGACGCAGTCTACATATGAGTAGCTGAACCCTCACACTACTCCTGCTCAATATGGGCAGCTTCTCTTCTAGAACTCAATATTTCGCTATCACATGATATCCTGATCAGGAGGTTTGGCTCTACAGCCTCAGCTTTGCACCACTGAGACTGGAAGTCCTCAAGTTCAAGATTGACAGGACCAGTTCAGGGTTGAAACACAGAGCCACAAGATACTTCAAGAGGTCACCTATTCCATTCTTTGCCACAGTAACTGCACGGCTACGTGGGGTATGTTATCAACACTGTTTCCACCACAAATCTAAAACACAGTCCCATAACAGCTACTGTGAAGAAAATTAACTCTATTTCAGCCATAACCAGAATAGATACATAAGCTTTTAATGACATCATTGCTTTCTTCTTGATATTTATCAAGTATTTAATTACTTTTTCAGGAACTAAAATCATTTTAAATGAGTCCCATATCTGCAAATATCAAGTACAGAGTCACAACTACCTGCACAGATAAACATATGCTACCTAAAGCAATCTAACCACTGCATTTCTTATGAACTTAAAATAATTTATGTCATAAAAAACATGTCTACTACCCATCACAAAGCAGTTGAGAAAAAAGAAAATGTAAGCATTCATAGGCAAGTGGCAGAACAGCCGTTTGAAAGCAGACCTTGAAGAGCTGTGTCATATAAGGAATACACAAGGGACTGTGAACTCAAATAAATCAAAACAGAGACACACATTAAAGGTACACTGAAAAAAAGTTGCGGGAAAACCAGTAACAAATCCTCTTTCATATACATTGCAGTCAGCAAGCTTGTCAGAAAAAGTAAACGACAGCCACCATAGAAAAGGAGCTGGTACAAGAAAATAATTTTTTTTTCCTTCTGTGATCACTGCCTAAGACCTTCAGAGATTTCCAGGATGAAACATTACTTTGTGAAGAGTCAATGAATTTCTTTCTTCTGAGGTGACAAAGGAAGAAGTTGTTGAGAATAAATGAAATAAGAACAAATTATGAGGGCTGGATGGTGCTTAGCTTTGAAACTTCAAAGGTACTTGAGAAAGTTTGAGCTGAAATAGTACGATTAGTTTTTAAAGGAGGAAGTAGGCATTCAATGGAGAGCCCCAGGAATACCAGCTGGGCTCTGAGAGATGAGATGATGTAGTAGTTTGGTCCAAAATACTCATTACTGTTTATCTTCTGTGAGATAAGAATTAGGAGAAACGCAAAGCAGGCACCAAACTTGAAAGAATATAAAGAAGTTTATTAACAGACCTAAAAGAGGGAAAAAAAAATTATACCACACCTTCAGAACTCTCCTCCTCCCCCCATCTTCCTCCCTTCTCCCACTGACAATGCAAAAAGACAACCCTTGAGATGTTCAGTCTGGTTACCACTTCCGTAATAACCTTGTTCAGTCCATTTAGAAAGAGAAGTCTCTTCTTGCTCGTGCTATGAAAACAGTTTCACAATGAGACAGCCGCCCACTTCCAAATATTGGTCAGTCCATTTAGGAAGAGGTCTCTCTCCCTGCATGTGAGTCCCTTCCCCTGACTTGCAGCTTTTCCCACAACTGCTTTCGAGGGTCCATTCTTGAAGGTTTTTGGGGTACAATTTTAAGGTTGAGCCGTTCAGAAACAGATGTTCTCTTCACCCATCTCTGGGAGCATTTCATCTCTAAGCACAGAGGCCCTTCTCCTTCCCTGGGAGCAAAGGGTCCTCCTCATCTTCATCTTTAGGCCCATCTCTGGGAGCATCTCTAGGAACTGAGGTTTTCCCCTTTCCTGTGTGGAGCAAAAGTCCTCATCTGGTCCATCTCTCCCTGTCCAAACTTTTCATGAAATTACAGCTGCGTCAGCATCTGCCTATCTCAGCGCAGGTGCTTTTGCTTACGAGTTGAACACTCCACCCCCCATATCTTCATGAAATTACAACGGGTACTCTGATATATCATAGCTTCACAACAGAATTTCAGCTTTAAGCATCTCCTCTCTCACTTCCCTCAGGTTTTCAGCTCTTCACAGCAATAAAAGGGTTAATCTCACCTCAACCTTGCAGCTGTGTGGAGCTGTGGCCCAGCCCCGGCCTGGCCCCAGCAGGGCCTGGCCGGGCCCACGGGGCCCGCAGCCACCTGTCCCAGCGCCAGAAACGAGAGAGAGCTTGGGGGGGAGTTTGTCTGTTCTTAAGTGTGGATCACAGAGGTGGTCACAACTTTAGTGGCTTAAAGAATTGTCCATATTCAAACTGGCCAGCTGATAGGTTCTATCAGGTCCCAGAGGAAGCTGTAAGCACCCCTTAGCAAGGACATTCCTTCCGGGACTATGCTCGCTAACCTGTGACAGATGATGAAGATGCTGAAAGTAGCAAACAGGGAAACCAAACGTGAAGAACTGGAAAAGAAACCTTGAGAGGTACTGATTAAAACTCAAAATAGTAAATTATAGAGTGAATATTTAGAGATGCACATGGGTAAAAAACTATTCAGGTTTAGTAACCTATTGTAAGCTTACTGGATGCACACAGAAATGAGATCTTGAGGTACAGAAAGATTGATGGAAATGTTAACTCAGTGTTCAGCAGCTGCTGAACACAATGTTATTTAGCAAAGGAGTAGACTGGGTTGGTATGCCGCTGATTAAATCCACTTATAAGTATGCAATCTGCTGACCTCAAGGAGAATATATTTGACATGCAAAAGGTTTAGAGAAGGGCATTAACTATCAGAAAGGTAGGAAAGAAGACAAACAGAGAAAGAATGACTACAATGAAGGGTCCCAAAGCACTAGGAGTCTGAGGAGGAACATGCAAGAGACACAGTTACCAGACCTGCACAACCTCTTTCAATGTAAAAACCGTACAGCATTCTATGGAAATAGTAAAAACAAAGACCTACCTCAATGAGCATGCAGCTAACCTACGTATTCTTTTGGCAAAAGTTATCATAAACATAAAAAACTGATGTGGTTTAACAGTGAATGGACAAGTGTATGCAAAAAAAAAAAAAAAAAAAAAAAAAAAAAAAAAAAAAAAAAATCTGAAGTGCTACTAAGAGCTAGGACAGCACTTCTGACTCAGGAACTCCGGACAGCACTTCTGACTCAGGAACTCCCTCAGCAACAAATTACCATGAAGCAGAAGCATGTTTCTATCAGTCTGTACTGTCATTTGGCTCTGTAGACACTCGCTACCTTGCCACTGTCACCTTCATTTCCAACATGGATTAATAAAAATCACTTAAAAAGGATATTATGTCTTTCATTTAATTGAAAACAATCCAACTGCTGGCCTAATTTTGCACGTGGAAGTACGGATTTCTTACACTACAATTTATGTGAGTTACACTGTACAACAAAGATGAAACACATCTCCAGAGCTGTCACTAGAGAATAATTTTTCATGTGAGTATGAATGAAGCAATCCACTTTATGAATTTCTGTAGAACTGTTTCAGAGAGATAACATTCACAAGGTCTATCTTAAACTTTAGCCACACATAGCAAGTTTTGTCTTTGGCAAATCATCTAAACTCGTGTTTCATGAGGAGACTAATTTTTTTTTATTTCCCCAAAACAAAAAGAATCATGCTATTTATTTCTCAACGAAATGTCGATCATTTATAAGGGGGAAAAAAATAATCCAACACATCAGAATAATACCCTAGAACTTAAACACCCCCAAACATGCATGTCTGACACATAAAATCCCATTTTCATATCTGCCTTAAGGACTAAATTCCTCCTCTATATACATTATTTCTGAGGAGAACACCTCAACTAATTTCAGAGGATCATACAGACATGTTTCTAAATACAGCAGTCAGAGGCAACCTGGTCATCTTCAGAGTAAAACATACACCCTGTAAGGTCTTTCTGGAGAAGGAGAGGCATGTGGAACATGGGGAAATAATGGAAAGTGACTGAAGAGGGTTTGGAAGGCAAAGGAACAGGTCATGTAGCAGTTACAGGATGAAGACTGGATGAAAAAGGAGAGGACAAAGCAGTTGGAAGCCAGGGCTGAAAGCACCAAGTTTTGCTTGCCAATCCATTGGGAGACAGACTGTCCAGGGAAGCCAGACAAGTCAGGCAAGATGGTACCAGAGACAAAAATGCTGCCTTATTTCTTGGGTTTATTCTGCGTTTGGCAAATCCTGCTCAAGCATGCCCTAAATCAAATAATGCAAAATTATCTCCATATGTCATTGTTTAAGAGCTTAAAACCTACAAGTTGTCTACACGTGTTTAAAATACATCCCTTTTGAGTTTTCAGCTTATGAAATATCAGCACATGTGAAATCATACCATGAACCATCAGTACAGGCTTCTGACCTGTGAACTGCAACAAACCACCTTCAACAGTTAAACTAAACTGAAAATTTACACTAAAATTACCAAATCCATGTAAGTAGCAATTTAATAATACGATATCTCTTTCAGAAACCTCATTAACAGCTAAACTATCTTATTTTCCCATCTGTTTTAAGGACTAAATACCCTTGCTATACATTATTCCTCAGCAGAACACCTCAACTAATTGTAACACACATCAAATTATCATATTCACTCAACTTTAAAGCAGAGCCTTGGACCTATATTTAATTCAGAGGACACAGTTACAGTATTATTTTCATATTGTAATTTATTTTTTTAAGTAGCAAAATGCAGTGAGGCATCATACAGAGTTGTTCTACATGACAATTAGCATAGAGGAAAACAGCCAATTTTCTTTATCTGTATAATGAATTTCATAAATAGATCTAATTGTAATTCTACTGCCATCAGCTGTTGACAAAATTGTTTAATGTTAATAGAAACTGACTGTATATACAATATGTCACACCATAAACTGCACTGTGAAGCTTGCAAAATTCAATTATGAAAGTTTTACACTTACAAAGAAAAGGCTGGCATTCTTTTTCAATCATTCTGGAGTCTAGTATTTCAATTTCTAATAAAAACTCATCTAAGCTTTTACTACATACAGTACAACACAGCCATCCAGGAAAAGAATGTTTTAGTCTATTTTCAATTAAAAGGATGATTTGCTAATCTGAAGTTCTTGCAATCATAATTATTAGACTCTTGTGGCCTAATAATAACCTAGAATGGAAGAAAAAATATTGGATGGGACAATGAACTGAGAAAAATTTCAGCTCATAATGTTCACTTCATCTTTTTTTAAATCAGCATCAATGTACAACACAAGTGCCTCAAAGAAACTGACCATAAGGAAATAAATATCTCAAACAGAGGAGGTTTTCACACATATTTTGACTTTAAAATAAATAATTATGCCAACAAGCTCAGGTTTTTACCCTCTTACAACTCTTTCCAGCTAGACCTTCAGCCATTCAGAAGTGATGACAAACTGATCACAAAAGAGGCAACAGAGATCATTATAAAGGCTTAGCTCACAATGGACAAACTAGATTTATAGATTTATAGCTCCTGGTATTGAAACCTGACCTTCGGCTTCAGTGCACAGCAAATGCCATCCCATGTAGATACACCAACGAAGGTAGTATCTGTCTGACACAATATTAGATAAGCCACGTTTTTGATAATTAATTTAGTTTCAAAATAAGCCAATGACACATCTGATGTGACACTATATGGTTACATCCCTCCAATAGAAACACAGTGAGAAAGCTTACATATGCTAGAACTGTGGAAACAGACAAACAAAATGAAAAATAGAAGGACAAGCTGAAAATCTACACAAGTAACAAGAAGGAAGGAAGTCTTTATACATAAATAAATCTATGACTAACAATCCAGTGAAACTGAGGACTAAAACACATACCGGGAACTCACATAACTGTCTCTTGTAGTTCAGAGACTGCAAAATGCAAATCCATTCAAACTTCTTGGTATAGGTAAGTACAGGGAAAAACAGCAAAGGCAATGTCGTAAGAAATGTGGGCAGCAATGACACTGCCAGGGGAAACCCGGACAGTACCAAAAGTGACTACAGAGCTCTTGGGGCGGACAGGAAAAGCATGAGGGACCAGGCTGTGTCCTCCTTAATCCTGCCAGTGAAGGGAAAGGGTGCAAGGAGGGCAATGACAGTACAAACTGAGAAGTAGCTGCGGAACCAGTGTCGGCCACAGGGGTTTGGATTCTACTATGGGACCCTTTTTGCAGAACATCACCTGCTTGGAAGACAGGAAGCACCTTCCTAAGCAGGGTAAAAGTAGTTTTGCCAGTAAAATGACTGACCTCATTAAGAGGGCTTTAAACTAGAAACTACACAGGATGGAGAGGATGACCCACAGTCCTGAGGGAGCAGTGAAGGAGACTGCTAAGGAAAGGGCATGGTAAGATGGGAATGGATCAATCACAAAGAAAACAAAACAGAATTTGATGGGGTTACCTCTAGCAGGTGCAAGTGAGCAAGAAGGTTCTCAAAAGGCACCAGTGTGAGTAAAGTCCCCCAAATCCTCACCAGGACCTCAACATGATGGGATGACATGCCTGTGTATTACCGCATGCAGTGTGGCAGATAAACATGGTAAACTGGCTCTCTGTGTGCAGCTGTAGGGCCAGGATACTGTCAGGATCATGGAGGCAGGACTGGAGCTATGCAAAGGAGAATTCAGACTCCTGGGGAAAAGCAGCCCAGGAAGTCAAGGAGAGAGAGTCGCACTTTACATGACATAGCAGCTGGAGTGCATAGAGCTCTGCCTTGGGATGGATGAGGAGCAACAGACAAGGAGCGACCTTATGGGTTAGGATTAAGGAGGGAAGAGGCAAGGTCCCACAGAAAGCTAAGCAGATTGGCTTGAGAGTTGGTTCAATTTTCTGCATTAAAATCTCATTAAGTATCATAGTATTTGATTTCAGAAAATTTTAAAATGGGAAAAGAGGGGAGAATCAGATTTTACCATTTTTCTTATATTTTCTCTCCTTTTTTTTAAGGAAGCAACTATAATCCCTTGAGTAGTCATGCAAATCTTGAGCCATAATAATTTTTAAGACAGAAAAAACTTTCTTCTTCAGTTTGATTTAGGAACTTTTATTTTTGTAAATACCAGCACTAAACTGTAAAGCTGTCAATGCATATAGTGATCTACAACGCATTGCCCACTGTTTATGACTGCCGTTTTTCAAATAATTTTCCAGAACTGCATTTATCTTTCCATCTACACATTTTTTTCAGCATTTTCAACAACACAGATGATTTCTGAGCATTTTTGCTATCTTTACCTTTGTTTATGAATAACAAAACTCCCATACAGTCACTTCCTTATTTATTTTGACTTTGGAGACACACCTGTTCACAGAGCACTATTTAATTGTGCTTGGAAAAGAACACTCCATTATACTTATGAATGAGATGGTCCTGGCTTTCAAACAGGTCTTTTTCTAGCAAGATATTTTTTTAAAACAATAAAATATGTTTACATTAGAGAATCATAAAGCTTGACTCAACTGCTCCACAGACTGAAACTGGAGCAAATACCAATAGGATGGCAACATGCTCTTTATTTCAATTGAATTTCAGTAAGGACTAAGCACTTAAATTACAGCAAATAATTTAAAAGCCTAGATATGATGGGAAAAAAGGACTCCTTTTATAGATCAAGCCAATATAATTATGTATATTTACATTAATTGATTCCCAATACTGAAGAGTACGTTACACAACTTATAGTGAGTTCTTCAGAAAAAAATTGTTGGGCCCCACTTTCAGGGGCAACCTCTAACTTCTCCAATTCTATTCCTCATAGTTTGCTCAATTTCCTTGGTTTTCATTGTTCAGTAGGAAAGACACAGGTTGTAGAACTTGCTCTGTAATTGACTACTCTCTATTACCCATTCAACTGATTTCAGGACCTTCCTGATCCAAGTTATCTTTTTAAATTCCATACTTCACACTACAATGCTAGAGACACCTAAATACCATAGATGATTATGAAAATTACTTCCTCATACAATAGCTCTTATTGATCCCAAAAATACCACCAGTGACATGGCTTTTGAAGCATGTGGATTCCCATACTGAGCCTGGCTTTACTTCCCTAAGGCTAGGCTAGGCTATTCCAGTTGGAAGGGACCTAGAAGAATCATGAAGTTAAACTGCCTGATCAATTCAGGGCTAGCAAAAAACTAAAGCATGTTTTGGAGGGCATTGTCCAAATGCCTGCTAAACACTGACAGGACTGGGGCATCAACCACCTCTCTGGGAAGCCTGTTCCAGCGTTCTAACTCTCTTAATGAAGTAATGTTCCTTCATGTCAAGTCTGAATCTCCCCTGGCATGGCTGTGAGCTCTTCCTATGTGTCCTGCCCTGGATCCCAGGGAGATCAGCACCTCCCTCTCCACTTCCCCTCCCCAGGAAGCTGCAGAGGGCAGTGAGGTCACCCCTCAGCCTCCTTTTCTCCAAACTGGACAAACCCAGACTCCTCAGCAGCTCCTCACAGGACAGACCTTCCAGCCCTTCTGCCAGCTCTGCTGCCCCTCCCTGGGTGCGTCCCAGTGCCTTCACATCCTTAAACTGTATGGCCCAGAACTGCTCTCAGTGCTCCAGGTGAGGCCTCACCAACACTAAATACAGAAGACAACCCCCTCTGTTGATTGTCTGGCTGTGCTGTGTTTGATGCACCCCAAGATAACACCTGTCCACCCTGCTGACAGATGTGGAGCCTGTGGTTCACCAGCACCCCAGGTCCCTTTCTGCAGGGCTGCTCTTTAGCCACTCCACTCCCAATTTAGATTTGCATTCAAAGCTTTAGAAACATTCCTATCTACAAAGCAATTTTTATGCAAACTGCAGGCACTACTCAGCACACTCAGAAATTTAGTGGGTGAGCAGCCTTATCATCACTCTGCAAATCAGGAGATGCAAACACAGTGCTCTTAATTAACACAGGTTTTACAAGACCAAAATCACAAAGATAGACAGAAACAAGATAGGATCTTCACGTTCAGTCTCTAATGTCTCTTACCCTTTACATCTTGCAAGAGTCTTACATGAATGTGCTTCTTCAACAAATCACACAGTCCTTTCTCCACTCAACTAACTTTTGAGAAGAGGGTAGGAAGTTTCTCCTGATTATTACTTAACAAGTTAATGATTGCAAATAGTAAATATTTTTCTAATGGGAAAAAAACCCCCAAACTATTTGTGTATTTTGAAGTGTTCAAATTTAAAGAACACCAGAGCTAAACTTCTGAGTTAAGTATTAGTTCACCAAAGCTATCAGCCTAATCTTAAGTAAATAACATAGCATAAAAATGAATGTTCTATCTTTTGAACTGCTGTCAGGTGTTTGAACTATTAAGCACCTTCAGCCAATTCTCTCAGTCCTGTGCCTGCTGGTCTGTGAGGACTGAGGAGAGCACATCCTGGGGTTGCATGTCTGTGTTAAGAGGAAACCAGAGGTCCAAGCTGGTCCCACCCTGCACAAGAAGTCACCACGATCTCTTTCCACTCTCTTGGGTTCCCTGCTCTAGAAGCTTTATTTTAGAGAAGAAACAACCCTACCCCTTCCAAGCACACACTGGTAGTATGTAAGTGTTGAAACACTTACAGTGGAGCATTAATTTTAAATCTATGCAGTCTGCTGACCTCTGTGAGTAAGACAGACCAGTTCAGCCAGCGTTACTTGTTTTGTCTTAACAGTATGAGAGTTTCAGTCAAAACTAAGCTTAAAAAAATCCTACTAAGAGTTTCCCTTATTGTTGGAACAACTACAGGCAACACATGTCACCAGGAAATGCAGTTGTATAATAACAATTTTAAAGGCATCTCAGAATGAATGCACCAGCCACCTAATAAGTATTTTCTGACCACTCGGCTATTACAAAGAATAGTAGGACAATAATTTGATTTAATGAAAGCTTTTTTAACGGCTCCCTTATTCATCACAAATGTGAGCTTATGCTGCTGTGCAACTTCAGTATGTACCACAGAAGTCACATCAATTCTGAAGTATTAAATCACCAGAGTTGCAGGGAAAACATTCTTTCAGCAGAAGCAATGTGGTATAATGTGCTAGGTGTACAGTTAATATTTCTAGGCATCTCTAAATCACAATGTTGTCAGGGAACACAAGCCTAGAGAAATCTGGTGCAGTATTTTTTATGCTGCTATAGCAGCATAAAATGGAATTATGATATTAAATACTTAGAATTGATCTATTTTTCCTTTACTATTTATTTCAGATCCATTATGTCACCTAAGAATGCTGCAACACAGTTTCTACATTCAATTAGTAATGAACTAGGAACAAGAATACAATAAACACATGGAATTAATGTATTTACACAAAAACTGTATTTTTTTCTAAAGAGTATGTTGTATTAAAATTCAGTATGAACCTCCCAAAGCTACACTGGCTCTGTTCCAACTTGCAATATTTACTGATATATGAGCAACTGTTTCACACTTCAACATCTAACACCAAAATCAGCTATAAAAACAGATGCTAAATTTTATTAATGCATTTCAACTTCTTAAAAAAACATGTAATGAACTGAGTAAATTATTGTTTCGTGTAATCATTATTTCCTTATTTATACAGCAGTTAAGTAATGCTTAATCAAAAAATTCAAGGATGAAAATATTTGAAACCCCCACAGACACATGCAACTGTACTAAACAGAGATGCACAATCCTGCTGAAACAAAAGTAACTGTGCAAACAGCAAACTTAAGTGGAAGCAGTAACTGGTCCAACCCAATGAGATTCAAACTGCAATGAAATAACACATGTGATACTTACTGTCGTCCTACGGTCTCCATTTTGTATTCTTAATGCATTATTCATAAAATTATTTCAGAAGATTTGTGACTTCTTTAGTGAAACAATGCCTTTTCCATCTGGCACAAATTTTGGCTTAATGTGTTTTTCTGCAGCAGCAACATCAACATGCCACATTCTAATCACCTTGTTACTCAGCATCACTGACTAGCACAGCACTGTAAACTCAGACTTGTATACCCTCTGAACTGTTACTGTGAACTGCTGCTGTAAAATGTTTACACAGTTCTTTCTAAATATCACACATCCAAAACATTTCACAGGGCTGTCCATTTCATCATAGAAAAATAATATAATATGCTTTTGTTTATATTTTGCTCCAAAGACCCCTGCATCCCCTGTGACTCCAATGCCCCAGTTCTGCAGAGGAACATGCTCTGCATTTCCTGTATATATTTTGTGGAGTTCTTTGAACAAAGCTTTCTAATCCAGAAGAGACTATTGTATTCAATCTGTCCACAGGTTTCCAAAAACTGAAGCATGCCTCAATTAAAGAGGCACTGGACTAGTTCAGCTTGCTGACTTCATCCCCTCTCAGCTGTTATCTCTTACCATATATTAAAAAACCGTAAGAATGAATGACTGAGGAAATAAAGGCAGAAAACTATCATACAAATGACTAACATCAACCAGACTGCCTGACACCTGAAGCCTCCATGCCCAAGAAAAACCAACCAGACTGCATTTGTGATTCCCATGGTAATCACTGGTCCAGAAAGGAGCAGCTATGCATGAATTACTGGGCTAAGAGCTGGAACAAACAAGATCAATCAGTCATTTCTGACTGAACCATCAGGCAGGCACTGGTGGCCATAACAAGGCACTGCAACCCAGCCTAAGGCTGAAGTGGCAGCCAAGCGTCAGTGGTGCTCCCTCTGCAACACAACTGTCCCACTGCTTCCCCCAGTGCACAAGCAGTGCTAGCAAAGGGTTCCCCAGAACAGCTTCTCAGACACTCTCCCCTTCCTCCAGACCTGGACAGAACAAAGTCTTCCACAATGAAGCTCCCGCATTCCTTCAGAAACCAGTTCCCTTTTCTTCACTAAAAAACTATCCAAAAATTCCCACCACATGCATTACCCACTGCTCAAACACTAACAAAACATGTAACTAACCAGTATCATTATTCAGTCCTTAACACTTACTACTCTTCCAATGGCCCCTAGTGTTTTCAGCAAAAAATGAAAACACCTGTGCAGCGGGTTCAGTTCGTAAACCAGGTGGAAACACCAATTTAGTGTAGTGGTTTGGTGCAGAACACTCATTACTTATTTACTTTCTGTGAGATGAGAATTAGGAGAAAGCAAAGCAGGCACAAAACTTAAAAGAATATAAAGAAGTTTATTAACAGACCTAAGAGAAAAAAAAAAAATCAGACCACACCTTCAGAATACTTCTCCCCCCACCTTTCTCCCTTCTCCCACTGACAATGTAAAAAGACAACCCTTGAGATTTTCAGTGTGTTTACCACTTCCATAATAACCTTGTTCAGTTCACTTAGGGAGAGGAGTCTCTCTTGCTCATGCTATGGAGACATCTCCACAAAAAGTTCTCTCATGGCTCAGTATCACAATGAGACAGCCACCCGTGTTGGTTCTCTGCTCACATGTGAGAGTCCCTTCCCTCAACTTGCAGCTTTTCCCACAACTGCTTTTGAGGGTCCAATCTTGAGCTACTGGGGTACCATTTTAAGGTTGAGGTGTTCAAAAACAAAGGTTTTCTTTACCCATCTCTGGAAGCATCTTCGTCTCTAGGAATAGAGGCCCTCCCCTTTCCCTGGGAGCAAAAGAGTCCTCATCATCTTCATCTCTAGGAACAGAGGTCTTCTCCTTCCAGTTGGAGCAAAAGCCCTCATCACTTCCATCTCTCCCTGTTCAAACTTCTCATCAAATTACAGCTGCTCCAGCATTTGCTTATTCCAGGTGCCTTTGCTCACAATTGCAGTTTGAACGCTCCACCCCCCATGCTTTCATGAAATTACAGTGGGTACTCTGATATATCACAGTCCATCACCACCATAGCTTTACAACAGAATTTCAGCTTCTAAGCATCTCCTCTTTCTCCTCCCTCACGTTTTCAGCTCTACTTTATTTACTTAATGTCTGCAGGCTTCATCTGTTCTGGAGGAAACTTACAGCACTAAAAGGGTTAATCTCACCCGGCCCTGCAGCTGGAATTCGCTTATCACTGTTGGTCACATGATCTTTGCCGGGCAGCAGGGCAGCTTCAGCTGAATCTTCGGCTGCCCTGGAGAGGTGGGGTGGCAGCCAGGCCACGCCATCTGCATGTAACAGTGCTGGAGGGGGGCGCGGGTGGAACAGGGCTGCACGGCTCCAGGATGGCTGTGGCCTGGCCTGGACCTGGCTGAGCAGGTCCTGGCCCGGACCCAGCCCAGACGAAGCAGGGCCCGGCCCGGACCCACTGGGCCCCAAACAGGCCCAGTCCAGTTACCTGTCCCAAGGCTGGAAGCAAGAGAGCTTTCCTGGGGCCTGTCCATTCTTAAATGTGGACCATAGAGGCATGTCAGGATTTTTTAAGTGGCTTAAAGAATTGTCAATATTCAAACTGGCCAGCTGATAGGTTCTGTTAGGTCATAGAGGAAGCTGTAAGCACCTCTTTGCAAGAACATCACTTCCGGAGTTATGCTAACCCATGACATGCTAGCCCTGCATTAAGGTGTCACTGATTCAAAGCGACTGCCCCCTTAGCTAGTGTAAAGTAGCAAACACAGACATTCAAGTTGACCTGAGAATACCTCCTGATTTCAGCAAATCACAAAATCACTTTCCACGGTATAAACTTTGCCAGCCTTCACACTTATCAGTTAATGTCCTCTCCTGTGTGTGTGTTTAGTCCAGAACTTAATATCACTTTTAACAACTCAACCAGAAAACTGGACAGTAATTATCTTCACTAGCTGAAGAACCAGTTGTACCTCTTTCACTAGCAGCTCTAATAAACCTACTCTCTCACCAGGAAGTGGCTGTGCTATTCCAAAACAAAGCAGAAAAAAGTCACTAAATTTCAAAATCACTACTCTTGCAAAACAGAGACATTTGTCAGACACTTCTTTGTGCAAATTTCATTCTTTTCCTGGGGACCAGCCTGTAGTACAGGTGCTGCACAAATTTACAAGTAACCCCCACAGCAAAGCTAAAATTTTATGTCCTAAGAGGTTGCTGTCCCCTTCAGCTCCAGACAGGAAAGGTCAGTCACTGTCTTACAGACTTGGTTGCTGGAGGAATAGACTCTGTTTAAAACACCATTTTAGACAAATGGAGCTGGATGGGCTATTTTAACACATTACTTGCAAGAACTGGTGTCAAAAGATTTTAATTTTTTTGTTTAACAAAATGGTGTTCAGCTTATTTTCAATACTTGGTTATGCCCTCCCACTGTTGTGGTAAGCACTGTTTCTTCCCTTGTTTTCAGTAATTCTTGAAATCCTGAAAAACTAAACCAGTTTGTACATAAACAAAAGTAATATATCTTAATAGCACATAATTTGAATAAGCATTGCTTACTGAATAAAAAATACCCTGGAATAATGAAGCATTGCAATTTTAAGACTTCCCTAACTTTCCACTTCACCAGTGAACCAGTCTGACAACTTAAAAGCTCAGAAATACCATGACTTAAAAAAATTGAAGCAGCTCAGCTGACCTGAAACCAACAAAGAACTGTAGTAGCTCATCAAATGCACAAGTATTTGTAAACAGGAACAGGGCCTGGGATGCAGTGGGGAGAAGCACTTCTGCAATTTTTGGGAGAAAAACCTGTCACATTTTTATGTGCGTCAGTGTTTGTCAAAACAGACTTACACTAAGGTTTTAGTGGAAGCAAAATTCAGTATGAATCATAATAAGACAAACATTAGATAAAACCCTGAAAGAGAAGGTCAAAGAAAACCACAGGAGATAAGTGTCTTAAAAACAATTTATGTTTGCTGTCTATCTAAAGAAACATTTAATTCAGTTAATCAAAACCACATCAAAACATCACAGTGCTGACAGTCAAAATGCTCCTTTATTCCAGTGGGAAAGTTTGGTGCTTCAGGAATAGAGAACGACCAGATTGGTAACAGGAAGACAGGATGAAACGGGCTAAAAATAACACACTAAGATCTGAACAACCTATTACATTTTCCATGTTACATACTACATATTCCAGTGTTAAGTAGTTACTTGAAGATAAACCAAGTAACCAAATTAAGTTACATACAGAAAACCTGCAACTGGATGAAATGAACATCTAAGTAGGCATTTTAAAGTAGTTACGAACTTCAGTAAAAGAAATAAAACAGTAAAAGTTCAACAGTGCTAAGTGTAACTTCTTGTCCCCTGCTGTTTTGTCCAAATTTTGGACAAAGCTGAAAAAAAAGCATCTGTCTCTCCTCACTGAGAGCTACTACAACTATACTACAACAGAACCAAGAACATTAACTATCGTTTGGACGGTCAGACAAAACCTCAAGATGGATTTTGGAATTACACTTACATCCTGCCATTCAGTCACTTTTCACTAAAGGAAGAAAAGAAAATCTTGGAAGAACACATAAAAGCAACTATTAGCAAGATATTTCAATACATAATAGAAAAAAGCTCTCTTTTATCTCATCATTCAAGCACAATTCAACAGGAATCAAAATCCATGCAGATTGAACACATCATTCCCTAAAAAAAAAAATCTCAGTGTGCAAATGACTTATTTTCCTCTTGTAGATGAGCTTGACAAAGGTTGGATGTGCTACACTGGCAGAAACTGATGCTGATGCCACTATAGCAACAATAGTAGTTCACAGGCAAGTAAGCCACAGCTGCAACACAGATGAGACAAGAGTCCATCTGAGCAATTTTAGATTTCAAAAACATCCACTGAAGGAATAATACAAGAACTGAAAAGAATCACCATTTATATTTTATGAATTTTTAAAAGATTATACCAAGCATACACAATGACAATCAGCCTGTCTTAAGACACTAAATAACCTTTTACATTCTAATCAAAATGTAACTCAAAATAAAAAAAATTACCTTGTTTCATTCTAAGAGTTTTACCAGTTTTGAAAAGGGCACTAAAAAATACACAAAATTAAGTCAATCATACCTTTAGCCACAGCTTCTTTATACTTTTCTTTGGCAGAATTTACTTCTTTTATTAGTTGCCTATAGCTAGATTTTAGTTTCTCTAGTTCTGTCTTTGTGACCTTTAAGAAAAGAGAAATATAAAAAGCATTAAAAATACTTATTCTCAACACATTAGAAAAACATAGCATTAGTAAAAGAGAATTAACAGAATTTATTATCCAAAATAAGGATGCCACACTTTCCACTGGCTTGAGAAAATCTTAACAGGATATTACATGGTGCAATTACATAGTGCAAATTACATGTTATAAATTACATGGTGCAAAATCAATAAATGCATGGAATTAAATAAGAAGCCTAAGACACAGATCCCCATTCACATCATTGTAATTAAAAATATATTTAGAAAATCCAGTTAATCATCAATGATATTCCATTTCAATTACAAGGAAAAAAAATATCAAAAAGATGCTTAACAAATCATACTAGTTTAAAATGTCCTATGCATAGGAAGGAATTTCTTCAGCACCTAAAAGAAAAGCAGAATTCTTAGACATTACACTTCATATGTATGACTAAGGAACAGCAACTTGGCATGAAGCAGTCTATCAACTGTAAAACTTAAACACTTAAAAAGAAAAACCAAGCCAACAAAGAAAAAAACCTAAACAAAAACCGAACTACAGAAGCAACCAACCAAACAAGAAACCTCTACCATGAAACAGAGCACTGAACATAACATTTTTGGTCACAAAATTAAAATAAAGTTTTCTCTTCTACCCCCAGCATTCATTCACTGTGTCACAAAACTAGTGCACTGTTCAGAAATAATCCCAAACCATGAACTTGCAAACAAAAGCCATTAACAAACCAGCCGTCATAATACCAAACTGTATAGAAACCACAATATTGTAAAGAAAAACAAAAAATTCTGAACAGAAAAAAAAACCCAAACCAACCACCCAACCAAAAAAATAGACTTCCATGGGAAAATCATGGAAGAGAAACTTATTAATTGGTTTTGCTCCTCTTGCAGCTGGCAGCAAGAAGGCTGAAGTTCACAATTTTCCCTTTTTTTTCATGAGGTAAGGCCAAGATAACACTACTTTCACCCCCCAGAACATCTGAAAATTTAATGAAATTCCTTAAAAATCCAACAAAGTGCTGTCTACAGCTTCTATTTTTGGGCCAACTGTGCAAACTTTAATTTAAAGGCAGAACATTTTCTCCACATCAATCACATATCTCATATTTTTACATTCTGCAAATTATACTCACAACTGCTGTTATTATGCACCAATAACACATAATAATCCAGTGATACAGGAGAAATAACTTTATAACAAACTTACATTATAAAGACATCATGGCAAATGGAGAAAAAGATTCAGTTAAGAAGCAGTGATCACAATTAAGATCTAAATAACACAAACAGCTTCTCTTACAGAAAACTGAAAAATAAAAGCCCACTAGCATTATGAAACATTTGTATTTATGTATAACCTTCTATTATGTATTTTACTGATTTTTAGATTGTGTTTTTCCAACAGATAAAACCAACACCAAGAGCATATCTGTTCCCAAAGAACACTTAAGGAACTAACATGGTCAAGGATTACTTTAAACTCCGTTTTTATTTCAAAAGGTCTTGCCCACCTAATTAGCACTCTAATTAGTACTCTACTTTTTTCCCCCTTAAATTTCATGAAGAAAGAAAATTATTCAACAGCTTAATGGAAACTGGAATAAATCTACAAGATTCAAGTCCTATTACATATATGCAAAAGCCACGTTATTTTACTGTCCTTAAGAATTTTCCCCATAAGATTCCTCACCGTAGAGGTGTCTAAAATAAGAAAGGATAACACATATGTATTTCACCTAAACACACTTTTATGCCAGCCTATCCTAAAAATAGGAGCTGCACAGACACTGACGTTCACACACTTTGGATACTGTCCTGGTATATAACTGTCATTTTACCTCTGTGCAGAGGTAATACCACAGAACATGAGAAGTATTTTGAATTTGAGGGAGTCATTCTGAAAGGGGTCCAGGTACACAAAACCTTGAACAAACAATGTCAGCTAACAATGGGAGAACACTATTCAAATACTTCTTTGGAAAATCAGGAAAGGAAAAAAAGAAAAAAACCCAAACCAAAATAACCTCAAACCAAACAACAGTGCAAGCTTATTCAGCAGGATGCAAAATACTTTCATGGTTATGCAGCCCATAATTAAATAAAGTCAATATGGTTTGTAATAATCGTTTGGCGAGTGCTCAATATGCATTATGTTTTTTTGGAAAAGTCTTATTTTAAAAGACATTTTTATTAGAGTTTGGCGTATTTGCAGAAAAAAAACCCATTTCATAGTCTCTTTACAAAGTATACCTGAGTTTCCAGCAATCTTACTCCATTCAGCCTCTCCTTCTTATTTTTCTTTTTCTCTTAATGCAATTCTCTGTAACTTCTATTATTTCTAACACATGCTACCAGTTTTTCCTCTTCTTCCATCCTGACTTTTTTGAGATGCACCAATCCGTAAGCAGCAGTGAGTGGAAGTTTTGGAAGTTTGGCTTGGAAGTTTTATCAAATAATGACAGCCTACTGACCATGCATCAAAAAAGATGTCCCCATAGTCCCTACTTGGGGAAGATGCCAAGATTCTAGCATAGTATGGAAGCAATCTTATTAGAGCCAATATATTTATCTTAAAATATTCTTAGTTTAAATACAGAATAGCTCCAAATTCTTCTCATAACTGGCCCAAGAATCTTTTACTCATCAATCTGTGACAGCGTTACTGCTTTACTCAGATGTTACATTTTAATTACACTACTCCAAATCCCAAATTCTCTGCTGGAAGAAAGAAGAAACAGTGCTTTTCCTTCTCTCAGCAGACCTTTCAGACTATCACTCTGATTTTTGACATCTGTAGCTAAATTTTCCCCAGAGCATTTGAATGAAACAGTGATTTCTGTCAGCTTTACTGACAAGATACAGCACTTTCAACACAAGCAGGACAACTGACATGTCACGGAAAACACTCTGAAGACTTCCACCTGCAGTCTAAATGTTTGGTTTACACATGCTTTATATTTTAGAATAGGAACTAAAATCCTGTCCCCACCCAAAACAGTCTGCACTCATTAACAAAAGTTTACAGCGTCCCAGTCCCATGAATGTCTAGAGTGGACTGAGAACAGGAATAAAGATGGAACAGAGAAGTGTCACACAAGAATTATCCTCCACTGGAAGAAGAGCATTTGCAGTGCTAACTGTCCACGGAAATTCATACAGAAGATATTCTCCATCTTTGCCTTGACAGCTACCAGGAAAGAAAAACTGTATTGAAAATTAATAAAATTTAACTTAAGCATTCTACGTATCACCCACTATGCTTTTATCACAGCACAAACAGAAACAGCAACTAAAAAAAAATCCACTCTTAATTTAATATTTTTAAACATATAGAATTTTAATCAATTTATCAAGCACAGATGTATAAAATACCTTGTACATCTCTGCTTCAATTTGTTGATGAACACCTATGAAGCTCTTCTTAACTTGCTGCTTATCTTTGATCATCATTGTAAGCCTGTGCAAGGGCCCAGAATTAAGATCCTCTGCATGTGTCTTCATTATTTTACTCAGCTGTTCTGTTTGCTGCACCACGAGCAACCAAGACTATAAAAAAAAGTCACAACAGAAAAGCACTTACTTATTTCAGCTCACAAATAACCAAACAATTAGTAAGAACTGTGGGAAAAGATGCATTGCTGTTTAAAAAAAAATCAGTAAAAGAACTAATTTTAAACTTGCTGAAATGCATTTGAGATCCTCCTGCAACAGCAAAATTATGCCTCAATCTTACTCATAAAATAATAAAAAAGCACCAAAGACAAAAATACAGTGTTGAATGTTCACCCTTTAGCACTGTCCTAGTATTTCTAAACACCAAAGAAAGCACTGCAGCCTTATTTTTTTTTAAATATACCCCCCAGCACCCCCGAGAACAGTGCTCCCACGTCCTTTGTCCTCCAGTTTCCACCAACAGCTGCTCTGCCAGCGCTGACTTCCTCCTTTGTCTAAATACCTGACAGTAATATGCATTTGAGTGGTCTTGGTTTCAGAGGATACCATCACATCAGCTGCTTCACACAGCAGCATCAGTCAGGCCACCAGTACCAAAGCACAAACAGACGCAACATTCATCTGTCACTGTAACCCAACATCTTTCTGTACCCTTGCTTCAATAGCTTCCTTGGACATTCTGTCAGTTTTCAGGACAGCTTAATGTGCTGTGTGTGGCTTTGAATACAGATACACATTTACAGATAACACAGACAAATGCAAAATTCATCTTCAGTTCAAATAAAAGCCCTGGTTACCCTCAAGATTGCTGTCACGCACTGGATTCCTTAAAGATAACTCCCTGCCAATGAACACTGTCCTGTATGTAAGATTTCAGAGTGGCTACATGCCACAGAATTACAATGTTTTGAAGGCAGCTAGCATATGAATTTTATTGGCATTTATCTTACTCTTACTAAAACAGAAATCAGCCTGAGATCAAAACCTTAGAAGATTAATTTGTTTGTTAGCTTTGGGGTTTCTTTCCATCCTGTATACAAATATATATACATAATATTTCCATCTCTATATGACAATGCTACAACAGAAACTGGATTCTGGAGGAGAAAACAAAAGACGATTGATTCCCCGATATACTGGCCTATCTTTAACATTTCCTCCAGCTTGTAAACATCCCCCAGATTGGCACAGAGCTATCCAGACTGCTTAAAGTGTGGTGTTGTAAAAGGTCAACGCCTAAAGCTTCCCTGCTATGGCTGGAAACCATTTCAGAAGCCATACTGAAAAGCTGCATAGGATAAAAACATCATTGAACACCTGTGTGAGAGGAGTGGGCCTTGTGGTTACAGAAGATTTCATAAAAGTGCCCTCAGAGGTGAAAATGTAGTCAGAGTCATCCATTTTGTATAAGGCTGATTTATTACTGATGACAGAACTACTGTTTTAATCCTGAAAAATCACGACAAAAGCATTTTTCAACAGTACAGGGTATTCTAAAGAAATGCTTAGTTTACAATTCACCAAATGAGCTTAAATAAGCCAGAAACATAGCAAATACTTCCCTTCCTATTAAAAAAAAATAATTTGCATATTTTCCTGCTCTTCACATCACTTTTTCCACCAGGAAAAGATGAAAGTGATGTTTCCATAGGGGAATATCAGTTAAGCAGGACTTCTGTGCTTTGTATGATTATATTTTACTATTTTAAATTAGGAGAAGGTAAAGTGAAAACTATTCAAAAATAGAGATTTATATGGGACAAAAAAGCTGGGTGGGGACAGCAGAAAAGGCAAAGCATTTCCTTCCACAAAAAATGACCACAGCCCAACAAATGCAATAAAATACAATATTGTTTGGTGTGTTTGGCTTAACAATATTTTTTAGACATATACACACACAAAAGAGCTGTCTGGAAGCTCTTAAAAACACCTCTTTTCTAGCATTACCAGCTGCTGCCACCATGCCTTCCAGCAAGTTTGCTGACTCCACATGAAAAAAACATAGGACAGATTTTCCCAAACACCATTTCTAAATGCTCACTCTTGCTGTACACTTAAGAGATCAAAACAAAACAAAAAACCACAATAACAAAACCAAACAAACAGAACCCATGAAAAATTACACAGCTTCCTATTGGGGTTTAATGCCACAAAACACAAAATAATACCATAATACCAAACACAGGTATTTTACATCTTAGAAGACGTAAGATACTATACTTATGTCCCATAATATTTGCATCAGTCTTTGGTTCAGTAAAATATCAGGAAGAGAGAAAAAAGTATCACAAAAGAATAAAATAAATTAGAATGAGATTAGTAAATTAATCAATAATTCAGGCTTTTTAACTGCCAAAACTAGTAAGATAATGTGTCATTACACAACTTTAAAATCCAAGGTGTCAGTGAAATTTTAAGGCAAGCCCATACAAAAGATCTGCCGGTCCATATGAATATTTTTACTGTTAGATAAAATTGTAGAAATCAGGGAACCGACTTAATGAAAAATTACACCTCCTTATGAGAAAAAAAAGGGAACAAAAATGATGCTTAAGGACAACTTGAGTGTCTCTGGTCAAAACGAGATTTCAAAATGTGACAGGCATACCTCTTTTCAAGCCAAAAAGAACGTGGCTTAAGTCAGATCTCCAGATTTTTGAAATTTATCTGCTCACAAGAAGTGCTCATGTTATTAACTGAGATACCTATGTGAAGGTTAATGGCTGTTTACGCCTTATAATGATAAATAGTCTGTGCCAATGAAAAAAAAAGGGCAGTATTTCAATTTACAAGGCAAGAATTATTGTGGGGGAGGGAAACAACAACAGAACATGTTATATATAAACACTGCACAGTGCTGAAGCAGCCGAGCTCTAGCAGCACAGCTTCCAAGTCACACACAGTCACTTTAACCCTGTATAAATCCAGCCTGCTTGCACAAGGAACAGTCCTGTTCCTAATGCTATGCCACAGCCACTGTCCAAGCAGCCACCCCATAAGCCCACTACATAAAAACTGTTCTGTCTAAAATTTAACTTGATCCAGAAAGGGTGTTTTCCTGCAGAGAGAAAATGAGGATTCATGCCAGACTGGAAGGACTGTGTAACCACTGCTACAGCACAAGGGCCAAGAACTGAACTGAATAAGCCATCAAAACAGAATAGTCTTCTCTTGTCAGTAGAGAATCCAGGTCAGGAGTAAAACTTTCAAACAGGTGATAAAGGAAGTTTGCTTCATCGGTATATTTACTGGACTTGCTCTAAATCTGAAAATCAGTAATTTGGAAAACAGACAGCCTTACCTCTTTAAAAAGTCAACACAGTTATTTTAAACTGAATACAAAATAACCTCACCATTATGAGAAACATCCTGAATTAATGTTTTGTTTTTACAACACATGCTGCAGTGTGAGTTACAGCTGGAATGCTAGGCTTTGCCTTGGTTTCCTGGCATTTTCTATTTCTGTCACAAATTCTATAAAACATAAACAATAGTTCCTACCTTAAAAGAAAAGCTTACTATAGCATACTTGTTTTCAAAACACTAAACAAAGTAGCAGGCTCAACCCAGTTATGTAAAATACTGAATTTCAAAAATCAGGATTGATTCTAGTTCAGTTAATTTTTTGAAAGCAAGACTACAGCTCAACTTCTGCATATTTCACTGAGAAACTAAAAGAAGCCCATTTTAAATACTTTGGCAAAATTAACTCTCAAGGAAATGAATGGCTAGGAACCCAACTCAAAGCAAAAAAACCAAAAATAAACCCAGTACCCAAGGATATTCCAAATACAAAACACTTCAGACTTACCTTGGACACATTGCTGATATAATCCAATTGACACGCGCTCTCTTTATCTACTTGGTTACAAAGATTCTGTAAAGTGGATGCATATTCCTTATCACTTTTTACTCTCATTACCATAAATTTCTTCACTGTTTCCAGCAGTCGTAGTTCCCAGTCTTGCAGTTTTAATAAAGCATCGTGAGAATACTTCAGGTCACCTCCAAACCCCATTTTTTAAGGCACTATATACCAGACAGGGGAAAATACAGGCTCTTCACCACATCTGAAACGAGAACAAGACTGATGAGACAATTATCAAAAGAAAAACTTCTGGTGAGATAAAGAGCAACTATTAATGCCTAACCCTGAAATAACTTAATCATAAGATTAACCACATACATTTACCTCTTCAGTATAAACCTGAAGGAGGCTCAGAGCACTGTTTTGAACACCAAACTCTGACTGGAAAAGATTTCAGCCTTAGAACTGCTCTCCAGTTTCCATTCCTGCAAAAAGGTACCTCCCTAACTTTAAAGTACAGTATGTAAGAAAACATAACAGCATCTAAGACAAACACCAATCTACATATTTAACCAAATAAGTACAGCTAACAGTATCTCCAGACAAACTGCCAACTGCACTTTTCTTCTCTTGGTGACCTGAAAAATTTGTTTCTGGTGTTTACTGTCCTAAGAGCACAGAAAAATCCAAATAAAACATCAGCTCTCAGGCACTGCATCTGTGGGAAATTGATAACTATTTAGAAGCTAGTTTGCTCCTAAACCCTGTGTTAACAGGCCATTAAACTTGTAGACTCCACCTCCCAGAAACCAGAAAATAGCCCAAACCAGGTTTTCCATTCAACCATACACTGGTCCCCGGGGTCAGAGTTCTTTAGTTTACACCATTTTACCCTAGGACAGTCCAGTCTTATTGTACCGAACTGACATAAAGTAAGATTGATAAACAGGTAAGATATGCTGCCTTATGAAATCCTGTAGTAGAACTGAAGGCCAAAGACACATTACTAGAGTTAGCTCTGAAACACCTCCATCTGATGCTGACAAACAGGTAGCTACATTGTGGAAGAGCTGAAACCACACATATAAGGAATTTCTACACACTCTTGCACAGGTTTTGTAATGTAAGCTGAACCCTCATTTCTGTGTACACACCAACCACCTGTTCCTATACTAATCAGCTTCCAGCTAGGTAAGATAAACTTATATAAACTGCAACCCTTATCTCCAGACTGCAGCGCAGCCACAGTCTGTACACTGCCTATTCACTAATTCCCGCACTACAGCAAAGTCCTGGTTCTTTTTAACACAGAAATACCTATTTCTTCACAGGCTTTACATTACCTCTTAAATTAGCAGTGTTCTATAGGCACTTACAAATTTATCTTCCTAGGAGTCCACTGAGGGAAGTAGGACTAATATTCTTATTTTACATTAAGAACTGACACATGAACTAGTGTTGACACTGTGGCAGCTCATATTGGTATGTACAAGGCTTAAAGACAGACTTTTCAGAGTGCCTAGCATTTTTAGCATATTAGGTATTCAGAAAAAATAAATATATTACTGGCTTCAGTTACTGCACAAAATTTCAGAAGATTTTGCAAATCAGAACCTCAAGCAGCCTCTGAAATAAGCCTCATGTACGATGTGTTTATTCTTAGAACACAAACCATGCTACATAACAAAACAAAGATCCAGTAAAGAAAACTAGAACAGTGCCACATTACCATGTATCTACACAATACAGGCCAAGTCAAGGCAGTATGAGTAACCTTAAACCTATTGCAAGCTTTCATAAGCTCTTTAATTTGAAGATGTATATTTTAGCCAGAATTATTCCTGATGGCTAGGAATTCAGTCATACACAGCAGGCTGTATTCATGAACTATGTCATTATTAGTAACACTAATGAAAATACCTCCACAGTTAAAATTCAGGAACAGTCTTACAGAACCACAAACAATTTAGTAACATGAACCAAAGAAAAAATCTTAAAGCCCCTGTTTATTAACATGACTAAAGCTGCACTAGTGAATTTTTGACACCCTTTAGATCTAGATCCACTTTTATGACTTTTCATTTTTCTCCGACCCCATTTTAGCACATTACCTAACTATCCTAGCACAATACCCATGGGAAAAGATAGTATCCTTGTTTTCTTACATTCCAGATTTAGAAGAGATGGGAGCTGAATCTCACAGTGAAGTATGGCCTTGTGCTATAAGTAATGGTTTGCTTGCTTTTACCCTAGCCTCTGTTTTTTACTGAGAGGCAGTATGGCAAGGAAAGGAGGAAATATTCTCGGCATGGGATATTTCAGTCTGCTTCTACTGACTTACAGAGGAGCCATAGGATTATGAAAATCAATAGAACAAAAGACCCAACAATATCTCACTCCAGCCTGCTAAGTTGCTCTTCATGAAGCAGGAATCAGATTTTTTCCAATTCCACTATTAGATGCCTGGATACATAGGCAAAAACTATACACACATTGGACTCTGGCGTTTGTTTTAAATTATTCCCTTCACTGTGACAGAAGCAGCACAGCAAAAATTTGTTTTGCAGAAGTGATAAAACTCTGATTTGATAACACTAACATGCATAAAGACTCAGAACTGATGATTCCCAAATGGCTAAGCCAGCTGCCATGTGACTTCCATGTAAATTAAGAAAACATTCAATCAAGACATTTGAATCCAAACGTCTTGTGGAGACAAGAAGCAGTGAAGAAGTATTCAAGACCTAAGCCACCCAACTAAGCTTAAATTTTGATAAGCTAAAAACCAAAGCTGTCACTTAAAACCACTTCTAATTTTTTAATAGCCTAAACATTAACAGTACAGATCACACAGTCATTTATTTGAAGTCAGAACTATAAGATTTACCAAACATATGAACACTCAATCTGATTTTCAAGTGCTCTTAAAAAACACACGCACATTTTGAAAGGCCAGCATTCAAAAAGACAGTATCTGGCACCAATACAGACAGGTATTTTTCCAAGCTTGGTATCTCCTTCATTGGCAACCACAGGTGAGATGACAGCTGCCCTACAGGGTCAGACCAATGGAACAGAGTAATTCAGTCAGAAGGGACCCACAATGATCACCTGGGCACAGTGACCCATTTAGATCAGCCCTGTGTCTCCAACCATGGCACCAGAAGATGTTTAAGGACAGCAAACCAGCTGGGCTATTCATCGTGTGATCCTCCTTGTTCACAGCTACTGGATTATGGAAAACTAACATTCCTGTATTTTTTTGCTTTACTGAAGCCTTTTTCTGGTCTTAAAATCAAGAGTCAGACACGGTTAGAAGGGAAAAAGGGATTTTACCTTGGTATTTATTTTAAGGATCCTTAGGTGCACTATGTCCAGGTTGAATGCACCACAATGCCCACCACCAATCCCCCCAAAAGATCTGGTGTAACATTATAGGTCTTACTAATTAGCAGATCTATCAAAAATTCCCCAATCAGAGGCTCGAATGAGTCCCCCCTCCCCAAGGAACCTTCCCCTGGATGGTACTATCTCAGTTTACAAAATGTGTTCTGGAGAGGACCTTGGGGTATGGGGCACACTGATCCCCAACTACGAAGTTTCTAACATGTTTAGTCTCTCAGCTTGACAAACAAGTCCAAGAATGTAGGGAAAGAGCACTGAGAATACAGAAGTTGTAAAAAATGTATAACAGGGGTATAAAAGAAAAGACAAAAATCATCATGGCATCACTACCATACACCATTAAAACACTCACACTGAAGCACAGATTCCTAAACAGATTCTTCAATCACAGACTACTGGCAAAATTGAGAAGTATAGCAAAATCTGAACCCAGAAAAGTTTTAACGTAGAACTGGTATGAGATGTGGTGGGTTTGAGACACAAACATATTTTCTTCTCTAATGATGATGCAAGATGAAAATACAGTGTGAGAGCTATTCTGGGGAAAAAAAGTATTTCTCAAAAAAACATGGGAGAAGGAAAAAACAGAAATGGCATCATGTTTTAAAAGAAGCTAGATGGAGAAGTGATAACAAATATGATACGCTAACTTCATACAGAACAAAACCTTCAGGAATTGCTTTACTCTTACTGTGAAGAGATGTCTTCTGCTTCTGGTAGATACCCGTGAGGTTTATCTCTTTTTCCACATGTGAACAAAGTTTGCATAATTTGACATGCCAGTGAAGTTTCAAACAGAATTCTAGCACGTTTCGTAAAAGCAGTAAAATACTAGTACCATGTGTAAAATACTAGTACCATGAGTTTAAGCTATTTTTTTTTTATTTTGAAATCTAAGACAGATATAGACATATAGAGGTAGATATAGAAAAAAAAAAACCTACTGGACATGTAAATTAGTCAAAAAATATTTAAGCTTAGGAGTCAAATATGTTTGACAGTCAATTCCAAGAAAGTAGGCCTTACTTTCTTTAAAGTGTTACGCTCAAAACAATCAACTAAACATTCACAGGAAGTACACATTGAATGTACATTTAATAATATAGTGTGAATGAGCAACCAGATCTCAAACTGTTCTAAATTTAAGCAGAGTTACTGAAGACAATTTACAACTTCTCTCAGCCACCAACACAGTGGTGCAGTCATATTCCAAACAAATCTGTGTTAAATTTTATCAGCCTAACAGTAAGAAACTTCAATGGTAGTCACATAATCCTTCAATAATGTAACACTCCCCTCAGGAAATAAAGCCAATATTCCAGTTAGTCATGTTCCTGGATTCCAGCAGCATTCTTTTCCTGAAGAAAATAGTTTCAACAGCCAATCTACATTTAATTTAAGGATTGCAATCTATCTGTGACATATGAAAGTGGCCACGCCAGGTCAGACCAAAGGTCCTGTGTGTGACACTGACTGAAACGAAATGAGCAAGCAAGAAAAGAGCATGTACAACACAACACTTTCACAAGATGCTCTCCTACACTTACAACAACTGGTGCCTTCTGCTACATATTGCCATCATTATATCCAAGGTTGTGACTGGTAATCTTATAATAATGATGGATCTACACACATCAGCTGGAACTTGTGGTTTCACAGTACCAGTGACAAGGCAGGCAACTAAAAAAACCACAAACCCAGAAAGCACACCTTGCCCCCAGCTAAACTCAGAACAGGAAAGCACAGCGCAGATCTGGCTTCTCTCACTCTTCATATGCTGTCTATGAACTTAGATTGCTCCTAAATCTGCATGGGCTCCAAATCACAGAGAATACAGAATGCCCTTTATTTTGCAAATACTTCCTACAAACATTAAAAAAAAGCACATCAAAATCAGAAAAGAAAGAGGATTTGGATTCAGAAGACAAATCCTCAAAATCAAGACTTCTGTACCAATCTAAAAGCATTTTTACAACACGTTATCAATTTGTTAGATAGTCTTTCTCAATTTTTCAATGTGAGGCTTACAGTAGCTACATTCCATTAAAATAATGAAATAAATCAATTCTTAGCTATCCATCCCCATCTTAAATAAAAATTTGACATTCACACAATTGACATTTCTGTTAGCATAGAATCTATTCCTGGAATGCACAAGACCATGAAACCCAAAACACAAGTTTTACCTACCATTTGTTTACACTAACCAAATAGTGAGATGATCATCTTTGTATGCATGGATACGGTGTATACAACAAACCAGCAAAATTAATCATTCCTCAAAGCTTTTGTCAACAATAAACACCTGAAGTGGTAACAAAAGCTAGTCTGATTATTTCAAAGCTGATTTGAAATGCTGGTCCACTCCAAGCAAAGCATGCAGCTGATTTTCAGGAAGGCTCTTCTGCAAAGCATAACTTAGCTCAGATACCTTAGAAGTTTTCCTCCAGAAATGTCCTTTAGTACAGTTTTCCTATGTCAGCAGCTACTTCCTCTGATATTCACTTTCTGAAATACACTTGTTTTTTTCTTTTCTGGGGACTCTGTGAAAGAAAAAAATAGCAAACTTGTTTTTACTATTTCAGCATTTTCAAACACATTGCAAAATTCAAACTTAGGTACATTGCCCCGCATTTTCAGATTATTACCAGAAGCCAGCCGCTTTTTTTTTTTAAAAAAAAGATAAAGTTTAACTGAAAGAAAAGAGCAGACTTCTCAAAGTATACACATAATTTTGAGTGAAGAAATAATTTTGCCTCTACACATGCAAGAGAAGATTTTTTTTATGTTCTTGGCATTTCTTATGACAAGAGTATTGTAGCTGAAAAATTAGACAATTTTATTTATTTATGAACCTTGCCCTTGGTAAAACAGAAACAGAAGTCCATTAACCAGGAAAATGAAGGCCTGGAAGGCCAAAGTTTGTTATATGAAAGATGAAGTTAGTAGTGCTGTTTTCATAAAGTTGAACACGACAAGTGGCAACATGAGAAAGGAATCACTCAAGACACATAAATTTCTTATATGGCTCTAACTACTCTAATATCTAGAAAAGTAAGAGGTCAGGAAGTTAGGATGACTAGCAGGACCAAAATTCCAAGTTGTAACTCTGGACTGCAATTTAGGTGAAGCAAACTGACACAGAAGGTTTTGACGGTTTATATTAAGAAAAAAAGTATATAAAATATAAAAAATGGTAAGGAACAAGCTTTGCATACAGCTTACAAATGCAAGGTATACTGTAAAATCTACATGTGGACCCATGATAAGCATTCACTCACAATCTCATGCTAGAATGTCCAACTTTAGATGAGACATTCCATAACAGTTTAGCATTGCCTTATAAGAAAAACACACAAAGCAAAACTGAAAGAAAGACACAGTGTGTAAGGCTGAAGAAAGCAAAACTATTTTCAAAATCTCCATTATTTAAAACAAAGCACTGATCACAGACATGTTTATAAAACCTTATGAAGGGATAGGCTTAGTTCACATTTAAGCAGGCATTATTTAGTATTCCTTTCTGGTTACTTAGTGACATTCAAGAAACAAAGAACTGCCTAATATAAATACAAAATTTCTATTCTCCATGACCAAAAATAGAAAAGATTGAGTGATGCTAACATTCAGTCACTGCAAAGGAACAGCAGCTATGCAAGCAGATACGAAAGGAGAAAAAAAAAAGCAGGAGATTATAAGCATTATAAAATTCATCAAATTTCTAAAAAACCAGATATAAAATCATTTGTTCCAAAGTTTCAAAGCCCTAGGGAAAGTCTTCACCAGCAAAAAGGAACAAGCAGGAGCAAACATTAGAGTCAATTTAGCTCCAGTCTTTCTAACACAAATACAAACCAGGTGGAAACACCAGACTGTCGCTGGACAGGAACACAAGTCCTAATCCACATTCAAATGGGACTCGTGAAAGTAGAACAAACACCACCATCAGCACCTGGGCACATTCAAGTTTCAAGCAGATGTTAAGAATTGTATGTGGTAAAATGAAGCCCTTAAAAAAATTCCATTTATCAAATGAAACAATAGATTGGAGCCACTTCAACACAAGAAAGTTCTATCTTCTGCTCCCTGCACACAGTGAACATAATTTTTTCTTTTTAAAGAATTACTCTGCCACTTATTTTATAGTGCAGAATTTTGTTTGTCAGTACAAAAATTAAATGCAAACCCAACTTTTCTTTAGAATTCCAGTTACCACTGACTTTGTATCTATGTGCAATTTTTCATCTGCACACAAGTCATTAGTAGAACTTAAAGCAGGTAATACAAGTCCAATGCTGGTCTAATTGATAGGCATAGACCAGCTAGTACAGGAAAGCGTAATAAAAGCTTTCCAGTGAACTGCACTGCCATCTGTCAGAGGGCAATAAAATCTCACAAAATTTCCACTGCCATTTCTGAGCTCAAACATAGCAGACTCTGATAGTTACAGACATCCTGCTACCTCAATGCAATCATCCCCTAGATAATGAAGATATAAGAGACAGATTTATAAGAAGATGAATTCAGAGCAGAAAACCTAGATGACCTGTTGTTTTCTGAAATTACTACCAAGACAGTTAAGGCCAATTTCCAATCAGATCCTCTTTAGATTTAGGATATACAAGGCATTTTCTAAAACGAAGCATCAGAGAAGCAATTAAAAATATCAAATTAATAGTAAAAATTCACCAGAGTCAGATGCTATTGAGCCAAAGCACTGAAGCGTCAGCTATCAAATTTCCAAATTAGTAATTCTGCAAAAACTTAGGCTTAAGGTGAGCTAAGCAAAGAGGAATCATGAGTGGAAAATAAATCAATTATTTTCAGAGCTGACAAGGCAATCAGAAGAAGCACAACACACTCTGACTTCAGTAGTGCATAGTGTGGTTAAAACCATACCTAAGAATCTGTAGATAGACTAGAATAATTCAAAAGAAAAAAAATCCAATGCAGCTTTTGCAGAGCAAAATCAAGTTTCAGAACTTGAAGAGTTCTGTGAAGGAATCAAGGATCCTGTGGAAAAAGGCGTTGAAAGTGGGAAGTTTCTGCTGATGTCTCTGATAGGAAGCTGCTAGAAAACTGAAGATCTTGCAGGGTAAGAATCAAGAGACAAAGACTGACAGAGGAGAGAGCTCAGAAGCCTCACCATAATCTGTGCCAGGACTGGGCTGCTCTTCAGAATGGTTACCTGCCTATGCATCATTACAGAAGCATCTGTGCTTTATACAAAACTACTATGATTAATCAAAACTGACAAATCGTTACAAAATTCGTAGAACTTCAGAACTCTAAGCAGCAAGAATAGAAAACAGCAGATGAAGTCACGTGTCAATAAATGCAACATTAATAGACTGGTAGGAGCTATTTAATACCATTACCAGAAAAAGTTGCAGTAGCCTCTGAACACACACCTTCAAAAACATTTGTTCAGCACTTTCAAGTGGTCAGGTTAGAAACCACCCAGAATATCAGACTATTTTTTAATGAGGGGAAGGGAAAATGTAATATGTTCTTATGCTGCTGATACATTAGTGGTATTCCTATATGTTCAAGTTCTTCTAGCTCATGAAAACCATAAAGCACCAAAAAAGGTATAGATAATATTGATCATAGTGTGGAGCAGCTTACACACAGAGAAAGTAAAGAGAATTTTTTAGCTCACAAAACAGGTAAGAATGACATGTCTAAGATCAAAGTACACCAAAAGAAAAAAATCATCGTGGCACAAAGTGATATGGTACGTCAGATGCCTGAAGTGTTTTCCAGAAGAACTTGAGAACATCAAATGAAATTTCTAAAAAGTTGTTCTTGTGTACCTCTTTGGCTAGTAAATAATTAAATGAGATAATTCAATGCCTAAAGACACTTCTGAGACCATGAAACAAAGAAGTACAGAATAATTATAAAAATTCATTTAAAAACCACAGATCTTAGAACAGCACGAATTCCATCTCAAGATGTGTCTAAACTGTAAAAGCAGAACAGATACTATTACTCTGCATTTGTGCCAACAACCCCCTCTTATCTGACAGTAGCAAGTACTGAGCTACATGGATTTCACTTGGTCATGTGCAAACATCCTCAAACAGTGCATTTTCATTCTCTTATCCCTGCAGCTGTAGGAAGACCATGCTTTTCCCTAGCAGCTCCTGCAGCTGTGATGTTATTAAAAAGACATACAAATAAGAAGCAGTGGGCTTCATCAAAGAATGCGATTTACACTTGTCAGCAGTCCAAAAAAAAAAAAGGCAGAAAGAAGCCCAAAAAACCAGCTCCCAGATTCTCTGCCTAGAATCACAAGTCACAATTCTGATTTTTTTCAATCTTTCATTTTAAATCATTTTCTAAACCACTGCTATCCTCTAAACACCCCCCAGCTGGTCTTCACCTCACTTAAGAAGTCAGAAGCTAAAATGGTGGGGTACTCTAGGACCAACCAACTCTGAGAAGAACAGAGATTAGTTCAAATTACTTTCGAGCTCCTTGCCCAAGTGCTCACCCTCTTCCAAATACATTATAATATATCCTTTTTTGTTCGTTATCCAAAAACTCACGTTCTCCACAGAACTTCATCTTCCTATTTCTTCCCCTACCACACATCCATTCTGTCCAGCCTACAGCAAGCCAGTGAGCTTTCATGCTCACTGCCCCCTACTTTGTTCCAGATGACATCTCCCATTTGCCAAAACTATTCTAAACAGTAATCTCATTCTCCACCACACCTCCAGCTACTTCCCACGGCCTGATAACTTTCTCAGCATGCTCTTTATTGTCTCAGGACTTCTGTGAAAGAATGAGCAAAGGGTAGAGCTGGTATCTGGTAGTGAACCATGCAGTAAGTGCTTTTTGGGTGCAGTTACTCAACTATGTTTGCTTCCACCTGGTAGAAGTTTCTACCTCACAGTCACAGCTAAATAGCAAGACTGAATCTCACCAGGCAGAAAAACAAGAAGATGAAAACAGATGCAAGTTAAGAAGAAAAGAGCTAGTCCAGGTAACACGAGACACATCCTGGCAGTAATGCTTCAAGACTCTTCTGGTGTCTTGGTAACTCTGAAAAAGTGACAAAATAAGCCACACACCCCACTTTTGCTTTCAAAGGGTAAACACACCTAGTTTCTCATTACCTTTCATGTGTTTGCAAGAAAAAAAAGCTTTCCTTCCTCTATTTTTCCAAGAATTACACTTTCCTTAAATTCAGTTCCAGGATGCAAGGAAAGGCATGGCCTCAATTGAGAGCCCCTGACCAACAAATTTTCACTGAACTCTCAACTCTGCAGTGTTGCAACATGTATCTCCACACTAAATCCTAGAAGAAAAATGGATTCAGCGGGATAAGGCTGCTAAAATTACTATCATGGGGCAGGTACTGTGCATCTCCAGCCTTGTTTACCAATTCTACCAGCTAAAGAAAAGGACTGTTCCAGAATTACAAAGAATTAGATAATGTTAAAATGTCCAAAAATTGGCCACAAAATGAAAACAGAATAAAAAATGCATCAGTGACTCAAGCTTGCTTAAAGTATATATTATATAGTGTAGTAAAGAAACTTCTGAGCAAAAAAGAGCAACTGAAGAAAACTAAACTATTGCATTTTCAAGAGATTTCTTGTCTTAGATGACTAGCGGTAGAAACAGCTTCCAGCAAAAGTCAGCACTGAAATTAAAAAGTACCTGTAGTAAACACCTTGCCTAAAGAGTTATTCTATGCACAGTTAACTTATCTCTTTGCTGATTTCTTTTAGATATTTAGATTTCAATTAGATACCAAGTCCTCTAGTCTGAAGGTAGGAACCAGTCTTCTTTACTTGAAAAAATACCCCAAACCTCTGAAAGTAGTGCTTCAAATCTTGATATCCATCTGTCTCAAGATAAATACATGCTAAGTCACAATGAACACACACAAAATCCACATGCAAACACTCACTCCCAAGGCTGCCTATGTAAGCATCTCTCCAGGGGAAACAGGATTGAAGAATACTCCTACTGAGGGTCTCTCATCATCACAAAGCTACACCTAAGACTCCTCCCTTAAGACTTCAGGTCCCAAAATTCATCTGGCTGCTGCCATTGCACATTTCAACTCAGAAATCCAGAATACTGCTAGAAGCTTCTGCCAGTAGCACTGTATTAACTCTCAAGATTTAAGGGCAGCCATAGAAAAAGATAAGTTCATAGCATGTGAAAAACCTGTAAAGGTCCAGAGGCATTTAATTTCTTCCTACGGCCCAATATCAGGCAGAATGTCTCACTTTAGACAGAACAATTAGATAACAAATCTGCCATTAGTCCGTAATATATGACAATACTGGTCTCCTCAGGAGAAGCATAATCTAGTTCCAACTATTTATTGCTCTTTGAAAAGAAATCCAAAGAGCAGTCAGGATGTTTCTTCTTCTTTCCTCCTTCATTATACTAATTACATCCTGGTTCATTAAGCCCTCTACTTAGTTAACTCACTGTTCATTCAGTCTTCTTGAGGTCACTTATTTCCTTGGCATCACTTGGTACCACATTTAATGCACTTTGATTACACACTATTTTGTACAGGAAATACTGGCGATGAGGACCACAGGTCCATGAGAGTCCTGTCTCCTCCCAGCTGCTGATATTCCAGGCTGTTACACAGCAGGAAATACAACATATTGTGTGGTTCAGTGAAAGGTGCTGCCTCAAGCCTTTGTTTGCTGTTCCTGAACTGTCTGCTCCTTCCCATGCTCCATATCTTAAAAGATACTGTGACAACTCTGTTAAATGGGATACAGTTACTCTCACCAAAAATGGAGATGACTGAACTATGCATTTGTACCTTCTTACATGCTTTAAGTGTGTAACAGATTTCAAATACATATATTCTACAAATATATACCAAAATACATAATGAAACCTACCCATTCTTTCCTTAGTTCCAGTCAGGTTTGTTTGGGTATCATCAGCCATCCTAGCTGTAAAGAACACTCATTCTGAAGGGTATTATTCTCATTTGAAAATGTATGAATGGATCAAGCTTTAATTAACGGATGCTATTATGAACAATTAAGCGTGGTAGAGGTTTAATCTTCCAGGTGTTTGGACATGTGGTCCTGAAGTGCATGTGCATGCTTGGACTCTTCACATGGAAACTGATTTGCATAAGTAAGATTCAGCCTGTCTGATCTTTATTGCAAGAGATTAATATTTTATACACAGTCTTTCCTTCTGCCTTTCAAAACTATTCTTTCCAGAAATCATACCAGGCAGACAATATTTCATTTAAAAGGACAGTATTCTTTATAACATAGCATCTTTCACAGATAGTCTTCAGAAACAAGTTAGAGATTATAATAATATTGTATTGTAGGCAAGGGTTATTTAGCTCTCTCAGAATTCTTGCCTTATTGTACTCTAAGACAGCTGAAGGGAATTTGACTGACTGCATCTTTAAACCTGAAATCCCAACTTAATCTGAGAAAAATTCGGTAGCCGGACACAAGCCATGATATTGTAATGGCCAAATGTTAACTACCATCTGCTTAATCAGAGCTTTGGAAATGGCAGCTTCCCCCTCAAAAGCACACTGACCACACCCAGGCTGCTAACCCCTACATTCCTCACTTGGGCTCCCCAAGCCTGGATGGGGTGACTTTGGTGATGAAACACTAGAGCACAAGAAATCACCGTGTCATGGCCCATCAGACTGATTTTTTGCACAGGGTATGCACTGCATGCTTCCTGGAAACATAAAGCCTTGGGACACAAGGCAGACAGGGGCAGGATACCTCTTGAAGACTGTTCTACAAATCTGCTGCAATGAGCTTCCATATCGTGGCTGAAGCAGAGCCTGGAGAAAACTCCCATCAGCTACGAGCAGGTTTCCTTTCAGAGGGTACCACCTGGCTCCAGAGAAGCAGAGCCAGAAAGCACGCAGCATGGAAAACTACAAGACCATGGAGGAGCACAAGAACTGACTCAACCTGAGAATTTGAGCTTGGTAAGAATGGCATATAACTACCTTCTTATACTAAAAAAAAAAAAAGGAATCATTTAGATAAATCAGATTATCTGGATGTCAATTAAATTAATTAAAACAGTGAGTTCAAATTTACTTAACACATCCACTGATGAGACATCTTCCACTCAAATTTCAACATTGACCTAATCCAGAAGGCAGAACTAGGTATTATATAGCTTTCCTCTATCTTTGTTACAGACCCTTTAGAACTGTTTGCTTTTTCAGATACACACATCAGCTGCCAACACTTTTTCCGTATTTGGCAAATCAGGCATTTCCTTTTATCTGGTGAACTTCAGTTTATCAACCATATCATGGAAATTTCAGAAAAGACACTCTCCTTGGGAAGAAATACAGCATCCACAGTCTTGAAATACAACAAATATACCAAAAAAAAAAAAGGATGTGTTTTTCTGATTCATGTTTTCTATTTTTTAATCAGTAAAAAGCTGATGCAAAGTTGTATGATTTTCCTCAACACTGCAATTCTCACATTTTGCTGATTGCCTACTTGTTTCAAAAATACCATTTTTACAATGCTTAAACTGTCAAATTTTTTTAACTTAACCACTTTGCTTGACTGTACCCCCTTATCTGTACTTCCTGAAACTTAGTTAGAATACAAATGCTATGGGTTATTGTTCTACACATATGAACATTTCAAAGCAGAAGCCACAACTAGGAAGTCAGATGCTATCTTAAAGACACATGAAACATAGGAAGCTTTAACATAACTCTAAAAAGCTGTACTTGAGCAGACACCATAGCAATACACCACAGTGATCATATTTTAACACATTTATACAATTTAACAGTAGATAGAACAAACTTTATGTATTCAAAAATCAAAATTTATCCTATGATGCTACTCCTACTTGTTTATAGGTCTACCAAAGGTGAATTTTGTCATTTACTAGTGCAGCAGCTAACAACCTCCACCAGCTGAGCCATTATTAATAGGTTGTCTGAGTGCTAGAGCACCAAGCAGTCAATAAAATAATTCCTGTCTTACTAACTAACCATTAAATCTACGTCCTTTCCAACTCTCTTAAGAAAGAAAACAACTTATAACTGCCGCTCTCAATTCAAACAGCACACATTACAAATGTGATGACAAACCATGTAAGATACAATATGCTGTCAATGTATGGAATAAGATTTTCCAAATTTTCTAAAGCAAAACGTTAGGCATAAACAGAACTGGCAAAAAGCAGCAAAGCTGACAAACCAAGCACAAAATTAAGAGATGCACAAAATGAGGATGAAAACCCAAATTCCACCCTCTTCGGAATATGCACTCTGTGATTGTGCAATTACTTTCATAGCCTTTTCTCCAAAAATGCCCAACTCATTTATTAGAGATGATGGAGTGCTCTGAGTATGACTCAGCATTTTGTCAGAGGGGCTCATCTTCACGAGTCTGATCACACTCACTGCTATAATTGTATGTCTCCTGTTTACTAAACAGGCAATTTCAGCGAACAAACAGCTCATGATTAACGCACTTTAACACTGCTCTGGATTTAACTTCTGCTTCTGGCAAAGAGTGCTTACATAATATGCAACAATTCACAAACTTTTCACAGGTTGCCACTACTTACAAGAAAACTGATTTTTCATTAGGTCTTAATTATGGTAATTTAGTTTTACACTTAAGCTTAATTTCTTAATGTTTCAGCTCCTCGTACTGAAATAAGTCGCTTACAGAATAATGGTATGAAAAAAAAGGTTGTGAGACTCAAGATCAAGTAATGACAATTGCAAGACAGCTGTCTTCAGACCAAGATTTGAATGCCATATAGAAAAATGCCAAATACAAGAAAAAACATTTAGTACTTACTCACTAATTATTTTCTTACTAGCTCTTACTAAGAGAGGGTTGCAAGTGGACAACAGTATCGTGCAGGCAATACTGTACAGCATACCTAAAAGACAGATTAACAGTGTACACATGATTTTTGTATTTCCCCCTCAAAAACTGACAGTTCGTTTCATGTGATTGTCTTAACAGAAAGCTACACCACAGAAAGCTCTCACAGTATACAATTAGTGCTGTTACTCCACATTCACCCAGTCAACAACCAAAAGGAATGATTTTGTCCATGCAGTAACTGTCCCCTCAATAGAAAACAAAAGCAGCCATTTCAGAAAGTCTAACAAAATACCCTCGTTGCTCAAGGTGCAAGCAGACAACACAAACAAGATTCTAAAGAGCCAACTAGTACTCTCCAAAGATCAGTAATTCTGTGAAACCCATACATGGGGACAGAAATCAGCCACTGAACTGCAGTAAAGTTATGAGTATAGAGAGTTGTCTCTGCAGACTGTTATGACACACATCTGAGTACTGTAAGCAGGTTAATAGGAAACCCAGATATGAAGAAGAAAGTCTGAAATTGCATGTGGTTAAAGCACCTGGCATTTTCAAGTGTAGAAGGCACCAATGCAAGGGAAGCTGGTTACTACAGAACAAACAGCAATCTGAAATAAAAGTAGGATGATGTCATGAAGTACAGTTCACTCACTCAGACTAAAAACAGCATTAAGCCCTAACTTACTGGGAATTTATTTTTATTATCATCAGGGAAACACACAGGAATTAAAAAATTCCCTACTATTTACTTTTTTTATTATTATTATTAAACTCATTACACTCAAAACCAAACTGAACTCTGCATTTAAACTTGCAGGACAAAATAGAAAAGAATGTAATGGTCACAAATATCATTTCATGCTACAAGTTGACAGCAATCAAAGACTTCCATCCAAGGAAGCTGTCCTACAAGAGAAAAAAAATAATAATCCCAAACACAAAAATAAAAGCCATTTTAGAAGGGCTCAAGGTGTTTTTTACAAATCCTCACCAAAACTTTGTATGTACTGTATGAGACCATACACATAGCTCTTAAAATGAGAGGTAACTATCTTCTTTCAAACCCTGGAAACAAAGCTATGAATTTCACTCATTCGCTGCTGAGAAAAAGTTTCCAAAATAAACCTTTGCAAACAGATGCTACATTTACCTCACACAAATGTTAAACAGCAGCAACTTTCTTCATATTTTCATGCACAGAATTTTAAATCCTTTAACTCCCTAATGAAATGGTGACTACTCAACAATTCCAAGACTATCTCTACCGTAGAATAAAGCTCTCCACTAAGTTTTTGAAATCCATTTTTACAAGGCAAACACATCAACAATATAATTAGGGCAGTATTAAGTGGGCAGTTTTATCTTAGAATAGGAGCATACACGCAGTTTACTTCCTACTAGAATGCGTTTAGGCTTTCCTGTCTTCTTTTACTGCTTCGTTTCTCCTCCCCCCAGCAAAAAAATCTCTTTTCCTTTTCCTAGACCTACTTCCCACACACTGCAAAAAAACTCCTCCCTGTGAAATAATGACCTCATGCTCCTAGCCCATCTCCTTGTATGGAGCAATTCCGGGAATGCTGCCAGCTCTCTCCGCCTTCAGCCTGACATGGCAAACATACCTTCCTTCATCCTGCTGCTTCCCAGCTGAGGGAACATCGAGGGCAGGCGGCAAGTGAGGAGGGCAGACCAGGCAGGGAGAGGGGGTTTCCCACGGACAAAGAACAGACCACCGGATGCCTGCCCCACTCTCACATCTAACACAACTTCATACCACCAAAGCAGCTCTGCTCTCCACGGCAGGAAGAATGACAATGAGCTCTGAACATTTTAAGCATGGAAATACACATCCCATGTCACCTAACTGCAGTGCAACGCCCGCAGCCAAGCCTGACTTCCCTTGTTATGATCTTAGTTAAATATCCCCGATCTAGTGGAGCAAATGTCACCTCTCCTCCTCTCTTAATAAAGGTCCATCTCACCTTTGCAGCACTAAAGTTCTTTGATACAAAAAATTGGCTGGACATCCTGTGGCACACACTTTTACATTATTTTATCTTTTGTTGCTAGTTAGTCTTTAAGCTCTATGTAACAACTTCAGAGGAACTGAAAATTTCTGTTCTCTATATTATTTATCACCTTCTCCAGCCTGTCTTTGCTTTCAAGTACCAGAATTATTTCTACATGATCACTTTATATACTGGCAATCCAAATACCAAGTGACAAAGGATCTTCCTTTGATAGACTCAGTTGTGACATGAAGTTACAGTTGTAGAAAATCAGGAAAGGTGATGGATAACTGAGCTTTTGCTCAGCCAGTAAGCGACCTTGTACACATGAGACTTGATATCCTCCCTCAAAGATATATCTCTGAAGCCCAACTCTTCTGGGGTTAACAACTTTAAAATTGTAACAGTACTGACAATTTCTGTCAACACATTAAAAAGGAATTTATAAAATAAGGGAACATACATTAGTCTCACCAACAATAATCGTTACGCCATCTGAACCTACGTGTCCATCATCTGCAATTTGCTTTGACTGTGAGCAGATGATGTGTGCATGTCCCACCTCTTTGAGACTCTCAAAGACTAGCACTTACATGTAATAAACTGTAGCAAATTCAGCAAAATTCAGCAAGTAAAATTAACTTATTTTAATACCCAATAAATTTTTTTAGTCAAGAAGTTCCATGCACCACGCCTGGTTTATTTCACACCGCAAGTCTTCAAAGGAATCTGCATTAGAATACAGCAGAGCACCAAAGCCACTTTGAGCCAGTCTGTTTCAAAGCACGGAAAAGTTACTTCACCTACTTGAAAAGCAGTGATGCCCTCCTGCAAAGAGAAAATGAGCTAGCTTGTTTCTGAGGCCTTACAAAACCCTTGGTGTTCACACGGGATGTGTCATTTCAGGGGTGCATGCTCATGTAAAGTCAAACCAAACAGAAACATACACCAATACGAAAAGGGATGTTTAATGCCCTTCTGTGTAATCCATTCTCGAACACCAAATATGTGAGTATTCAGTACCCTTGCAAATACCAAAGTCTTAAACACACAAAGCATTAAAACGCACACGAAAAGCACTGGGGCAGTTGCACTGAGAAGGCCCCATCGTGCAGGCTCCAACGCTAATGCAGAAGTTAAGGCAGCGGCTGTGTTGTACTGAGCTGTCACGGAGGGACCAAGGAGAGAGAGAACTCAAAAACCCAAACCGACCCCCCCGGCTGTTGCATTATTGGGCCGCGGGGATGGTCACCCACCACAGCTCCTGGCGGTGGCCGGCGCGTCCTCCCGCTAGTCCCAGCACCTCCAGCCCGCCCGGAGCACGGGAGAGGAACAGACACGCCGGGCAGACCAGGGCCGAACCCGCCCTTTGCCTCCCCCCGCCCCGGACCTCGGCGGCGACCTGGGGAGGGGGAGGGGGCGGGGGCGCGATCCGCGCCCGCCACGCTGCCCCTGCCCTGCCGGGGCGGAGCCGCCACCGGGCGAGCGGCGCCTCTGACACCTCCCCGAGGGACGCGACCTGGACGCGACCGGATGCGGCCGCCGCCGCCGCCCCGGCGCAGCGAAGCGCAAGCGGCGCCGCTGCCCGTCCCGCCCCGCCCCGCCCGCAGGTAGAGCCGGCGCGGGGCCCGCCCGCCCCCCCGAGCCGGGCGGGGGTCCCGGCGCTCCCGCTGTTCTCGGCGCTCCCGGGGGTCCCGGGCCGGGCCGGGGCGGGGCGGGGCGGGGCGGGCGCGGCGCCGGCGGGGCGGGGGCGGTCGGACCCCGGCGCGGGCGCGGCGCCGGCGGGGGCGCGGACAGCGCGCGCGGACCGTCCCTACCTGACAAGCCGAGCCCCCTCCGCCGCCGCGCGCGTCACGGGCCCCGCCCGCGCCGCGTGACCCCGCGCCGGCCAATGGGCGCTACTCCGCCCGCCGCCCCGCCGGCCAATGGCGGCGCGGTCCGCCTCCCGCTGACGCGCGCGCGCGAGGGGGCGCGCCCGCGCCACCGCCTTCCGCGCACCTCCGTCTCCCGGCAACGCTCCCCAGCCCCCCACCCCCCGCGCCGCGATACTGGGGACACCCCTCGTGGGGACACCCCTCACCCCTCGTGGGGACACCCCTCACCCCTCGTGGGGACGCCCCTCACCCCTCGTGGGGACGCCCCTCACCCCTCGTGGGGACGCCCCTCACCCCTCGTGGGGACACCCCTCACCCCTCGTGGGGACACCCCTCGTGGGGACACCCCTCATGGGGACACCCCTCACTCCTCGTGGGGACACCCCTCACCCCTCGTGGGGACACCCCTCACCCCTAGTGGGAACACCCCTCGTGGGGACACCCCTCACCCCTCGTGGGGACACCCCTCATGGGGACGCCCCTCACCCCTCGTGGGGACACCCCTCGTGGGGACACCCCTCATGGGGACACCCCTCACCCCTCGTGGGGACACCCCTCGTGGGGACACCCCTCACCCCTCGTGGGGACACCCCTCGCGTCCCCGCGGGTCCCTGCTGCCCGCGCCGCCGTCAGGGACGTGTGGGTGCCGGCGGGACGGGGGCCCGTGAGGCTCAGCGGTGGGAGATGCTGGGACAGTCACTCCTGGGCATCGCAGCTGCCGGCGGACAGACGGACAAGGAGTCCCCCCGTGTTCTGATGCTTCGGCAGCTCCGTGTCAGGGAGAGGCAGCGAGAAGTGAAAAAAGCAAGGGGGTGAAAAAGAGAATGGGGGTTTAAGGAAAAAAAGGGGAAATATAAGGGGCGAAAAATAAAAAAGGAGGGGAAAGAAAGGAAAAAAGAGGAAAGGGGAAAGCAAAAGAAAACAGCAAAACGGAAAAGAAGGGGGAAAGGAAAAAAAATGGAAAAAAGACGACGAAAAAGAAAGAAAAAAATGGAAGGAAAAATGGAGGCCAAAAAAAGAAGGGAAAGAAAAAGGGGGGATGAAAAAAAAGAAAGACAAAAAAGATGGAGGAAAAAAAGACTCAAGAAAAAAGAAAAAAACCTGTTACTGTGACACTACCTTGACAGGTTTAGGGGGAAACCATGAATATTAAAGCTTTTTATATTGTCTTTTATAATAGATTATGCTCAAAGCAAATGAAAAAAAAATTAATTTAATGAAGCAGCAATAACAAAGTCTGGTAGGACAATCCATTTCATACATACTGAAGAGCCCCTTAACAGTTTAGATTGGAGCTACAGATAAGTATCTTTTTTTTTTTTTTTTTTTTTCCTGAGAGGTTGGCAGTGATTGGTATTTAGGAAGGAGGCTAAAAGCCAAGATGTGCACAGAGCAGTCATATTCCAATTCATGGCTTCTTTTTTAGACCAGAGTGTTTAAAGAGAGCTAATGAAGTTTTGCTGTGTGCAGTTTTCCACCTCTGTTTAAGCCATTCCCACCTTTTCTTCCCAAATATCTTATAGAAGTAATTTCCTTTATTTACCTGTTTATGAAATGAGAAAAAATTGCATTCCTTTGTACCTCATCTCTATGCACCTTGAGGCAAATTGAGACCTATATGCAGTTGTAAACAAATATGCATAGTACTGAAGGGAAAAAAAAAGCTATTTAGTTAGAAAATGGGAGTTTAAGATGTAATTTACATTTGTAGATTCCCAACTATGTTAGATGTAAGATAAAAATCTTACATGCTAACACTGAATTCGCTGTAAGAAATCAATTAGAACGTTTTATGGCAAGTGCAGGTGCAAACAACCTGAGCCAGTCTTGGTTCAGCTATATTCAAACATAGAGTATTTTGTTGGGCAGATATCTTGTCAGTCTCACATGCCTACAGAAGATGTTGCGTGATTTTTGTCCACAGTTTGATAGTTTAGCTGGCCTTGAAACTCTTCAGCTTTGTGAAGACTGGTAGGCAGTGGTATGAGAGGAGAAAAACCTTTCCTCATTAGTTTTCTGATTAGAATTTTTTAAGCTTTATTCAAGAACCTAATTGATTTTTGAGGAAGAAAGGAGTCTATGCATTTTTTAATGTAACAAGGTTGGCTTTTTTTCCCCAAAGCTTTCATGTATTTGTTAAATAGAGGTGAAAAAGAGATAGTCCTATCCTATAGTCACTGCAGTGTAGTGTAGACATGCAAAATATTTTGAAAATCAAATTGTTAGTTTTATACAGAAAGTGCAATCAATTGTATACAAAAAGCTTTAAAAGTACATCAGCACTTGCAATTAAAATCCAAATTAGCAAATTTATTTGTGAAAAGATGCAGATCTCAATCCTTTTCTCTCCTTGCTATCCCAGTCTTCCAGTTCTGAACACATTCCTTCACTCAGCCCAGTACATATTTCCTTTGCCCTTTTCCTCCCAAGGCTGACCCAGGGCCCAGTGCCTAAGTACAAAATTGGAGAGGCTGCTTCCTGCAAGTATCAGAAGAGACAAGAAGGATCAGGGAAATGGATGTGTTCTTGCTTCAACTAATTCTGTCAGTCTCCGGATGTACCTTCTTCCAACCTCCCCACTCTGCTCCTGTAGCAGGATGCTCTGCCTAAGTGGGGGCAAACCAGCTCGAACTGGACCCTATTTGCAAAAATTTTCAGTGGTGGATGGAGAAGGGGCCTCATGCTGTGTTTGGTGTTGAAGAATCAGCACGATTCATCAGTCCCAAAGACATTCTGAGGATGTGAAGAACAATGTTTCCTGATGGAAACCGGCACTGGTGAGGATGTGGCAGGTGAAGTTGCTGTTAGAGGCACCAGCAAGTGATAGTGCTGATAACTTATCTCAAGCTGCTGAGGTGATGCTGGAGGCCCAGAGACATTTGACTCTGAATCATTTTATACCACAAAAGCCCAGCCTCTCCTTTTAATGGCAGGGAATTCCAGCACACCATTTCACAGAGTGTGTGGAGAGATTCCACGCTTGGATGGGGATGGCCCTCAATGCTACTCCTCAAGGCTGAGAAAAAAGGATTTGCCCTTGATTGCTGGTATGGGTAGCATCAATCTCTGGTTCATAATTCTTTTTCTGGCTTTAATATCATTCCTTCAATATTGCTTCAATAATTCATGCACTATACTAGTAGTTATAACTATCTTCACTGTGTAGTAGCAAATTCTGATTAAGGTCCCTTGGTCTAAGCATTTTTATCATCAACTAAAATAAATAATTCTTATATATTGGTTTGCTATCCTTAACTCTGCAGGACAAAGCTGTACTAAGGTTCAATTATGCTTATAAAAATCTTCAGACATAATCTCTTGACCAAGTCTGGTCTGGACTTGGACCCAGCCACACCTAGGTTCCTCTCTGAAGAGTATGTCAGAAAGCTAGAACCTTTCAGAACCTCATGATGCAGCAGGAGGGTTTCGCTCATAAACCATGTTGAAAGTTCCCATTTTGCCCTCAGCAGCTCCTAATGTTCACTCCTACACATTCTATCTTCATGCTAGACCAGAGGTGATCAACATCAGTACTTAATACCTGCTGGATTGGACAACATTGGCATTGAAGCATTATTTCACACCTCATCGCAAAACTGCCTCCCGAGAAACTTGGCAAGCACCTGGACACATGCCGAGTTCCATGATGCAACTCCTCAACAGCTACCAGGCAGAGTATTTAATGGCCCAACCACCTGAAACAATAGCAGCTGTCTCATAAAAACACTTGAAGAAATCAGTTCAGTATCCTGGGTCTTTCTTCACTTCTCATATGACTCATTTTCTATAAGCTCATGCTTCAGTTTCTTCTGGCTTTCCAACTACCAGAGAATTTTCAGTCTATCATAATCTATTCACCCACCATTGTGACCCTAGAAATACCAGGGATTTGCTACTTAAGTAGTAAAACTCTTGTCCTATTCAGGTAAGCTATAGGTTTCAAGAATCCTTTTCCCTTTGTTCTTCTGTTTGCTGCAACTCCTCTGGTACACGGCAAGTCTGTAATTCAATCAGCACATTTTCATGATTTTTAATGTTTCTTTTCTACCTCTATCTAGTTTCTTTGTTTATGGCACATTGCCTAAAATTCTTGGATGTGACATGCAAGTTATCTGTTGTTCTATACTGCTGATACTGATGTTGAAAAACCTCTAAGCTATTCTTAGGAGACATATTGTAGCGTTATATTACTTCAAGAATAATGACTGTAAGCTAAATTACGTGCCTGGAAGGGAAATATAAATGCAGGAAATAGAGAGATGGAAAGTTCCATATTATCACTCTTTCAAAATGCTGAAGTAAAATGGGAGTCATAGCAAAACTCAACATTAAAAAAAGGCTTCTGGATATACTAAGGAATTCCATTATGTGCAAGTCAGCAATACAGAAAGTTTAATATAGATATATACTGAGAAGTAAAGATTGTAAACAGATGTCTGTGAAAGACAAAATAATAGATTTTAAAAGAAAACCCAACAAAAGTGTTATCTCCGGCTTTTAACCTGCAGTATGTTTCCTTAATCCCCAACAAAGGCATATTAATTCCTTCCTATTGAGTTAGATTTGCTGCAGTTCCTTGATGAGTTAGGCATGAAAGAGTGTCTTTTTCTAAACTATTGTACATCTTTGAAAAAAATGCATTTTACCATTTACTCATTCTTTTCTTAATTTGTGTCACTATTATTGTAAAGAAATACCAGAAAACATTTAAATAACTATACAAAATATGTATTAAAGCACCAGAGCTTTTGTGTCAGGAAGATAATAATGTTGCTACCACTCTTATGAAAATTACTCTGGTTCTTCTATTGCATATCCAGATATTAACATCATAAAACTGAGGGATGTTAAAGCAATGAAGCAAAGAGTATGTGAACACAGAGCTAAGCAAACAGCTGAACTCTCTTTTTACCTCTGCTGTAGGTATTCTACTTATGCAAAGCACTCTCCGCCTCAGTATTTCTATCTATAAATGACAACATCAATACTTTCCTTGAGGGATTTTAGAAGGTGTAGATTGTTAATATTTATAAAGCATTTTCAAATTTTTGTATGGAAAAGGTGAAAAAATGCTAATAATAGTAAGCAGAATAAGGATATTATAGTTATTCTATCACTGATAATAGAAGTCTTATTTTCATAGTCTTTTTAGACATTTTCATTATTACTTGCTATTTTTCTCCTCTCTACCCTTCTTTTTCTCCCACCCCCATTTTGTACTTCATATTTCGAATTTCAATGTCTGTTGCTATGACAACACCACGATCTGACTAGTGCTGACTTCAAACCCTTTTCAAATCTATGCTGTGCTATTTAAAACTACACATTTTGTGTTTAAGGGGCCTGGAGGTTTCCTTAGAATAACCTGACAGGATTTTCCCAGCCATAAGCTATGGTGCAGATACACATTCCTAAATCCTAGTACTTGCCTATGCTTTTCCATCCCAATGCACATTAATTTGAATATTTGCTTCTCTATGGTGGCTAAATAAATGATGGTGGAATTAACAGAAGTAAGCATACTTGTACATTTCCATAAATATTTGCATATATGCACATATATGTGTATATATGTAGACAAATAAGCAGGCTCAATGTGCACATACACAATTTGTTTTTCATCTGTGTAAACTGTAATCTGCCACAGAACTTCTCAGAGAAGTAAAAGGAACCAGCACATTCTGTTTAATTTTACAATGAATTAAAACTCAGCAGACATAAGGAAAGATTGCCAGTGATGTGAGGGAATTCAAGTTGTGGTTTTATTTTCAAAATCTGCTACTGATCCTTGCTAATGCCTGAGTACAAAAAACAAGCATGCAGTGGAGCATCCACTCATAATCCAAAGCTAAAGACAGACATTCAAATTTCTGATTTTGCATTCAAATTTCTGGTTTTACATTCAGGCTCCTGATTTCCTAAAACTGTTTAAAGTCCTGATAAATTTACTGCTGTTACCATTAATTAGTAATAAGATGCATCCTAATAGATGGTCTCAGATAAACTGCTCAAGTACTGGAGGACACACACAGGAATCTTAACAGGGGGTTTAAATAATGTCCTGCATCAATTTGTGATAAGGGAGGAGACAGAAGACCTATAGATAAGTTCCTGGGCATTTAGATCAATTGAAAAATAATTAGAGTTTATGCAATGTCATTTCAATGATCCCACGTTACTGATATGACAAGCCCAATTTTTATCCTGTGCATCAGATGGCATTACAGACTGACACACTTTTAATTTTCCTACCTCTAGCTCTATGGAGCAGCATTGCTAATCCATATTATTATGCTCCTAACTAATTAAAAAAAAAAAAAAAAACAACAGAAAACAACCAAACCAAAAAGCCAGATCTGGTTATTACTCTTAAGCTAAAGGAATAATAATTTCTCAGCTAAATGTCTCTCCTTGAAAATCATGGGATTTGTATTTTGTTGCTTACCTATCCAGACAGAAAAACAGTGTAAATGTTTACCATTCTGATGGTACAGAAGCCACCTTAAAAGATGTCAGTGGTGTTAAAGCAAATTCATTTTCCAGCTGCCAGAAAGCAGGCCAGCTGTATGTGGATGGTAAAAGCCCACTGAGCTTTCTCTTGGTATTTTATTTCAGACTTCTGTTCATGATTTTAAATCTTTGGATAAAATACCTGAAGTCAGTGTTGATTCCTCTGCTACCCTTCCACCTTAGAGGTATTTCCCTCCTCAGTCTTCAGCATTTTCCTCACTTCTGCTCCCAGAAGTGTTTATACAACTGTTCTGCAAAAAAGATAAAGGAGATTACCTAGCTTTAAAAAAATACTCTTACTGTTATTTTAAAATGTACATAATTCATTATGTAAGTCTTATGATTTCCCAAACAAAGTGTGCTCCCTATCTGCTGAGCACCACAGCCAGAAAGCTGTTGGGCCAGCACAACTCGGCCACACAAGGCTCAGTGTGAGTCTCCGGGAAGGAGGATGAGTGTGGCAATTCCTCAGGCTACTATTGCTACTAAACAGTGCCTTTCCTGAAGCAACAGGGTGAAAATACCTCTTTGGTGGCATCATACTGACCCCTCCAAACCCGGGATAGGAGATTTTTTCTACTCTGAGAAGACAGAAGTGTAATGCACATGCTTAGCTATTTGATACATTTAAATAAATCACAGCCTTTACTGTGAATACATTTGTATAAAACAGTTTTCAATGTACTAAAAAAAAACACCTTGAGGACAAATTTCAGCTTGAAGTACTCCTGTGTTTCACACTCAATGCACGTTCCTCCTCCCATGGTGCAATATGCTACTACCCTCGGTTGTGCTGACACAGCTTTTGGTAGGATTACATTGTGAACAAAACTGATAAAACTAAATAAAATCCTGCAAGCAAACAAAAAAAATCTTTAAAACAGAACTTGTTAGTCCATGGTCTAGAAGCTCAGCCTTTGCCTTGAGACAGCAGAACAGGTTGAAGATTTAATTATTCTGGATAGCTTATATCTGCTATGGTAAAGAACAGGAGTCTTTCTAAAATGTAAGCAGCAGCAGAAGATAAACTTCTTCATTAACCTGGAAGTCCCCAAGAAGGCAGACATGAAACAGAGGGGAGAGTTTATAAGATTACATATTTCTTAGGTGTTGTTCCTTTAAAGAAAAGCCTTTAGGATGAAGGGTTTGTATAAATTTGTCTCCACAGCACCATGGCTGGTTAAGCAACTTGACATCTTTATAGGAAAAGTGATGGAGAGGTGCTTCCCAGAGCCAGTGCACCAAGAGATGCAGCTCTTCCCTAAACCTCTCCCTAGATGTAACAAAAAAAGTTGCATGGATTTGATTTGTGAAATTGGATTACTCTACTGTTATTTTTACCTTTGTCTGGTGCCAAGGGTTATTACAATATTAAAACCTGTTAAAATATTTTTCTCACTTCCTCGTTTCCGTACTTGGGAGGGTTTTTTTCTGAATGGGGTATAAGTTGCCCCATATTTTATCATTTTGGTTTTGCTACCTAGATAGACCTCAAGGGAAAAGCCAAAGTACTATTGTTGTCCTGATGTCAGAAACATGTTATTAAAATCCTGAGTCTTTTTGTAATAGAACTGTCCTGTCCAGCAATATTTTTTCAGTACCCATTAGTAAGAGAGTACCTGGAGGGACACCATGTCATTGCAAACTACGGAGCTGAAGAATTTAGGAAGAGACAACAGTGGAGCTCCCAAGGCAAAAAATGTCAATTTTGCCATTATTTACTTGGAAGCTTTTATGGAGAGACACAGGGATTTCTTTAGAAATTCTCTAAAATGGAATTTCTTCTTATCAGAAACTGCTTTAGATTCCTGGAGCTCAGTCCCCTGGGATACTTTAGACATCATTACTCTTCTTGAAGCAGAGTGTATTTCACAACTGAAATTGTCTTATAAGTATTATTACATGGCACAGCAATAATAACTGAGTAGAAAGAGCTATCTGCCATACAGTTTTTGACACTCCGAGTCCATCCCAAACTGCTTCTAACTATGTAAGAGCTCACACATCTTGCCTGGAAAGACCAGCTAGTCAGGTCTGTGAATAAGCATACATACATTAACAAATAGTTTCTCTCAGAAAGTCAATTGGGGGAAAATAATTTTTAGACTACTATTAAAAAAAAAAAAAGAGAAAGAGAGAGAGAGAATGGAGATCAAATAGAGTTGATCAGTTGATCAATGGAGTTTTCTCAGATTTTAATACAAATTTGACTGCTACCTGCTACTGGTAAAACGATGGCCAGTTGACTAGATCCTAGCCCTGGAAATTAAGCTGGTGCTTGCTGGTGTATCTAATATGTTGTGCCACTAGACACGTAATGAGTATTTAGCAGATTATATCACATTTATACAGTTTAGGTAGCCCCTGGCAGGCCTACACCATGTTTTAAGGATGGGTGAGAACGCACACACTTTTCCATGAGACCTCTGGCAAGTGAATCACTCTGAAACCAGCAGCAGGATTTGCAAACAAGGGTTTTATGCGACAGTGACCATTATTCCACACAGCAGGAAGCCTTTCCTGGGAAGTACTGATACCCTGCACATTGAAGTCAGTGTGTATAGGCACTGATGAAGTGGGAGCACATCCAAAGGCCAGCACGATGAATTCCACAGCTTGCAGCAATATGCAACAAATGAAAAATAGGCAGATACCCATCTTCCAGCTTTGAACACCTGCAGGTGAAACCGTAACAAATTGATTAGTAGGTTTTTACCTTTTTTTGCCCTTGTCTAATCAGCTGCAGTAAATCACTTGTGCCCTCTAGAATCCAAAGCAGGATATGACAAGTTTCTGACTTGATTCTGTTTCATTATTTAAATTAAAAAGTCAACAAAATATATTTTAAATGAAACATTTATCAAAATAGTTTTGTTTCATAAATGTTGACATCATCTCTATTGACAATGTATGTAATCATGAAGAGTGTGTCTTCTAAAAAATGGGATTTTCCCTGCTCAGAAGATATTCTAGGATTATGTTTATACCATTTTAGCTGAAACTGCACTAAAATTGTTGATTGAAGTGCACAGAATATGATGTCTGTAGCTTATCAGCATTCGTCACTTTCAATATCAAATTACAGAAATTTCTTGGCTAGTTTATATTAGATATCTGGTTTGTGCTTAGTTAAAAAATAATCTTTTTCAACTGTAGGAAGTACTGGTTTTATCTGATTTGTTATGGTACTTTTAGATGATGAGACAAGTACATTTAAAGACACATCCTCTGTGTTTCATCTGAGTGTCTTCTTATATATTTTATAAATGCAACAACATGTCTAACCTTGAAAAGAGTGTATGTAGCAAGACTGGTTTTGCTGCATTAATCCAAGATTTCCATTGGCACCTTTTCTATGAATTACTCAAATAAACATCTCTAAATGTCTCACATAACTATTCTCCATTCAAGCAAGACATGGCAGAGTTGTTGCCTTGACCTTTCTATGTAGTAACAAGGATAGCTGTGAACCCCACAAGTATTTGTCACCATGTGACAATGCCTTGTTTCCAGTCACCTATGTCTCAACATTTCAGTTGAGAGTGCAGAGAACCAGCCAATTCAAAATGTAATCAAGACTAGGTGCCAAAGCACAGCAGAGGACCAGGGTCTCCCCAGGCCCAGGGAGACAAGGGGAACCCATCTCTCTCAGGACAGGAACCTCACAGCCATCTTGGCACCCCAGGAAGGGAGCAGAGAGGGTGCTCAGTGTGGATGGGATGAAGGAAAGAGCAACCCCAAGTCCAGGGCATCTCACAAGTCTATGAGGATAGGGCAGGTTCAAGATCAAGCCAAGAAATCACCCTACAGGTCAGCATATGGGCAGGTGTGGCTGGAGACCAGCACTCCTTAAATGGAGCCCCTATGCCCGTGGGGGAAGGTGGAAGTTTGTCACAGGGGTGAAGGTCCCACATGAGGCTGAGCAGAGCCACAGAGGTCAACTAGTGCCCCACCAGAAGATGGCCATGAAGGGATTTTTGAGGGACATAGCTACGGTCTTCATGACCTTCTGCTTGACTTGCTCCTATTTGTCAATGGTTTTTTTTTACTGGATGTCCAAAACTGGAGTCAGGAGTACACTAGATGTGGTCCAACGAGAGCTGCATGAGGCCTGATAACCACTTCCCTTAACCTGTGCTCATGTTACTACAGGCTGGGATGCTTTTGGCCTTCTTTGCTACAGGGCACAGAGCTGAATCACTCAAATTGCTGTACACCAGGACCTTCAGCTCTTTTCCAGGAAAGCTGCTCCCCAGTTGTTGTAGGATGTTGTGGATGTTGTTGCATGCATAACATCCTACTCTAGTTACAAAAGTATTGTAGAGGAGGATGCTCAAAGCCTTACAAGGATCACAATATAGTCAGTGAATAAAGGTACAAATGCAAAGGTAAGGAGTAGTTAAAAACTGTAAAGGTTAAGGCAAATTAGAGTTAGTCACTTTGTTACACGGACTTTATGTTGTGTTTGCCTGTTAGTAGCTGTTCTGAGAACCACAAACTTAATACTTCATAGAATCAAAGAATCATAAAATCATAAAATGGTTTGGGTTGGAAGAGATCTTTAGAAGTCGTGTAGTGCAACATCCTGAAAAAAGCAGCAACACCTTCAAACAAATCAGGTTGCTCAGAGCACCACCTAGCCTGACCTTGAGTAATTCCAGGAATGCGTTACCTACAGCTTCTCTAAGGAACCTGTTCCAGTGTTTCACCAACATCACCATAAAGATTTCTTCCTTATCTAGCCTGAATCTACCCTCTTACAGTTTAAATCATTACCCACTGTGCTATTTCTACAGGCCATGTTAAAACTCCCTCCCCATTTTTCTTATACAGCCCATTTAAGTATTGAAATGCCACAGAAAGGTCTCCCTAGAGCCTTCTCCTCTCCAGGCTGAACAATTCCAACTCTGATAATTTTTTTGGCCTCCTCTGGACTCTCCAACAGCTCCATGTCCTTCCTGTGCTGGGACCCCAGAGCTGGAGGCAGCTCTGCAGGTGGGGTCTCACCAGAGCAGGGCAGAGGGGCAGAATCCCCTCCCTCCCCTGCTGCCCACGGGGCTTTGGATGCAGCCCAGGACACACTTGGCTTTCTGGGCTGGGAGTGCCCATGGCTGGCTCATGTCCAGCTCTCACCCCAGCACCCCCAAGTGCTTCTGGGCAGGGCTGCTCTGGATCTGTTCATCCCCAGCCTGGGTTGGCACCAGGGGTTGTCCTGACCCAGGTGCAGCACCAGCACCTGGCCTTGTTAAACCTCATGAGATTCCCATGGGCCGCTTCTTGAGCTGTCCAGGTCCCTCTGGATGGCATCCCATCTCTCAGGAGTGTCAGCTGCACCACTCAGCTTGGTGTCATCTGCAACCTTGCTGAGTGTGCATTCAATCCCATTGTTCATGCCATTGGTGAAGGTATGAAAAAGTACCAGCCCCAGCACTGGCTCCTTGTCTTGGTATGTATTTAATATGTACTTGATGAGCACCTGATGTGACAACTTTAATGAGCTTATTTAAAGATAGGTCTTCATGTGTAACTAAATAAAGTTCATCTGAGTTCATTAAGTCCTTCTCTTCCCTGCAATTCTGGTTTGCATGCAGTACAGAAGTTACTTTCTGACGTTATGCAGTAAATACTGTATCTTTTCTGCTTTTTAAAAACAATAGCAGTATTTAAAAATGCTTCTTACATTCATCTTCAAGTGCCATATGAGTAGTCCAGTTTCAAATCTGCATATGGCCAGTTGTCACTGTTTAGCACTACAGAATCTGGATAACTTTGATGTAAGCTATGGAATCATATCCGTCCTTAAGTCTAAATTCACTTGATAGCTTGGAGATTTAACTATAGCCAAATTCAGGAATAAATCATTTGCTCCTTTTCATCTTGTACTTCATTGCTTGGCACAAAACAGCTTCTCTACATAGTAGATGCTGAGTCTCACCACTGGGAAAGCTGAAAAGTTCATTCAGTGTTGCGAAAACCTGTAGCATTTCTTCAGAAGGCATGCAAGGTTTGTGGAATATTCACATGGGGTTTATGTTAACTTTGTTATACTATTTCTGGAAGAAACTCGTAGACAGCTGAAATAAAAAATTATTATCTGATGGACTGGATTAATAAAAAAACAAACTCATAAGTGTTTGTCTAACTGTAACTTGACAAATTGAGAGTGAGTATAGATTTAATGGGCAACAAGATAGTGAAATTGTAAAGTGGTCACCAACTTAGGCAACTATCAAATTCCAATTGTTCAGCTCCAAAATTGCTTCTTTTCATTTAATTGGTAGCCATTTTTCTAATTTTCACATCAAATCACCTGCACTTTTATTGAGAAAAAGAAAGGTGAAATTTAGCTTAGAATCCACCTCTTATTTCAGAAGGATAAATGTTCCACATTCCACCTGTGTATTAAATTTTTAAACTTTCTTCTCAGGCTCCTGGGTGATAGCCATGAATTCTGACATAAATCTCTTATGGGGAGGGGAGGGAAGGGGAGGGGAGGGGAGGGGAGGGGAGGGGAGGGGAGGGGAGGGGAGGGGAGGGGAGGGGAGGGGAGGGGAGGGGAGGGGAGGGGAGGGGAGGGGAGATTTACATCACTTTAATCAAAATTGTAAACACTATCCACTTGTAATAAGCACTGCAAATTGGAATCCGCTTAGTGTGAGTTTTAATAATGGATCTCTTGAAAAAGTGCCAGAAATCCTTTAGTGAGAGTAAGGCAAAATTATTGTACCATATTGTAAAAATTTTACCTTTGAACTGTATCTTACTTGAAATTTTGCACTACAGCATATGGCCATAAGTATATTAGAGATGAAATGTCCATTTCAGAAGCTCTGATACCTTCTCATTTCACACTCATTTCATCCCTTCTATTTCTGAAGATAGGAAGAACCCATCTTGTTTCTCACACAGATAACTCTAGTAAAGAATATTATATTCTGATTAAATTCTGCTACAGAAAGATAATATTTTAAGTGAAATTGGAAAGGTAAGGAACAGCAAAGAATTACTAAATGTCAATTACATAAGAGTAATTTTCTGCTGTAATTTATTTTCTGTCTGGCTGTGCATATTGATAGCATAACATACCCAGAGCTGTGCTGTTGTGTTTTGCTGATACAACTTTTCTGCCCACTGACATATCAACACACTATCATTCTATGGAATCTTTTTTCTGCTTTATTTCAACTGTATTGAATTTATTTTTTTTAACCTTTTGCTTTGCTTTTTCAAGCTTGATATTCGTACTAAATTCCTAGTGAGTTTTTTTTGCTTGCCTTCTAATTGTGATGTTGTTGGTTCACCATCTTACTATAACTAACAGTATTTTATGGTAGCTAGAGGATTTTCAGATTTCATGTCATTTTTTTTTTTTTCCTAAGAAAAGTACTTTTCAACCATAGTTAACAGAACATATCTTGGTTTTGTAGATGTGTGTTTGCAAACTTTGGATTTCTCTGATTGATAGATTCTGGACAGTATACCTCATGTTACACTTCAGAAATCAAACTATAAACTTTTCCCTTGGCTACCACCTGTGATCTGACAAATTTAGAAAGCTGCTGTTGTTGATCTCTGTGAAGGGATGCATCCTAATCCTACTGGAATAAATATGTAATCTGTATGCTGTTTCCCAGAACCATCATATGAATGAGACATGCATCTTATTACAGCTTTGTAAGCATTAGAAATACCAGGAAGAAAATTTTCTGTGAAACTTACTGTGTAAGATCTGCTTCACCAGTGTACAGTGCTTAATCCTGTAACCTGCTGTACAAGAACCTCCCATACAGGAATTCTGACCAAGCAATTTTTATTTATCTTCAGGCCTGGATAAACAAGGGTACTGCCTCCCTGAAGTTCTCCCCTCTGTTTGTTTCAACCTGCCATTCAGATTTTCTGCAGTGAGAGTAAATGCCCACTATTGTGCCTGTTTGTTGCCTGTTCCCTCTCTTAAGGCCAGCCAGGCTGCTCTGTCAGTTTCTAAGTAATGCAGACTCTACAGGCTGAGACTCACCAACTTAGACTTCTGTTCATGGTAGCTCTTTACTGGTTGCTAAACAGGGCTGGGATACCAACCAGGTCTTCAAGGCGTATAAATTTGTGGTATATTTGAATATTCCTAGTACTAAGTGTACTTGAAAGCATTACTTTTGATTAAAAATGTAAAAAAGCAGGAGCTAAAAACTGGATCAGTACTTGGTAAATTGCCCATTTCTGAAATGTGTGAATTCTCCACTTTCAAGAGAAAACTTTGTTTCAGAAAAAAAAGTGTATCTTATTCTTTATAAAAACATTAAGGTGGATGTGAAAGAAAGTTGGGAATTCTTCATCACTGGGATTTATATGAGCATTTAATTTTAGATGAGAATTTAATTTCTAATACTCCAGTCTTTTGTCTTGAAGCCTGTCCAGCACCTCATCACAACAGCATTTTTGTTTTGCAAATGGGCTTGATGATGAAATTACCAACAGTAACATGAGATGTAGGTGTAAAAGAGATATTGACAGGATATCTTTTAACATGTTCCATTCATTGTTTTCCAGATATCAGAATATACAGAACTATTACAGAAGGTATCACTAATGAAGCTTGTGACCTAAAACCTGCAACCATTTGCATTGCATTACATTACATATTAGAGTTTCCCCTGAGGTCTCTTGAATGTCCTTTTCCCCTTTGCCCAAAGTGAAAATTCAGATCTGAATCGTTGTTACAGAATTTGATTTAAAAGGAGTTTGCCTTGCATTACACTTAAGTGACCAAGAGAGATTTCTGAAGTACTCAGGGATGCTGAAGCGCCTCTGCTACACCTGCCAACTTCTTGAAGCTTCTTAGCAAATGTCTGCCAGGGGCTGAATTTTCCGTCTACCTCTCTAAAGCATTCAAATTTACCTGGGGCAGAGGATTTCTAAAATTCATTGGAAATCTAAAACCCATTGTCAGGGCAATGAAGATAAAGTATGAGAACTTCCAGCTCTGTTATGGTAATTGCTGCCTGGAGCACAAAATGACATGCTATATATTGTCACAGGGTGTCTTCTCAGACCCATCTGTTTGTACTTGGCCCGGGTGATGAGTTCAGACCATTCATCGTTTGGTTCCACAGAGACTCTTTCTTCTCTCAGTCTTTACGATTATGGCTGGTTTTATGCTTGTCTCATTCTAGCCTTTCTTCTGGAAAGATGCCCAGTGATTCAGGTAAAGTTAATACACTGTCCTATGTTAGGAATACTGCCTGATATCTTTCAAAAATGGAACATTTATCCAGCAAAGTGTGACAGACTTACTTAACTTCACCATTATCTGTATTTCTGTGACATAAAATCTTACAGTTTTAACATATATAATTTTTTTCTTCACAGGTTACACTCATATTTGGTGTTCACTAGAGTCCTATCAATGTGGGAAAACATAAAAATGGAAAAGCACTAAACCCAGCAATCACTGGATACCAACCACCGAAGCGTTCATTATATGTACTCAGTAACTACTCATATGCATGAACTCCAAATAGTGTTTTTAAAGGGGATAAATTGAATTCACTTTCCATGCTGTCATTTAAAATTTTTTCTAACTTTTAACCTTTAAACCCATATACAAATAGAAAGGAAACTTGAAAGACTTAAACTCATAAATTAAAATACACCTTATCCCTATCAGTCTTGATTTACTTTATACCTTGTGAATTGTCCTTCATTGTAAAATAAAGTTGCGTACAAAAGTACAAGACTACTATAGACATACTTCTATCTAACAAACTATTATTTTAAACTTTTGTGCCCTTCCTTTCTCTTCCATATGTATGAGAAATTATAGAATATTAAGATTGTTCAGTACCGTCTGGGAAAAGTGACATCTCAGGCATACATTTTTGTGAAAAAACAAGAAAACAAAAAACCAAACAAACAAACAGCAAAACCAAAACCAAACTCCTGGTATTTGTTAGCGATTGAATCTCGGACCCAGACCGGCAGGGAATCTGAATCGTTTATTCAAAGGAGTGAGTTGGTTTTGCACACTTTTCTAAGGCACATAAGTATCTCCTTATGTGGCGTGACCTATCCCGTGTTGCTACATCAGCAACACACTTTCCAAATGTCCTTCTGTAGGGTGATCACTCGCTGTTCACCCGTCCGTCAGCTCCCGCCAGGCTCCTCCTGGTAGGGCTCTGTTGTGTGACACCTCCTCCCCCCAGGGTCCAGTGGAGACAAACCTCTCTGTGCCGCCATGTGCTCCTTTGTGCTGCCATGTGCCTCTGCAGGCAGGTTTTACAGCTCACAAACCAATTCTACCTTATAATTCCCCATTGGTATTCTGAGGAGAAATTCTAAAAATTTAGGGGAAAAGTGTTTTAAATTACTTACCTGTCTCTGCTTGTTTTGTAGAGATCTTGGGAATAGCTCTTCCCCTTTCTATAGAATTTTTTTTTTTTTAAATAATAAGAAAAAGTGTATTTATTTCTAAAACCCCAATGTCCCATACGTTTAAGGATCATTAGTCTATGTTTTATTAAAAGCTTTCTGTGAAGCAAGGAATATGGGCTACTGGGACACTATGACACATTCAGGGTTTCCTGATTGACTTATTAAGGAAAGGTGCTGCAATCAGAGCAATGAAAAACGATCAGACAATCAGAGCACTGCCAACAGAATTAGAAAGGTGACTTTCTGAAGGCAAAACCAAGCTATCAGTGTGAATTTTAAATCTAGTTTTTATACTTACAAATGCTGAGTGCAGCCTTTTGTTTGTTTAACTATGGGTATTTAAGTTTAAAAAGACAATTCTGTAGTTAGGGATAACTTAATCTTGGGTGGGATTGATGTCTTTCAAATAATTCAGTCAGCAAATTTTGGGTTTCATTCATATAACAGGTATTGGATTGGTACAATTGACTTTTTCTTCCGATTCTTTTAACAGCATTCATTTTACTTGACACTGTTACATTAAAAAAATCGGTTGTCTCTGGTAGGATCCTACACATTTAAAAGAAGGTATTAAGCTGACTTGAGAGAAGCAGGATAAATACTACATCAAATCTACGGAATTAGGAGATCAACTGTAACTTTAGACAAACTATGGCCACTGTCATGTCTTAGTGAAAGGAGTTAAGGGAGATAGAGATCTTTTAAGCTTTTTACATATTAAACATAAAAACTACTCTGGAAAAAAATCACCATGTGTTTACAGCCAAAAGCTCAACTCTTGGAATTGTCAGACTTTGGATTGTCCACCAACCTTTATTTTCCTATTTCTGGGCATGCACTATAAGCCTGGTTTTAATTCACTGATCACATACGACCTGCTCCCCACCAGGGATTCCTGCTTCCTGCTGTGCACAATACATAGATAATGCTCCCTGAATAAGGAGCTACTCATAATTTTGTTTCTTTGTTGTTGTTCAGTGTATGGTGCCATGTCACATTTTTAAGTTCTGCTCTAAAGGCAGAATTTTTAATTTCCTCTTGGGCTTTTCTGTGGTGCTCATCACTACAGTGTCTGAGTGCTTTACAAATCTTAATGAATTTATCTTCACAGCACTTCTGTGCACACTGAAGAGGAATTATTATTCTAATTTGACAGAGAGAGAACTGAGAGGGAATAAATTAGAAAATATCCACTATTTTTGACAGTCAAATTGAGATGCTTACAAACTGATTTTTCAGATGGTTTAGATACAAGTTATGCTTTGGTTTAGATGTGATACTGGATACATTCAATGCCTATTGCCTGTGTTGCAGATAGAGATACCAAATGTTTTCAAACCACAGGAAGGGTCTGGGGTTGCAAGAGAGAGGAATACAGAGGTAGTGACCACTTGCCAAAAGTTCTATTTTGGTGATGTAGCTTGAGAGATCCATGAGAGAATGAAGGATACCCTTATATAGGGCATAATTCCATTCCCCTGAATTTTCAGACCACCCCTTCTTTTCATCAAGTTCCTGCTACATCCACTGCTGCACATCTTCTAACTTACGCAGTATTAGTGGAAGGATTATACGGCATCCTACTCTGTATAATTCTGATTTGTCCCTAGAGCAAGACTGTCCAGAGAGCACTGGAAGGGGAACAAATCTTGTGTAAAATAAATTTCCGAATTATAATGCAAAGCCACAAGAGGGATTTATTAAGTTTGGGTAGGAAACATCAATAATGCTTTAAGCTATGTTTTTGCATGTGATCTCCCATGGGGTTTTTTTTAAAGCCTAAGCAACAAAGCAAAGCTGTGGACTGTGTGCCACTATACAGATACTCACCTGGATCATGCTGAGTCTCTATACAGCTCTGAGCTGAGCTGCACCATAGTGTCTTCAAAAACTGACTGATAGTAAAGAGGATTTGTGAAGGTTTTGCTGATAGTCTAGGAACTCTGAGATTTGGGAATTTGTAGTTTTAATCTAATTTCTAAAGAAGATCGTGTCACTGTGAGTTCATGCCCCTTTTGCAAATTTGTTCCTTTCTAGTCCTTTCCCTCCAGTTTATGACAGAACCAGTTTTGTTCCTTTATTCCAAATTTGAGTCCTTGCTTCCTCTAGATGCCCCTTTCTCCCCATTCATCACAGTTCTTATTAGCTTAGTTTGCTGTCCTCTGGAGTCCCTAATCAAGCCTCAGGCTCCACAGGAAGACCTCAGAAAGAATGGCTTTCAGAATACCCTTTGGTGCAGATTTGTCATAGTGCTGGGTCTTAAGTGATACCTGTGTGCTCACAAATCTGTATTTTATACCTCTGTTTGACACATGGCAATTCAAAATACTACTGTTTCTATGCTGTTTCAGCCTAAACCTTTTTCCTCCTACTGTCAAAAAGATGCAAAAAATAAAGATCCATAGCATTATTGACTGAAAAAATTGTGTCTGGCTGTGCCATGAATTCCTTGTGTGTCCTGGATAAGTCATGAAAGTTTGCTGTCACTTTCTACCCCGCAGAAAGAAACAGGGGTAGCAGTATTTTCATTCTTTAATCCACGTATTTCCTTGTCCATGTCTAGGCTGGACATACTTAAGATTATTACTGAGTTTAATTTCACTCTTTTCACAGGGTCAGAGAGTGAAGTTCTTTTGCCCCTTGGCAATGCTATTATAATAGGATCCTGATCTCAGTGAAGGCCTTTGAACTCTATTACAGTTCCAGCAAATAACGGCAAAGTGGCAGGACTTATTATGTAAGACATAAAACATACATGGTGTTTTGTGAAAGATTAATTATAACAAAATTGCCTTTCTATCCTGCACAGATAAAAAAAATGAAATTATTCACCTCAAAGTCTGTTTGATAAGTGTACTAGTTTGAAAACAAACCAGTGGGAGGCACCAAGTCAGAAAAACAATTTAATAGGAAAATCAGATAATAAAGGCAGAAAACACTGGTTCAAACTGACAGAGTCAAGGTACAACCTGACACCCTGTCAGTCAGCGTGGTGGTAGCAGTCTGGTAGAATGGTGGCTGCAGTCCTCCTGAAGCAGTGGTCCTGTAGAAAGGGTCTGCTCTTCCTCAGAAGGTCCAGTGGTGGCTGTGTAGCTCCTGTCCTCTGGGAATCCAGTGGAAAGGTTGTCTCTGGAGCTCAGAATCTCAGATTATATCCAGGATGGAATGCTTGGTTCCTCCCTCTGGGTGGAGCATCTCACAATGGGGTAATGAGTCATGAGGCAGGCGTTGATTAGGCTCATTAACAGAAGGTAGTCTGAGAGGGAGGAGGCAAGGAAACCCTGCCTCACCTGGTTTCGACAGCTCATGAGGATGGTAATAGAATACACTGCAACCCAGGACAATAAGACAGTCATGATATAAGTGGATTTTAAGAATTTATAGCATTTATTTTAGAAGGAGATTATTGTCTTTATTTGAGAAGGAGAACGTATCTGATATTGCCTCTGTGTCATGGTGTTATCTACAGCAGCAGACATGAAAAAATAGGATTGCTGAAGAGCACAAAAATTAAAAATTTGTTCAAAGAAAGCAAATTACTTAGGGGGAAGAAAGAAAAGAGAATAAGATACAGAGGAAAAATTAATCTCTTGGAATAATGTAAATAAGACTTAGGGGTAAACGAAGGGCATAGTAATTAATGCAAGTCAGCGCATATATATATATGTGTATTCTGTCACTGTGTCTTGCAAGCATTCATTACCGATAGATATTACTGCTGAGTTCCTAAATAAAATTCACTGAGAAATCCCACAGTCACCACCGTAGTACCAATTCATTACAGTTTCAAAATGTGAATGATTTTCTGCGGCAATGGGGGACATAATCGCTGCAGCACAAAGGTAAAACACTCTAAATCATTTGGAAGAGGAGAGGACAGGAAGACATGTCAGGGAATTAATGCACATAGTTAAAAGAGGCACTCCGGAATGTTTCATTTTCACTACTGTTTCAATGACGTTTTTGATTTTATTATGCTGGAGGGTGGGAACATGAGTACACCAACCCACACATAGTGAGGATCAATCTATGGAAGATACTTCTTAGTAACCCCCCAGGCTGCAGCAATTCTATCTTACCATCATTGGCTGTGTGGATCTATTCTCCAACATAAGCGGGTAAACTCAATAATCCTGTTACTGTAACAAAGTAGGAGGCAAGAATCCTCTAAAGAAGAAAAAAGACAAAACTAAATAAAATGCATTTTGAGACATTAAAACAGCCTTTAAGAATCTACTTTATTTGATGTTTGGATTTGTGCATAGCTTTTTGTTATTAAATAAGGAAGTGAATAATCATTAGATGAGTTGTAGTTGTTCTAGCATGAAGGACACTTGATAGGATTGTGTCATGTTTCTGCTCAATAGAAGTATCAGGCAATTGCAATTAGGGGAGTCTGTGAGAGAATTTTGTATCTGCAGCATCCTGCATTGAGAATGTGATCAAGCATCTCATTAAAAGCTCGGTAGAGACAGTGGCATGGCTAAGAGCAAATTGATTAAAGTTCAGTCTGGATAGTAATACTGAGATGACAGTGGGGAGAGCAACCAGAGGATGTGGAAAAGATGTGAGCCCTTTTGCTGAGCATGTACCTCCTTCAGCTGCCACTTCATCTGACTTCTGAGTTAGAGGACACCTTACTAGATTTGCTACAGCCTTTACATCATTGTGTAGCTGCATGGATCTGGATGGCATTTTATTTATTTTTATCTCTGGATCAGGGCACAGTGTTACAGTGAACTCCTGAGCTTTGAAGCTGATGAGGAATTAAACTGCAGAGCACAGCATCATATTGTGAACACTTCCCGCAAAGTTTTTGTGCTCAGTTTCTGCTGGTTCCAGATAGAGAGGGCGTGCTGATTTAAGCTGGTAATACAGAGCACTGAAGCTTTAGTAGCATGGGGTCTGACATCTATAAAACAAGAAGTAGGGTGGCTAGAAGGCACTCTTGCCACACAACCATTCAGCTATAAAATGGAAATAATGCTACTCATTTTGGCACTTCTAAATAGAAAGGCTAAATAGAAGGCCCTATGTGTTTTCTGGGTTGGATTTTCTTTATAAACACAGGACTGATCATAACAATTTTTTTCTATGGAGCTACTTGATTATGTCATTCAGTGAGCTCTCCTGTGTCACCTTCATCTGAACAAGATCTGGTTGAACATTCAACAGAATCCCATGGCACTCTACAACATATTGATAAAAAGTCAGACTGGGTTTCAGCTCAGTGAAGATAAGGCTAAGATAGGGGAAACAGTGTGCAAATATATTGAAATATGGTTAAAAAAAGCTGATGCATTTGATGGTAAATTTAATAATCTGTGCTTTTAGTTCTGGATATACTCATATCCTTCCTTGTCTAAATACTGGTATACTAGGGATTAAAGTGAACAATATTAAGGAATAAATCTGGCTGGAAACATAACTTTTTTCCTCTGTGAGTTTTCATTGTAATCAGGTGAGCCTCCATGCTTAGCTTCAGGACTGCCTATATGAAGAAAAAGTTTGAAAACAGGTGTAAGTCTAAAGGAACTGCAGAGATGCTGTCTTAGCAACATTCATGAATAATTTATTCTTTTCCGTATTCCAGTATTTGAGCCAGAAGAAAAATCTCTGTTTTGTTGGAATTTTTTTAAATACCTGATTTCTAAATGTTAATGACAACTTTTTGAATTGTCATTAAAAATACAGCTTTAAAATGTCCATCAAACTATTAGAAAAAATAGAATTACCATTTAAAAAAAAGATACAGTTTAATTTCAAACTAAGATGAAAGAAGGAAATTTCACTGCCCCAGTAATGGAGAAAGAGCTGACTGCTGAGTTAGTGCGATGTTGGGGTCTCCTCCCCTGCCATGGAGCCCTGGGAGAGGGGCCCTGGGGGGGAGACACGGGGTCTCCCTGCCCCTGGTCAGTCTCATTTCCCATTGGTTGGTTTGTGTTCCCTGGGGTGGCCAAGGACCCTCAGGTCCCGTGACTGCGGAGTTCCTGAGCAGAGCCCCGGCCATGTGGCTGGAGAAATAAACATCTCTGAAACATCTACCACGAATCTGTCCATATATACTTCGTTTCCACGGGACTCCTGGTTTGAAATATACTTGTTGCAGTAATCCCCGCTGCAACAAACTGGTGGAGGGATGCGGGCAGGACACCGATCCCTGAGGAAGATTCGTGAGTAAAATAACCACTCTAGACCTCTCTCTTCTCATCTTGGTTTGGATATTCTCTCTGGGCTATGGAAGAATCGTGGGAAAGGGGGCTCTCTGAGCCACAGAAAAAATGTATCTAGAAGTAAAAGGAATCCTTGAACAACAAAACAAAAAAGTAATGCAACCGGGAGATCTAGAACACTTTTTCATCTGGCTTTTCAAAAGGTTCCCCTGTATTTCTCGAGACTTACTTTTTGATATCGAACCTCCTGTATCTTGTGAGGGGTGTTTCTGGGACGAGATATGGGATAAAGTATGGGATCAAAGAGAAGCTTTCTGTGCATACCTTATAATCAGGGAAGCCCTTGAGGAGCATTTGAACGGTCCCATTACCCCTAAAGCAGAGGATCATACTTATCCCGTGGCTGAGGCCGCGCGGCCGCCATCCCGGGAGCACATGACTGCAGCCGTGCCGGCGGAGGTGCCTGCGCTGGATGCGCCCGGCCCCCTCGGGAGCGCGCTCCTTATCGCGGACCCCATCCCTGTCTCGGGGTCCCCGGCCACGCGGCCGCGAGTGAGGGAGCGATGCCGCAGGCGCCGCGGGTGCCGTGGGCCACGAGCAGCCAGGAACGGGGCATCGGCGTGGCAGCCCGCTCTGAGCACACGGCTCGGAGAGCCCTGCGGAGGGAGAAGCGGCGGTTTCCACAGTGACACGAGAAGCCGCGCAGCGCAGCACCGAGCCGGAACGGGGCCGCACCCAAAGCAGCGTGGAGTTTGCGGAGCGGAACCGCTCACAGGGCACGGAGCCAGCGGCGATGGCAACGCGGGGCTGCGCAGAGCCCAGACACGCGCCGGAGCAGCGCCGCTCGGAGAGCGCGGAGCAGCCGCAACGCGGGGGCCCGGCCGAGACGTCGGAGTCGGCGAGGCAGCGGCCACGCAGGACCAGCAGCCACAACAAACACGCAAGCACGTGATAGGAGGAGTTGTAGCCACGAAAGTTACAGGAACTGTGAAATGGTACAATGTCAAAAACAACTATGGATTTATAACACGAGATGATACAGGGGGAGATCTATTCATCCACAGAACTGCCATTAAAAGAAATAACCCTAAAAATTACCTGCAAAGTGTAGGAGATGGGGAGGTCGTACAATTTGATATAGTGCAAGGAAAGAAGGGTTTACAAGCAGCAAATGTTACTGGGCCTGGAGGTATTCCAGTCAAAGGCAGCCGTTATGCACAGAATTATAAACAATATCCATCCCAGCAACTTCCCTACCCACAGCCTACTTCCCCCTTTTACCCTATACCCAATATGAACCCCTTCCTAAGTTTACCCCATCCCCAGTTTATTCCTAGTCCGTTTTTCACCCCATGGCTTCCCTATACAATTCCATTTCCCTACAATTCCTCTCCGATGCCGAAGGGGAGATGAAAAGAGGGAGGGAAGAAATTAAACCCTCTCCTGCCTCAGTTTCCCCACAAAGCATGTCCGGAGAGTTCTGTCTCCCTTCTGTCAGCCCTAAGATGTTCCACAGAATCTGATTGGGCATTTAAAGACTCAGGAGGGTGGCTTGTTTTGTCTTGAAACTGTTCTTGTTATCCAAGTCGTTTTCATTCTCCTTTTATTAAAATAAAACGGGTGCGATGTTGGGGTCTCCTCCCCTGCCATGGAGCCCTGGGAGAGGGGCCCTGGCGGGGAGACACGAGGTTTCCCTGCCCCTGGTCACCTTTGTTTCCCATTGGTTGGTTTGTGTTCCCCGGGGTGGCCAAGGACCCTCAGGTCCCGTGACTGCGGAGTTCCTCGGCAGAGCTTTGGCCATGCGGCTGGAGAAATAAACATCTCTGAAACATCTACCACGAATCTGTCCATATATACTTCGTTTCCATGGGACTCCTGGTTTGAAATATGTTTGTTGCAGTGCATTTTCTCTCCAATACCTGAAACCAGTACCTCAATCTTTACTTGCCTGTCCTGAAAGCACAGCAAAAAGGGGGATCAGTTTGCGCAGCAGTCTCTGGATTCTGCTTTGGAAGCTTCTGAACTTTCCAGGGATGAGGTCCATAATCACTGAGGAAAACCATGAGTCTCTGAGAAACCTGATGGTTCCTGCTGCTGCTGGGAGGGGGCAGGTGAAGGTTGGGAGCTCATGATCCTGACTTCAGTAGAAGATGTCTGCCCCACCTTAGGTCTTACAGCCACAGCACAGGCTCCACCCTCAAAGTGCAAGAGGAGCCAAAAGAAGCCAGATGTTTCTTCAAGTAGTGTTTGGGCCGCCTGGCCCCAAACCATGCAGGACAACCAAGAAGAAATGATTGTAATGGGCAGCTCTGTTTTAAGGACTGAGATAGTGAACGCCTTTCTTGTCTCAGTCCTTACTAGCAAGGCCAAGGTCAGAAAGGAAAGAGAAAATAAAATGTGGAAGATCCTCTTCCTTGGATTTGGTCAGTGAATACTTAAAGCGAAGTGGACCTCCATAAGTCCGTGGGCTGTGGTGGGATGCACCCATGAGTGCTGAGGGCACTAGTGTCACTGCAAGGCCACTCTCAATGACCTTTGATCAATCATGGGGACTGGGAGAAGAGGACCCAGGGATCCCAGTGGGCACCAAATGTTGAATATGCATCAGCAATGTGCCCTTGCAGCAAGGAAGTCCAATGGTATGCTGTGTTATGGACATGTTAGGAGTATTGCCAGCAGGTTGAAGGATAACCCTCTCTACTCAGCACTGCTGAAGCCACACCTGGAGAATGTGTCCAGTGTTGGGCTCCCCAGTACAAGACAGACACGGACATACTGGGAGAGTCCCATGAAGGGTCAGGAATATGATGGACTAGAGCATCTGTCCTAGGGGGAAATGCTGAGAAAGCTGGGACTGTTCATGCTGGACAAGAGAAAGTTCATCTGCAGGGAGGAAGCAAATAGGACAGAGCCAGTGGTGCCCAGTGACAGGAGCAGAGGCGGAGGGCAGGCTGTGAGGGTGACTGAGCACTGCCACAGGTTGCTGAGGGCGGTGGTGGAGTCTCCCTCCTTGGAGGTATACAAAATCCATCTGGATATGGCCCTGTGTAATTAGCTCTTGGTGGCCCTGCTTGAGCAGGGGGAGTTGGATCAGGTGACCTCCAAAGATCCCTCCCAAACTCAGCCATTTTATGGTATGACGAGGAATAAATGAACACTGTATTTTCTGTTTACTTTTTATGACTTATATTTGGTTTATAATCCATTATGGTACATCATGTATGTATAGTATAATAGTTTTTCCTTATGTTAACAAGACACATTTTTCTTGTCTGTTTCTTGGAGGAGAGACCAGTGCATGATAGTGGGTACTACAAAATAATGTCTGATATAGGATGCTCTCCCCTCATCTTGGATAAAATTCAAGACTTTATTCTTTATCAAAAGTTTTTTGGTTCTAAATGTGAACGTTACTAGCACCTAATTTAGGGAAAAGAAAAAAAAGATGAGTCAGCAGTCACATCTTTCAGCTCTTGAACACTTCCCTGGGAGGTGTAACTGGGCTTATGCTAGGTGGATGGGACTGGTTAAACCAGACAATATGAAAAGGTCCAGCTAGATGTGAGGGGAAATTACTGTGATACTGCTATAAAGCTCAGGAAAGGAGCACTTTTTGCAGGAATTCACAGAGGGATGCTAGGACATTTCGGTGCAGGGGAAAAAAGTTTGCAGATTGATGTATGTTTCTTTGAGTTCACGGAGGATGAGTCTGGAGTGACTGACGGGCTAATATTGACTGATTGAAACTGGCTACATTTCACATTTGCTGCAAACAGTGACATTTCTAATGCAATATGGCCATTCTGGCAGTTCTCCATCCTTCCAAAAAAAAAAAATCTTTTGAATGAAGAAGGAATACTTTGTTCTATCATGTAATGTTCTCACATTGATTTTCTTTTCCCTTTAAGATGCAGTGTTCTGGCCATCTGGCTGCCTCACACTTCCTTTGGATCTGTGACTGAAGCAAACAGGGTAGAGTTGTTGAAAAGGCTAATATTATTTAGCACTTTATAGAATCTCAAATACATTCATACTCCAGTTTTTCACTCTTCTGATAAGTTTTGTTGAAAAGAAAAAAAAAAGATGGAATTACTGCATGTGAATTTATCAATGTTTGTTTACTGTGAGTGGAAATTCCAAAATTTCACAGATCAGAGCTGGAGTCTCTGAGTCTCTTTCCAAAAAATGATTTCACACTAAAATCAGACTGCCAAAACTATGCTGAAGAGTATTTAAGCACCTCTTCTGCTTTTTTCTGGGACTAGTTATCTAAAGATAGAAATATGCACTAGCTCTTACTTTGAGAAGGATCTATGTATACTGTGTTCCTAAATCTATAATTGCCCATCTGTTAGTGAAACATGTTGGAATGATGCATGTAAGAGATGAAAAGCTGTTGTCACAATCTATTTGGAAAATGCTGATTGTCCAGAATAGAAATAGAATGTGGTCTATATGTCACATATCCTTCAGATTATTTACAACCTGGAGGCAAAGTTATCTTGAATGCATATGGATTGTTTTCTAATAGGTAAAGCACAAAGCAGCATCTTTTATACATCATGTAAGTGCCGTATATCACTAAATGTCACTAAAATGCTGGGTGACAAACTCAGCTCATGGCAAACAGTATATAACATGTAGGGTGGAAAAACCACATGAATTACTGGTCTGAATGACATGAAATTCATGGGGTTTTTCCACCAGTAGTACAATATGTTTGAAAACTTTGAAAGTCCTAGAGAATAAACTCTTGAACTTGATTCAAGATGAGGGGAGAGCATTCTGTATCATACATTATTTAGTAACGTGACAAGTTTATTTGTGATGAAGCATGAGTTTGGAACTGGATGATTACTTAATTATATTTGATTACCTGTGCGTTAAAACAGAACTCAGTCTCACAAGATACACTTGAGACTTCACAAATGGATTTTTAAATCTTAGTAATTGCCATACTAAGCCACTTAAGCCCAAAACTGTAACTTTCCAAATGTCACGTGACTTGCAGTCTATCACAAGAGAAATTTAAGGTCAATATTGGTGTCAGTTACAGACACCAGCATGCACTGGGCACCTAACATTGATTTCTGTGCATTCTCCTCATAAAGCTCAGCCTTTTCAGTGCTAACCAGCTCGCTGCCCACCAGCTGCCACAGCTCCCTCTGGATCCACGTCACAAACCTTGTGGAAGTGGTGGGTGCTTGATCCAACTCTTTACACACCAAATATAGTCAGAACCTAAAAAGAGATGCAAACTATAAGCACAGCAAGAAAGAACAGAAAAACTGCTGAACTTGCCTTAATTTGTGCTGTAGTTTGATGGTGAAACATATTATATATGCTTGATAGGGAGATGCATGCCTGGATCTCCCTCAGAGAGAAGAGACATCTGATGCTGTCAAATCCCAGGGAGTCTCCAGGAGGCTTTCAAAGAGAACACTCCTAATGAGGGAAGAATAAGATATATCCTGAGGTTTTATGCCCAATTCTTACTCACTTATATCCACGATACTAAGTTTACGGAAGTAATTAATAAAAAGTGTATTAGTGAGTTGCAATTACAATAATCGTATTGCAATGTAACTTAAAGAGTAACTTGAATTAGTCTTTCTTATAGAGTTGCTAACCTGGAAGTTAGCAAAGCTTAGAATCCCCATCCAGTGGAAACTGACTGTTATGTCTGTAATGAGAAAATCTCTTACATAAACGGCACTTGAACTCCGAAGTTTGTGCTGTCCATCTTTCTGAAAAGTTGCCTACACAGGCATTGTGCACACCCAGAGCCTGTAAATTATTTTCCAAGCTGCTTTTAGACTGGTTTAACATTTAATAGAAACTATGATACTTGAAAATTTAAAGCATCTTCTTATTCAATCACATTCAAATGACAAAACCCTTCTTATTAATTAGTATAGCAGAATGAAAGTAGGGTGGAGATGTTGGGATTTCAATCTGGTTTAGTCAAAGACATAGAACTGGGAAAATAAATGATGAATGTGGCTTAAAGACAAATAAAATTTGTTCCATTTAAGCAATTGTAACCTCTAGGTCAATATTTGATATTCATTAACCAGCAGAAATTGCTAAATATATCTTAGATCTGCAGTCCAATATTAGCTTCTACTAAATGCTTCACTTGATAGTTATTATCATCAACATGTAGCAATTGCAAAAGAAAATGGTTGAACTTTAGAAAGCCATTTCAAGTAGGCATCCTTTCCACACAGAGATGTTTTTTTCACATCTGTTTAATTACTCAAATCCACTCTTTATCAAGTTGGCTTAGTGAGAGGAGCTGGATACAAAAGCATTGCTATGTCCTTTGTACCTGCTTGGAGGAATATGTCATCACCTGCCCTCTCACATCAGGGAATGGCTTAGATTCAGGCCAATTAACATACGATATTCAAATGAAGGAATGGGGAAGCTACCCACAAGTTTTAGGACAGAAGAGCCAGTGTGTTCAGAATCTAATCTTTACAAAAGAGTTTGCAAGCAGTTGCATGTTCCTTCTCTTTCTAAAAACATTTGAATCCAGGTGTATCTGTATTTCTAGTTACAAATGGCAAAAATAGACAGGAACACTTTTCATTTAAGCACTGTCAAGATCTCAGTATCTTGACAGAACTTTTTGGTCAATGGTATTAAAAACAGCTGAGATATCCAGCTGGTCATAACTGAGAAATATTCTTTCTAATTCCATGGAAGTTTCCATGGGTTCCTCTAAAAAGATCTAAAAGCAAATTTCCAGTGGCCTAGGAAACTTACAGCTTCTTCAACTCTAGCTTCTTCAAGGCTTGCTCTAGCATAGGCCTATGGAGAGGAAACCTTCCCTAAAATGCAAAGTTATTAACTGTTATACATCATTGTATCTAGACGTTCTACTTTCCTCAAAATCTTTGACAGATGAGCTCTGGCAAACCTTATTGCACTGCTTCAAAATGTCATTTTCCCAGCTATCTAACTGATCTTGTTCTGAAGATTATGCCCAGTAGCTGAGTCGGAAAACAGAAGGAAGTTTTTGAGCTCCGGTTGCTCTGTAAGCCAAATCTTTAATGTAAAATGAGGTTGACAAAGGTGAACTGTATTATAGTCCTGATCTGTGCGCAGCTCACTGTGAAGTATGTAGACTTGGCCATATATGAAAGACTTCTACCAGAATTTTGGTGACAAGCAGCTGCAAGTTAGTAGAATCATAGATGGCCACAATTGTTTGATCATGTGTTTCAGAGCTCCTGGTCTGTTTTCTGTCTCAGAATACTCAGTTTACACGTGAGAGAAACATCTTTATAGTGTATTTCCCACAATTAACAAAGCTCTTTAACGTTGAAATTAAGACTACTTTTACATTGGTCAAGCATTTCAACTGAGGGATGAATAAGTTTAGTGACTGAGCTGCTCTTTTGTCTGAATCAGAGATGAAATACAGCATGCATATAACAAGAAGAATTACTTTTCAGTAATTTTTATTCTAGAAAAATACACTTATCAGAAAAATATCAGTTTTGTACTTTTGACATATATGACAAGCTATAAGAAGAGTCTTTAATTTTATTCTAATCCAAGGCATTCACTCTCCAATTTATTAAAGAAATATCAGAGCATGTACAGAGAGAGCTTTATGTGTAGAGGCTCCTTTTGCACTGATGAAGAGCAAATGAAGATGCTGAGCTGCTTTTATAAGAGACTTAAGAAGAGAACTTATCTAATACCAAGCCACAAAACTGAGAACACAGGCATAACAAACAGCATGCATTTTCCTCTTTATGCTAAATTTATTCATTTCTTGGACCTAAGACAGAGGGATCAGGCAATTCCTAAAAAGGACTGGGAAAATTTAGCTGGAAGGGATTAAGCACTATATTCTGGCTGCCTCTTCATTTTGTCTCAGAAAAGAAAGAGAACTAAAGATGAAGGACACTGGCTACCTGTGATTGCTTAAATTTACTGTGCAATTTTTGTTGGAAGAATGAAATGGAGGGAAGGGCCCAGGTACATTTTGGGGCTTTGATCCTTTTGGGATCATATACATAGAAATGTAAAGACTTCTCAGAGAATGTGTTCTTCTCTCAAATAAGATGCTGAGCATGTCATGGGTAATTTTTTAACATGGTTTTCCTATGCACCGTGTATCCCCAGAAAGGTTACACTGGCAACACACTGGGACTTCAAGGAAAAAAAGTTAGAAATCCACCATACCATAGAGTTTTGTTCAGTATCTGTCACTTCCTGTGGCCACTGAGTCCTTGCAGACCATGGAAACTCTAGAAAGAAAATAGTTCCTGAATGCAATGGTCCTTGAATTCATCACTTTCATCACCGCTCTGCAGAGTGGCTTTTGCTTCTAATCAGTTGTCTCAGTTTTGAAAGACAGGTGTCTGCTAAGGAAGGCAGAAGCCCCCTTGAAGTGGCAGATATAACCCCTTTTCCCTCCAAGTTATTATATTTTGAAATCAAGGGCCTTTAGGCAAAGATGTGGGAAATAGGAATAACAGTCCTTTACTATATATATATATATATATATATATATGTATATGTATATGTATATAACCAGTCAACAAAACAACAATAACCATGGCAGTAACAGCACACACAAACCCAGTCCCAGCCTTCTCGGCTGTCGGGCCCTTTCCCCTCGGGTGCAGTTCCGCTCGCAGCCGGCAGGGGCGCTGGCGGCTCCCGGTGAGCAGGGCAGGTGCGATGGTTCCCCCGCGGCTGCAGGGGGCGCTCCGGAGCGAGCTCGGGAAACACGCGGCACCCGTGCCCTGGGATCCCGGGAAGGGATGGGACAAAGGCTTCACAAACCCCTGGGCAGCCGATCCCGGACTCTCGGGAACAGCAGGCTGGAAACGGCAGGATAGAACGGCAGGCTGGAGCTGCAGGGACAAACGCAAATCCCGGGTGGCAGGCGAGATGTATCCAGATGGGAGAACCCCACGGATGCCCAGGCAGGCAGGGCGAGCAGGGCTACAGCGTAGCGAAAGCTCAAAGCAGCAGCAGCGGGGCAGGGCAGCCACAGCTCGGCCTCCAGCAGGGCAGGAAAAGCGGCTTTTGGGGTCCCAGCGTTCTTTCCAGCAGGAAGAGAAGAACGGCCAGAAAGAAAGAAACAGCAGCTCCTTTCTCTGCAGCTTCTCTCTCCGGACGCTCAGAGCGAACTGCCCCCACACCCAGGTGTAGACAAAGGAGTAGCCAGGCCCGCCCCACTCCCCTTTTTGTCTTTCTTAAGTACAGCTATTTGTCCCCTAGCAACATGCATATGGGAGAAAATTCCTTTAACAGAAAAAAATACTAAGACTAAACTAAAACCCCAACATCAATCCTTTCAATCTGCTCACTACATCTGATCCGACGTAAAATTGAGTAGCCTAGGAGATGTGCGTTATTCATAAATACATTGTTAGTTTGGATGTGTTCATTTCTGAATGTGGTTATTCTACCAGTGAAATGATCTTGTTGCCTCCGGTACAATTTGGTCAAATTATCAACCATACCCTCTTGTCTTTGGCCTTTGAGAAGTCCAGCTCTTCGGTCTCAATCAGCACACGCAAACAAGCTTCCTTCCAAGTCATTCAAAGCTTCTACCAGGTGCCAATTTACTACTCCTGCTCCTTTTTTTTTGTCCTAGTCATAGCTGAGTCAGCCTGAAGTTGGAAGGAAAGTTCTTACTACCTCCCTGGAGAAAAGTGTTGCAGTACAGGTCTAGGGCAACTGGTGTCTTGGTAAATAACTTTCTTTTTTCTCTCTGATACAACAGAGGAAACACTTTGGAATATGTAATGGAGTTTAATGAGTTTGGCAAAATAAAGCCAGTACTGTCCTTCAGTGAGTGTTCACTTTCAAAAATGTTACTATATGTTTATACTCTCCACTATCTGTCTGCTACCATTGCAGATGAGATCCCGAGCTAGTGGACCTTCAGTCTGACTGAGCAGACCTCTGGTGTAACTTCTGTATCAACACAGAAAATGAGAATATTTTTTAATCATGAAACACAAAAAAAGAGACCAGAACTCCACAAAAGTAACTTAAGTCTTCCATATATTACAGCTTCTTTGAAAATTTGGTGCACAAGAAGATGGCACAAGAATAAATTCAAGTGCAAATGAACTGAGGGCATTTTTTTTTCCTTCAAAGATATTCTGGGAATTAATCAGCACTATAGAAATCTAAGTGCAAGTTAAAATCCTGGTTTATTACTCAGTGGTAGATTAAAAATGTGTGTCTTACTATAAGCTGTCTGTTTTCATGCTGCTCATTCCTTTGTCTCCCTGCTGTGTGAAGCCATCTGTTGTGTTAACAGAACTACCTGGGAAAGGAGGACAGCATGTACAGACACTAATCTGAATGCTGAAACTTCTATTTTGCCAAGTTTTTTTTGTCAGATTAGTCCCCGGCTTTTATCCACAGGATGTTCCTACAACTAGTTGTGCTGGCACTAGCAAGGATGGGATGTAGGGGGATTTTATCATGCAGAAGCAGGGCTGAGTCAGTGTGCTGGCTCTGGCTGGGGCAGAGTTAAGAAATGAGGAACAGCTAAGGCAAAAGTAGAATCATACCAGTGCTGAGTGCAGACCTTTATTTTCAGGAAGAAGGAATTTCGGCAAAATATGTGCAGCCTGTGGAATTTCAAGCATACCTCAAGCTCTGATGGTGAAATTGAGTTTATAAGATCTACTGGCTTTTTCTTCTTTCCTCATCTCAGGCATCATTCAGGACAATAAAATGATTAATTTTTCAAGACACCAGCAGTCTTCTTTCACAATACCTTCAATTTAAAAGCTTTGCTCATAGATCTGCTGTGATATGATACATCAGTGCTGGCAGAAATATAAAAGTGATGCCATCTGTTGTTGCATTGGATACAATTCCGTCAACTGGGCCACCAATCTGAATTGTTCACAGCAGAAGCAAGCAGGGTAGCCTGAGCATTCACAGCCTAGATCAGCAATCACTGTGATCCAATAGTTACTCAAGTACCATTCAGTAACTTAGAAGATCTCATAAACACAAGTTAGACAAATAACTTCCACCCTTTTTTAGATTCCAATCTCAAAATTAAATGTGAGTTTGCATCTGGCAGCTGAAAATCAGCCTGAAGGCTTTATGATCAGTGAGAATAATACATGGCAATAATACATGTGAACAACCTAGTTCACATTATTCTATTCCTGTATGTCAAGTTGTAATTTAGTTTTCCATCTCTCTTTCCTGAAAATCCTTTAAAGAAGAACATTCCTGTAGCAATCAAGGTGAAAGTATAAATACCATGATGTAAGATCAAATTTTAAAGAATTAATAAAAAATCTGTGAGCCCAAAAAGATCATGTTTAAACTCAATGACAACACCCCATGTCTTTTGTACCATGCCAGTTCAAAATTGAGAGATAATGATGTAAAAATATTCTTATAATAATCATTGCAATATTGACTGTGATGTTTATTTTGTGTTACATTCAAATCATTTCAACTCTTTTGACCCAAGAAACTAGACAACAGCCTGGAGCATTGCCAGCTCTTCTAATTATGACAAAGAGTGCCGATGCCCTTTCTGCAACTCCATTTATTTTCTTCAAAAGTAGCCTGGCATTTTTTCTTTCCTGTATTAACTCCTGTTTCCCTGAACAGTGGAACAACTGAATAAGAACATTTATTCCATGTTCACTATCTCATGTTATGTCAGCTGTGCCTATATACAAAGTTATTGTCTTAACTATTTTTTTAGTGTTACATTCTGGTCTTCATATAAGTCTTCAGCTTTACCTGAGGCTGTCAAGTTTCATACCATGAACATTAAATGTATCTGGTTTTGTACTCCCAGCCTCTCTTAACAGCATTGGCATCTCTCCCCTCGCCTGGGAGATGCAAAGCCCAAAACTGAAAAACCTGTGACACTGGTGCTGCAGCCAGTGATGGGCACCCCAGTGCAGCCCAAGCTCAGGCTGTCCCTGAAGGCAGATTCTCACTTTTACTGGTTTAGCTATTGGAAAGTAGGTTACAGAGCACTGCTCACTAGGAAGAGAAGAAACATGTTCTTCATGCAGAGGCTGCTGAACTGTGAATTACGTGAGACCCTTGATTAGTGTAAGGAATAATATGATTTTGTGTTGTGTGATCACCAGACCTTGAGGATCATAACTGATTGATTTTTTCACTTTCAGCAGCAGAGAGAAAATTACCAAAAGAGGTGTAATAGTGGAATAGAGAAAATACGCTATCTTCCCCCCTGCACTTAAATTAACCTATGCAAATAACTTTGAACTGACTCTTGAATGCTTTTGCTTCCATTTGTCTCTCACTTAAATGAGATTGAGTGTAAGCAGCTGTTCCATACAATGGAAATAACTTATATCAGTTACTGGCAAATTTGGGGTGAAAACATTTCTAAATTAGCCTTTGCATTTAAAAAATTTAAAGGAGAAACAAATGTTTGTCTGTTGGACATGATGTCTTGCAAAGGGGAAGACATCAATCCAAGTGCCTGTTCAGCATCAGGCAATTGGTGTTTGAACTCTGTGTGGCCTCCTGCCAGGATCAGAATCCTCCAGTTCTGTGGAATATACTGGGGTGGGTTTCCTCCTGCTGAGGCTTTCCAGCTATACATGAAACACCTGCACTTGGGAGCATTTGCAACCTGAAAATTTCGATTTCATTTAGCATTTTACTTTTATAATATTTTTAAAAAATATTTTAAATAGCTTTATCAGAAAAGGCTTTAAAAGGGTTGTACCTGATTAATCACAGCAGAGTAACAAATTGACTCTGTCCAACTCGTGATGGGTGAACCAGCCTACAGGCTGCTCATATCCAGCCTCACATCAAGGGCACCTAAGTGCCTCAGAAACTTGAGAAAATGCTACAGCTGGGGCTGCTATGACAGGGGTGATGCTGCTCAGGTGCCCTTCTACCCTTCAGGATAATATCAGGAAAAAAAACAGCTGCGCAGCAAGGATGATCAGGACTCCAGCCTTCAAGTGCATCCCCTGGGGGATTGCAATCAGGGTGAATACTCATAGTGGCTGCATCTTCACATCCCAAGTATCTTCCCTGGAACAAAGAAAGTTGGGATTCAGTAGTTTTCCCCAAATAATTTGATTTTAACTACATTCAGGTATCCCTGAAAGCCCTAACCTTAGATTTTCATTCGTATTCTTAAATATTCTAGTCAGTGTCTGTCATTTGCTTTTAAATTCTGTCTGATGCATTTTTTGAATTAGTGTACAGAAAAAGAAGGACTGCCTCCATATCTGGAGCTGAAAAGACAGTCTGGCCTGCTACAGGATGTAATGCTGAAATAGAAGGCGAATGGTCTGGTTTCAATCAAATGACATTTTAATTATTTAGTGTGTTTAATCTATTATTGAAAAACTCTCATAATGCAGCTCTAGAAAAGCTTCCTATACTGAACTGATTTTTTTTTTCTGTCATTGTATCAGAGGTTTCCAATATTCTTAATTAATCATGGCTAGATTATCTGCACTATAATATTAACAATATATGAAGCTTCAATATTTCATTTCATCTTAGTAAGAATGGCATACTAGAGCTAGTGAGATGTTCAAAATGGATTAAGGTACAAAACCCAAATAATTAAACATTGATTTATTTTTAAAAGCAGATGATCTTTCTCAGATTACTTCAGCACCTTATACAATTAGAATATTATTATGTAAAACTTAATTTAAAGCTTAATCCTCCCAAACACACTTTGCAGGAAAAAATAAAATCAGTATTTACTGATTGTGATTGCTTAAATTCTTTGAGGATTTGGAGGCCTGTAACTCTGACAAGGTTATTGAAAAGGAAAGTGATAGTTTAAATTCCAGCAAGCATATATTCTCATTCAGTCAAGGTCACTTATCAATCAAATGAATGTCATTTCATAAACACCCCTGAACAACTGTGTTCTATTATCTAAATGGGAAGGAGAGGTGTTAATGGGTGTCTCAGGGATGAAATCAATTTAGCTTGGAGGCACTCAGCTGTTAGAACAGTTGTGAACATGTCTGGCTGCTAATATATGCTGATTAGTATTAATATCACACAATGACTGAAATGCGACTGGCATGACATTTCTAAACCAATGAATGGTGATTACAACTCTCTCTTCTTTATCCTCTTATTTTAGTCATTGCTTCTGGCTGTGTGGACTATCAGGTTTGCAACAGGCACAGCACTGATTTTGAAGATTTGTACCCACAGGCACCTTCTCGTCATGGTGATCCTGTTGGAAGAGGAAAATAAAGAGCGTTTGACCTGTTATTTACTGACAGCAGAAGATCCTGCATGGCTCTCTGAGAAAGTAAGAACCTGCACTAGGGAATTGGAAATAAAAGTTTCTCATAGGTGCTTATGGTGACAACTTAGGTTTAATGTGTTGATGCTGAAAAATGGAAGTAGAGTTTTCAAGTACTGAATAACAGAATATACTGAATAAACTTGTTTTCTCTTTGTGTTTTTTTTCTCCCTAACATGATGTTGATATTATGGAAAAGTTTAGTGCTAGAAGGGAGACAATGTCGATTAAAGTTATCAAAAAACCAATGACAAAACAAAAGTTTTGTTCTCTTTGCAAATGAGTAACTTGTTTACTGTGCCATTTGAGTAAATGAATTCAGAGGGATCAGGAAAAATCAGGAATGTCCAGACTCTTTGCACCATCCTGGTATAATCCAAATACTCCAGTGAAGGCAGCTTTGCAACTTGGGCTGCCTGTCTTAGAAAAGGAATCTCTTCCATAAAACCTATACAGGAGAAGAGATGATTAAACCTGTTCCCGAAAAACTCCCTGCTTTTATTTAAGAGTACTCAGTGATTTCTGAGGAAATAGGCAACAAAAAAATCAGAGTTTGAGGGGAGGAGGGGAGGAAAGGAAAATATTAAGGAGTTAACAAAACAGGCAAAGCTCTTTATTATAATGAAAACAAAAAGAGTTACAGGTAAAATTGGAAGCAGAAGATAGGATTTCAAGATCCTACAAAGAAAATGGGATCCTGAGTGAAGATAGGTTTTCAGATCTCTTTATCCCAGCTTGATAATGCAAGTATTTTAAGTCTGGGTCACAGAGTAACAAATTGTTGAAGAAGATTACAAACAATTCCATTTTTATACATATAGTCCTTATATGGGAAAATAACAAAGTATACCTAATTTGTGTGTAAGAGGAAACAACTTCCAAAATCTAACTCGTTATAAAATTGTTTTTAAACTTTATATTGAACTAAACTGTGTCATATAGCTTAATTTAAAATGGATTAATTATAGACTTTATTCTAAAAAAAAAAAAAAAAAAAAAAGGACAAACTGAAACAATTCAAAATTGCAGTATCTATTATATTGTCTTGAATATTGTGTCAGCCAAGGTCAAGCTGGAAAACATGTTGTGATGCCTCAAAACTCCAATTGTTAAGCATCAATTCTAACCATGTACCTCCCACCATAGAGGAATGAGGGAAAGTTATATTTCTTTGATGCTGGAATGCCACCAGGGAACATTTAGGGCAATATGATCCATCACATTACCCTGGATGAAATATACCTTTTCTGTTGTCTACTTGTCATACTGGGAAGAATAGACAATTTGGAGATAAAAAATGACACGGGACATAAACAAAAAGAAAAAGCACTTTCAGCATATCTGTGTGAGAAAACAAGATCTCTGTTAACTGCTAGGAGTCAGTCTGTAAACTGTATAGAACACAGGAATAATTGCAGTTGGGTTCTCGTGGAAATAATCTTCTCTTCTATATTTTAAACAATTTTTTTTTCTTAGACCGAGGTGGTTTGCACATGCATTCATTGCACTCCATAGAAGGTCAAAGTCTTTGCACCTCAGAATTTTTTAAATCAATCCAGCAATTTTGTATTTATATTCAGACAGATACACTGACTGGCTTGTTACTGATACAAAACCATGGGCTAACCAAGACTACAGCATGTGGATTTCATTTGTAAATAATTATAGCTACTGGGTTTTTTTGCTTAATGTAATCCAGATGACATAAATATTGCAAATTAATTTAAACACTAAACTAAAGTTAAGATACAGATTTAAGGTAATAGTGTAGGTAATTCAGTTCTAATTCTTATTCCAAAGAAGTGAGTATTCCTTTACTGTCATTGTTTTTACAGTAAAACTGTAGGTAGAGCTTGTGAAAGAAATAGAAAACAGAACACAGAAGGAGATTTTAAAAAAACCACAAAAAACAAAGAAAAGGAAAGCTTAAAAAATTTTTTTAAAAGGAGGATTCAATGCAGAAAAAACCAGCCTTATACTCTTGTGCCAGTATGGTAATTGTTAGTAACCTAATTAAGGCATTATAAGATTTAAAAAATAACATTTTCAAAGGTAAGTAAGTAAATTGTGAGAAAGGATAGAAATAAAACTCACTTGGTTCAGAATTATTCTACTTTCATAATGGAATTTTGGATCATACAGAAGATCAAGATTATACTATTAATGATGTTCAAAATAATTTAAAAATATGGATTATGCTCTAGTATGTCTTTTGAGACAACATGAAGACTTTGAAACTTGTTTGTCATGATTTGATTCAGGAGTAGAACTGGACAACTTTTTATTTGAACTACTTCATCTGTGCCCTAACTCACTCATGCATTGCAAAATAGATAATATTGTTCATAACAGCATTCCTGAGTAACAAAAAAAAAAAGAAAAAAATTTTATATATATATATACATATTTCAAGTTGCTGATCTTATAAAAATTAGAAGAAACAAGCAATTTAATGAAGTTACAGGCCTGGGGAGTTTTCTTCCCTCTTATTTTGAAAACAATTTTTAAAATATTTTTTGTTTCCTCTATTTCTATTTTCAAAGTTATAACTGGAAATCAATAAAGCAATTTAAGCTAGTCAGAAATTTTACTTTTTTATATGTATTTAAAATGATGCAGCTCTTAAAAAATCCTTTAAAAAAGGTTTTTAAAAAGGTAGTCTGATTTTGGTTTTTTGAAGCAAACAGAAATGATAAACCCTTCAGCCAGAGTAAACACATGCTCTTTAGGAAGGACTTGTAAAGATGTATTCTTGAAAAATGTAATTTTTTAGCCTTATTGTAGTATTCAAAACAATATGTATTTTTAAGAATACAAAATAATGGGGTTGTTTTGGAGAACAGAGATGGATGAGTGAGAATCATTTGGTCAAGAGGGTGCCTTTTAGCATGGCAGAGACCTGAGACAAGGAAAACTTTCACTGCTCTTTTGAAAACCCTCTGTATCTTCTCCAAGGAGACCAGTATGAACATAGAGCAGTTCCTTTTCCTCTTGAGAAAACCTGAGGGATGCAGCAGCCATACCTGTGAGCACCGGTTGAGTGAAAAAACAGCCCTGGGCAGAAACATCTTCATCCTGGGGCAACCCTATTTCATGTTGCACCAAAGTTTTGCCTTTAAAACTTTCAGTAGCTGTTCTGTGAAAGAGATTCAGGATGGAGAGAGCTTAACCTGCCCTGTGGTATTCATGGCCTCGAGTCTGACTTGGGAACATGTGCCATCTCAAGCACAGCAAATACCCCAGTTCATGAAATAGCAATGCCCAAATCAAGGCCTTAACCTGCATCACTGTACTTGTTCAGTGCTCTCTCATGGAAACCACAAAGCTTTGTTCTTGCAGTAAATGATGACCAGGGCAGCATGTGCTTTTCCTCTAAGCATTCACAGCCGTGGAGGAGTGGATGCCCTCCTAACTCTATTGATGCTGCCCCTCTGCAGTGCTACTGAACCGAGTTCTGTTGCATTACTCTAGCCCATGCCCCATATATTTTCCTATCTTATGACACATAAGAAATATTTCTTTGAATTAGTGTGTGCTAGTCTGTTTTTTCAATGAAATTGTTGTCATACGAACAGTCCCACCTGAAATGGAGGTGTGTAAAATATTAATGATGTAGGCTGAGACAAAAAAAGCCAACAATCTAGGAAACATTTTATTTCCAAACTTATTTCTCTAAGATTAAACAAGATTGGACTCTGCACTTTCTTTGGTAGAAGACTTTAAAAGAAAGGTTTACTCAAAAGAAAAGCTATCTAATTTGTCTTACAAAAATAACTAATTTTTTGTACTACTGTTTAGCATTGTCTCTGCCCCATGATGTTGACTGGAATCTTACTAACCTGATTTCTGCAATATCTATTGGGATGTTAATGCAATGAAACATGAGCAAGTGAAATCTTAGTAGTTAAAGAGGTAATATCAGTTTTAATTTCAGAGATTCTTCTTCCATTTTCTTGACAGAATGATATTGCACAGAATAGTTTTTCCACAAAGATCTTACATACAGTACCTCTAATCCAAACACTAAAATATCACTTATGTGCAGCTTATCATTGAAAGAAAGGAATGTCCACAAATATGAACACAACAAAGAAACAAAAAAAGCCAGAAATTAAAGTAGTGGCATGGTAGTTGGATTTACGAACATTCAGCATAATATATAAGATGCTAACTGGATAACTGGGATGGATCAAGAAATCCTTTGGTATCCCTATCACCTAAAAAACCTGGTTTTGTAGGATCAAGAGACAATTTAGGATTGTACTGTAGAGAAGAGGCAATACATAAATGTGCTTTCTACCTGTGCCTCATCACTTCTTAGTAGTGGCAAGCAAGGTTGTAAGTTTATACGCAAGTTACTGACAACGTTCTTTATGTATTTTTTTCAGCTTTTTGTGATGATAGCTTAACCTTCAATGTCTTGAAAGGAATAACCAGAACAAACCAGTTTTGTAAATTAATCATTGTTCTTGCCTTTGTGTTTGTCCAGGTACAAATACTGTAGAAGGGTGGCAATGACCAAGCTGAACCACAACACCACACAACTTTCTAAGACCTGCTGGATACAGACTTTTGGCTGTTACAATTTTTACTGTGACAAAAAGCCATCACATAAAAGAGATGCACATTGTTTCCATTCTGGCCATAAGCAGAATATCACTGACAAATTTTGTCCAAATAGTACATGCTGAGGAACAGAATTTCACTATATTTTCTAAAAGTGAAGGAGAAAAGACAATTTAAACCTGCCATAGGTCTTAAACTGGTGTCTCCTAAGGCTTCCAAAGTCTGCAGGTAGAAAAACCTGGTCTGTTGCACTGTGCCCTAAAGCAACGCAGCAATGCTGGAACTGTGTTTAATTAACCTCCTGATAAACCTGAAATGTCAGGAAGGAATAGCACTAGACTTCAGATGCTTTTTTAACTTAGTTGCTATGGGTAGTACTATTTTTTTCTAGAATTCAAGCCAATGGCTCTAAAAATTGACTAGACAGCAAAGTATAGTTACATTTAGAAATAGATAGTATTAGAGAGTATAATTTAAAAATTACATAATACATTTAAAACCCAAGATTTTGCCAGGAGGGAATTTTAATTTTGCCTATATTGTCAACCTAGTGGGTTGGGCAGAACCAAATATGTGAAATTACTTTTCTGCTCTTCAATTTTAAGAGAGGTTTATTTGTAAGTACTTGCTTTTTCCTACTATGGAGCTTTCTCCTCCTGTACATGCCTGGAAAAAAAATTAATTCATATGAATGTAGTAAAGAGAAGAGTTCATGTGTGGTAATTTTAATCTTAATGTTTTACTTATGTGACATAATTTTTGCTACTCAAAGTTAGATCTGGATATTATGCAAAAATATTAATCAGCATTTTTCTAGATAGCTTAGTAAAACCAGATGAGAGGCAAAAGTAAAGGTTAGAAATTAAAATGCCCTCTATGAATATCTGCCTGGCTAGGCATATATTAGTTGTCATATATTGATCTTGCATGTGTGCATCAGAAAATAGAGAATATTAATTTCTATATTTTAATTACTTGTGGTTAAATTTACATTCCCATATGCAAGAAAATTGATTTTTTCATTAAAAAAATATTTTTTTGACTCAAATCCAGGAACTCAATGAACAGGGAGGCATATGTATAGCTCCCACATTTGTCTTTTATTATTGATGAATTATCTTACTCATGTTCAAACAAATTTGTTTTGGGAGGCTCAAGTTTAACACAAACTCACCCTCTCAGTAAATGTTTCACTGTAAGGACTTACAAGGCTGCTTACCTCCTCCTCCACCCACCCTCCTAATCTTAAAAAACCCCAAATCCTAGCTGTGTTTTACCAGCATTTTCCTCCATCTTAAAGTACTCTAGCATTCACATTATCTTCTGTTACTTCCCAAAACTAACTACTGCAGAGATGAATGGTCCAGTGGTCGAGGTGATGCATGAGGAAGAAGTGTCTGCATCGAAATAACCCATGGAATTCTGCACGACTTCTTGGGAAATGTGCGTAACTCTTCGGAGTCTTCCAGAACATGGAGAACACACCTCTACCTTCAAGCCTCAATGTAATGGATGAGGATACAGATTTAGTTTGAGAGAAATCTCTACTGCCTATGAAAACATAAGATTATGGATTTTGCTTCCCAACTATTTTACTCTATTAGCTGCCAGCGATGAAGAATATTAGAGCTGGCTCTGAATGGTGCCAGTTTGGTCTCACTTAGCAATAAAAGAACAGGAAAATACTGTTTCTGAGATAACTGCTTAGTTCTGGTTCCAGGAGGCTTCAGTAGTTTTGGACTAGACTGACAGTGCCTTCAGAGCCCTGTGTGCATGTTTATCACTTTCCCCAGGGTTAATGCAGTGACACTGATGTAAGTCTGATTGTTATCAAACTTCAGTTGAGCTGCAGTATTCAAGTATCATGCTTAAGAGAAAAAGTGGTAGGAATGAGTTATTATGTATCCACTATCTCCTCAAAGCAGAGCAGTGTGGTTTAATATGTGTTCAAAACCTTGTTAAAAATAGCAATTCCTTGCCAAGTTTTGCAGAACTTCATTCATTTCACAGGTTTACTTGCACGTAATCTTCTCTTGCCTCCTTGCCTCTAGAGAAAAAAAATTAAAGACTTAAATTCATAAAAGTCTTTGAAATCTGAATTACTTTTCAGTCATAAACCCTGACATTGACTGAGTTTTCCACTTAGAAAATCCTGCAGTATAATTGCACTGAGCATGAGTGACACAAAAGGGGGAGTAAGCCACATAGAACGTATCAGTTTATTGTGCAATGTAATAGCAAGAACTGATGGTGCCTGAGGACTTCTGGAGTCACCAGGGGAAGACCCTGTGATTTCAGACAGCAAGTGGTATCTGGCGACTGTGGCAGTTTGTGATTATATACCATGCATCTTCAATAGCATGCCTTTGTATTAAACACCAAGGCAATTACAAAGGCTGCAGTAAGTGACCCTTGACAGTTCTTACAGGGTACCGAAACATTAGGAAAATAGAACTTGATGGGATGAGTACAGAAGCAGGAGGCACACAGTGCCAGTGTTTGCTCACAGGTTTTTTGCGTTTTCAGTTAACTTTCTGAAAACTTTTGTGGTGTTCTCTGCAAGACAAATGGAAGGGGGTGGTTGATTAGCCGAGGGCACAAATTAATGTGAAAATACAGCTGCTATGTTCAGTTTGGGATTTTGAAATAACTCCATCTTAGCTTGTATGGCAAAGAGATCCTGACTATGCATTCCTTAGTTCAAGAAGTCACTATACTGTCTGCAGGCCTTTCTACGGGCAAGTTACTTCTCTCCAGTTTATCTTTCATGTATTGCCTACGTTTGTGTGGGTTACCCTCTGTCACCTAAAATATTTCATCAGTGAGATTAATGGAATGAGCCCCTAGTCTTTCTTTGTATCTTGAAGTACACCCATAGGGTGTACTTCACCCTAGAAGTCTGGTGATTGCTGGTGATACAAGTCATGTTGATTACAAAAAGCTAAACAGCTTTTTGCTCTACATTTCATCTTCTCATTTTTATCTCAGTTATTTTTTCTTGCACTATATACACTATCAAATTTTAAAGAGATTAACAACATATGAGAATACTACTAGCTCTTTTGTGATTGTTTTCTAAGAATTTGTAAATATCTCATGATATATGTCGGTAGGAACTATCACTCACAAATCCCTTTCAATACTCAAAATATAATGGATACCTGCCTTTTTTTTCCCTCTCTCAGCGAATTAATTCCTGAGAGAATGAGTTAAACTGAAAAAACCTTTAAAAAGTGAGATATAAAGAATGCAGTTCTTCTACACTTTACATTTTAGCAGCAGGTGGATATCTGTTCTGCGTCCCTTGAGACCAAGCAAATGAGTAGGGGGAAAAAAATACCCACAATACTTTTTATGGGACATATTGCTCCGACTGGTTGAGTTAGAATTACAATTCCTAGTGAGATAAATGGGTCCTGTATTTAAAATGTCTTAGTTACCACCTGTTTGACAATAACTTTCTTAAAATTGGCAGATTTGTAGAGCTCCCTTTGGTTTTGCTATGTTTATGCTCTGTCTTTGAAATTTGAACTCAAGCCTTACAGCTACAGGAGGCATTTGACTCTGTCCTCCAAAAATTTCCACATTAAAAGTAATTTTGAAACAATCCCACCCCCTGGGTCGTGACCAGAAGGAGTGAGAAAGAGAACTGGTGTTTAGGCCTGACCTAAGAGCAAAGAAATGACCTTCCTTCCATTGCAGATAAGCAGTGTGCAGTCATGCCTTGCTGCCTTCAGCTGCTTCCCACTGGGGCTGCATTTAAAAGTAACCTGTGTGCAAAGATAGTTTCTCTGAAGAGTAGACTGACAAAAGAGGTTGCTAAAAATAGGAAGGAAAAGTGAAAAGCAAGAAAACAAAACTCTAACATCTGCTTTAACTTCTGGGAGCATTTATTAAACACATATACCCTGAAGTCTGAATATGAAAGGAGTTCTCCAGTGTGATGAAGGTGTGCTGAGAGCAACAGAAACCCCTGGCGACTACAGAAAGCACAGCCACTAGTCCTCTGGTGAAACAAGAGTACAAACAGATCTGCTTCATAGTTTCAGCAGAGCTTCTGTGTGCAAGGGATGCCCTTGCACCTCCAGTGATCCCCCATACATATACTTTCCCTCTTATCTTGCTCTTGGGAGAAGAGAGACATTCTGGCTTAAGATCCCTTTTTATTGTTTGCAGAGAGGGGAGTGCTTCAGCAGATAAGGGAAGCCAGCCAACATGCTCAGGAACTGTTGTGCCAGCCAGGCTGCTAAGCATGGGGACTGCCAGATTTTATATATTTTTTTGTGTTCAGTTTTCTTTCGTTGAAGAAAGCCTACTCAAAAAGACATGGATCTTTAAAAAAAACCCCACCACTCACCACCACACAATAACTGTAACTTTATTTAACACAGTTTTCTTGTTTCACATGTAACATAATGAAGGGAAGCTAACACAGCTGTGGATGGAAACATGTTGCAAGATGTCCACACTAGATTATCACCTCGGCTGTACACAAAGGCTGTAACATGTTAGCTGTCAGGTGGTTTTGCAGATCAAGGTTTCCTGCGTGTCCTAGGTTGCAGTGTATTCTATTACCATCCCCATCAGCCGTTGAAATCAGGTGGGGCAGTGTTTCCTTGCCTCCTCCCCCCAGACTATCTTGCTGTTAATGGCCCATCATTGTCCTGCCGCATGACTCATAGATAACTCCCTCTGGACTATCATCTGTTAATGAGCCTAATCAACACCTGGCCTCATGACTCATTACCCCATTGTGAGATGCTCCACCCAGAGGGAGGAACCAAGCATCCCAGCGTGGATATAAGCTGAGGCTGAAAAGCAGAGAGGAGACCTTTCCACTGGATTTCCAGAGGACAGGAGCTACACAGTCACCACTGGACCTTCTGAGGAAGAGCAGACCCTCTTTTCTACAGGATCACCGCTTCAGAGGACTGCAGCCACCATTCTAGCAGACTGCTACCACCACCCTGCCTAACAGGGACTCAGGTTGTATCTTGACTCTGTCAGTTTGAACCAGTGTTTTCTTTTAGTTGTTTTTTCTTTCCTTTTCTTTAAACTTCCCCATTAAATTGTTATTCTGACTTGGTGCCTCCCACTGGTTTGTTTTCAAACTAGTACATAATTTGGCGCCCAAAGTGGGGCAGCTCTGAGAGAAAGTCAGAATTACAATTTTGTGTTAACAGAAACCTATTCACCATGGTGCTCAGCTTGTCTACGTGGGTACTGTATCTTGCTCTCTATATTTTTCCTCACATGGGGAACTACCTGCCTGTAGTATTACTCCTGTTAAAACCAGGGAATGGTATGAGAATTGCTTTAATGGTTTATTATGTCTACAGCATAATTACCTGCGAGGCGATGAATACCATTCGGAGTATATACTCAGTTTTGTTTGGCTGTCCTAGTCTGGGCTCCTGTGTCTGGGATCTCCTCAACAATCGCACCCAGCCCCTGGTGGGAGGAGTAGAGAGTGGTTTCTTCCAGCCTTTCAGGCCAGGCACAGCAGTTTTTGAAAATATTGAATTCCCTCTGGATGTCAAAGACGGCATAAACTTGCTGTCAGTTCTGCTTTGTCTTCTCTGTACAGCCTGCACCATGTACACCATGCTTAGGATCAGAGCCATGGCACAGCATCCTCAGGATGAGGGAGGGAAAAAGAGCAGAGCAACAAACATCATGCCTACGCAGACTGACATAGAGGAGAAAGGAACCAAATGCAAAGCAACAGCGTCCATGTCTACTCAGACTGTCACCGAGGAGAAAGAACTCAGATGCAAGACAACGGCATCCATGTCTACACAGACTGACACAGAGGAGAAAGAAACCAAATGCAAAGCAACAGCGTCCATGTCTACGCAGACTGACACAGAGGAGAAAGAAACCAAATGCAAAGCAACAGCGTCCATGTCCACGCAGACTGACACCGAGGAGAAGGGAACCAAAAGCACTCTCAGTGTCCCCATGCAAACCGTCACCGAACCAGAACAGCCTAAACCAATTGCAGTTGCCCCCGTTCAGAAGAAGAAATCAAAAAGCAAATCAGCCCGCATTGTGACTGACGAGGATGCAGCAGGACCTTCGCACCCAGCAGAAGAGGCAGAGCCAGAGATCATCACTCGGTCGCTATCCCTGGGTGAGCTGCGTGACCTGCGGAGGGAATTCACCCGCCAGACGAACGAGTCTATCCTGACCTGGCTGCTCCGCATCTGGGACGCTGCAGCCAATGACACCATTCTGGACGGAAGTGAGGCCAGGCAGCTGGGATCTCTGTCCCGGGTTGTGGTCATTGACCAGGGGATCGGGAGAACCCAAGAAACTCTCAGCCTCTGGCGGCGACTGCTTACAAGTGTAAGGGACAGGTACCTTTGTAAAGAAGACCTCCAGGTGCACCAAGGGAAATGGAGCACAATGGAACAAGGTATCCGGTGCCTGAGGGAATTGGCTGTGCTGGAGATCATTTTCTCAGAAGACGAGAGATTTCCTAAGAGCCCAGATGGTGTCCAGTGCACGTCACAGATGTGGTTGAGGTTCGCACGCCTTGGACCAGAGATATACTCCTGTTACCTGGCAACGCTGCAATGGAGGGAAGGCGAGGACAGGGTGGGTGTCTTGGTGAACAAACTGAGGATTTACGAGGACACCGTCACAGCCCCGTTTCGCACCCATGTCTCATCTGTGGAAACAAGTCTTTTGGCTGAGCAAGTCTGGAGCTTGATTGAAGAAGGCCATCAGAAACTGAAAAAGGAACTTAAGGAAGAGATTTACCCGATCTCGCCAGAACCAACAAGAGTCTCTGCCATTAGGAGCTGGCGTCCCCCAACCAGGGAGAGAGGATACACCCCACGAGGTAACCTCTGGTTTTTCCTTCAGGAACATGGAGAAGACATGAGTAAGTGGGATGGAAAACCCACCTCCTCCTTAGCAGCTCGGGTACGTGAACTAAAAAGAGGGACAACTACCACAAGAAGCGCATCTAGAGTCAATATTGCTCCGGTCTCTCGCACACAGAACTCCAGACGGTACCGGAATGATAATATGACCGATCCTCTTGAAGGGACCTCAGGAACGTATTCACCGGAAGGGAGCAACATGCAACATGACCAGGAATAGAGGGGCCCTGCCTCTAGCCAGGTAGAGGAAAGGGAGAATCGGGTCTTTTGGACTGTGTGGGTCCGATGGCCTGGCACATCTGACCCACAAAAATACACGGCTTTGGTTGACACCGGTGCTCAATGTACTCTGATGCCATCAAGGTATGTGGGAGCAGAACCCATTTCTATTTCTGGGGTGACAGGAGGATCCCAGCAGCTGACTGTACTGGAAGCTGAAGTGAGTTTAACTGGGAACGAGTGGCAGAAACACCCCATCGTGACGGGCCCGGAGGCCCCGTGCATTCTCGGCATAGACTATCTCAGAAATGGGTATTTCAAGGACCCAAAAGGACATCGTTGGGCTTTTGGGATAGCTGCTGTGGAGACAGAAGATATCAGACAACTGAGTACATTGCCTGGCCTCTCAGATGACCCCTCTGCTGTGGGACTGCTGAGAGTTGAAGAACAACAGGTGCCAATCGCCACAGCAACAGTGCACCGTCGGCAATACCGCACCGACAGAGACTCTGTGGTTCCCATCCATGAGATGATTCGCAAACTGGAGAGCCAAGGGGTGGTCAGCAAGGCCCATTCACCTTTCAACAGCCCTATATGGCCAGTGCGTAAGTCCAGTGGAGAATGGAGGCTGACGGTGGACTACCGTGGCCTGAATGAGGTCACACCACCATTGAGCGCCGCTGTGCCGGACATGTTGGAACTTCAGTACGAGCTGGAGTCCAAAGCAGCGAAGTGGTACTCTACTATTGACATTGCCAATGCCTTCTTCTCCATTCCTTTGGCAGCAGAATGCAGGCCCCAGTTTGCTTTTACCTGGAGGGTGTGCAATACACCTGGAATCGACTGCCCCAGGGGTGGAAGCACAGTCCCACCATTTGCCACGGACTGATCCAGACTGCATTGGAAAAGGGTGAGGCTCCAGAACATCTGCAATACATCGATGACATCATTGTGTGGGGAAACACAGCAAAGGAAGTGTTTGAGAAAGGAGAGAAAATCATCCAGATTCTCCTGGAAGCTGGCTTTGCCATCAAAAGGAGCAAAGTCAAGGGACCTGCTCAAGAGATCCAGTTCCTGGGAGTAAAGTGGCAAGATGGACGGCGTCAGATTCCCACTGAGGTCATCAATAAGATCACTGCGATGTCTCCACCGACCAACAAGAAGGAAACACAAGCTTTCCTAGGCGCCATAGGTTTCTGGAGGATGCACATTCCCAAGTACAGCCAGATCGTGAGTCCTCTCTACCTGGTTACCCGCAAGAAGAATGATTTCCACTGGGGCCCTGAACAGCAGCAAGCCTTCGCCCAGATCAAGCAGGAAATCGCTCATGCGGTAGCCCTTGGCCCAGTCAGAACAGGACCAGAGGTGAAGAACGTGCTCTACTCTGCAGCCGGGAACAATGGTCTGTCCTGGAGCCTCTGGCAGAAGGTGCCTGGTGAGACTCGTGGCCGACCACTGGGATTCTGGAGCCGAAGCTACAGAGGGTCTGAAGCCAACTACACTCCCACAGAGAAGGAAATCTTGGCAGCCTATGAAGGAGTCCAAGCTGCCTCTGAGGTAATTGGCACTGAAGCACAGTTGCTTCTGGCACCCCGACTACCGGTGCTGGGTTGGATGTTCAAGGGAAAGGTTCCTTCCACGCATCACGCCACCGACACCACATGGAGCAAATGGATCGCCCTCATCACACAGCGTGCCCGTATTGGAAACCCGAATCGCCCTGGGATTCTAGAAATTATAACAAACTGGCCTGAAGGTGAGATTTTTGGATTATCTTCTGAAGAAGAGGAAGAGCAAGTGACTCGTGCTGAGGAAGCCCCACCATATAATGAGCTACCGGAGACTGAAAGACGTTATGCCCTCTTCACTGATGGTTCCTGCCGAATTGTAGGCGCTAACCGAAAGTGGAAAGCTGCAGTATAGAGCCCCACACGACGAGTTGCACAAGCTACCGAGGGACAAGGTGGATCGAGTCAGGTTGCAGAGCTTAAAGCCGTCCAGCTGGCTTTGGATATTGCTGAACGAGAGAAGTGGCCGAGGCTCTATCTCTACACCGACTCGTGGATGGTAGCTAATGCTCTGTGGGGATGGCTGGATCGCTGGAGAAAGGCCAACTGGCAGCGCAGAGGGAAACCCATCTGGGCCGCTGAGATTTGGCAGGACATCGCCGCCCGAGTAGAGAAGCTGACCGTGAAGGTTCGACACGTGGATGCGCACGTACCCAAGAGTCGGGCTAATGAAGAGCATCGCAACAACGAGCAGGTGGACCGAGCTGCCAAGGTGAAAGTATCTCAGGTGGATCTGGACTGGCAGCACAAGGGAGAATTATTCCTAGCTCGTTGGGCCCATGATGCCTCTGGTCATCAGGGGAGAGATGCAACATACCGATGGGCCCGTGACCGAGGGGTGGACCTTTCCATGGACAGCATCTCACAGGTCATCCACAGTTGTGAGACCTGTGCTGCAATCAAACAGGCCAAGCGGGTGAAGCCTCTGTGGTATGGTGGACGATGGTCAAAGTACAGGTATGGGGAAGCCTGGCAGGTTGATTACATCACCCTTCCCCAAACCCGCCAAGGCAAGCGCTACGTGTTGACCATGGTTGAAGCGACAACTGGATGGCTGGAGACCTACCCTGTGCCTCATGCTACAGCCCGGAACACCATCCTGGGCCTGGAAAAGCAAGTCCTGTGGAGACATGGCACCCCTGACAGGATCGAGTCGGACAACGGGACTCATTTTAAGAACAGCCTCATCAACACCTGGGCCAGAGAACACGGTATTGAATGGATATATCATATTCCTTATCATGCACCAGCTGCCGGAAAAGTTGAACGCTGCAATGGACTACTTAAAACCACCCTGAAGGCACTTGGTGGGGGGACCTTCAAAAATTGGGAAGTGAACTTAGCAAAGGCCACCTGGATGGTCAATACCCGAGGGTCCATCAATCGAGCTGGTCCCGCCGAGTCTGAACCCTTGCACACAGTGGATGGAGATAGAGTCCCTGCGGTACACCTGAGGGGTATTTTAGGAAAGACTGTTTGGATCAATCCCACCTCAGGCAAAGGCAAACCCATCCGTGGGATTGTCTTTGCTCAAGGACCTGGTTGCACTTGGTGGGTAATGCAAAAAGATGGGGAAACCCATTGTGTACCGCAAGGAGACCTAATCTTAGGTGAGAACGGTGCGTAGGGTTTCATTGTATATATATATATATATGTACACATATGTGTGTGTAGAGTTTAAAGAAGGTATTGATTTGGGATGATGTAGATGGTAATAGAATAAGGGGTGGATAATGTCCTGGGTTGCAGTGTATTCTATTACCATCCCCATCAGCCGTTGAAATCAGGTGGGGCAGTGTTTCCTTGCCTCCTCCCCCCAGACTATCTTGCTGTTAATGGCCCATCATTGTCCTGCCGCATGACTCACAGATAACTCCCTCTGGACTATCATCTGTTAATGAGCCCAATCAACACCTGGCCTTATGACTCATTACCCCATTGTGAGATGCTCCACCCAGAGGGAGGAACCAAGCATCCCAGCGTGGATATAAGCTGAGGCTGAAAAGCAGAGAGGAGACCTTTCCACTGGATTTCCAGAGGACAGGAGCTACACAGTCACCACTGGACCTTCTGAGGAAGAGCAGACCCTCTTTTCTACAGGATCACCGCTTCAGAGGACTGCAGCCATAATTCTAGCAGACTGCTACCACCACCCTGCCTAACAGGGACTCAGGTTGTATCTTGACTCTGTCAGTTTGAACCAGTGTTTTCTTTTAGTTGTTTTTTCTTTCCTTTTCTTTAAACTTCCCCATTAAATTGTTATTCTGACTTGGTGCCTCCCACTGGTTTGTTTTCAAACTAGTACACTGCGGTTTTCTTTTCTTGTGTGTTCTGCTTCTATGACCTTTTAGGGACACATCTGCATTTTAAATACTTCATGACAGATAAAGTTTAAAAATAACAGTTCAAACCAATTTTTTATGAAGTAACATTCACAGCTCAGTTTCGGAAAATCATTCCCCTGTCACTTCACTTAAAAATGCTGAACTGTTTACTTCTCTGTACTAGTGCAAGTACTTCTCACACTGTCCCCTGTCTGTGCTCTGAGTGGTTCTAAGTCATTGATTTGCATAAAGGCAGTGTTACTATTTCCCTGGCTAAAATGAAAATGTGCATCTCGCTAAACTGATCGCTATAATCTCACCACTCTGATTGACTCCGAGCACAATTTTAAAGCCTTTTGTTTATTTTTATAGTCATGCATTCTCTGTTCCAGTTTTCTAGAATTTAAGGGTAACAAATGACTTGCATGAAAAGAAAGTGATAGTTGAAAAGTTGAAAAATTTAGTTTTGATGAGAAAACTGAGAGAAAAGAACTAAAATTGAAAGCAACTGCTTTTATTATACACTTCATCCTTTCTTTTTATCTAATTTACCTTTCTTCCAAAGTCTGGTTTTATTAGGGAGTACAGGTTTTGTCTTCAGAGTTTTTTGTTAACCACAGTTCTTCGTGTAAGAAGAATCCCAGACTTTCTTCAAAATAATAATTCTCCCTAAGAAACTATCATTTATTTTTCATATCAGATTTGATTCTGCCATTTCTCTCTTACTAAAACAGGTATATATTAGGTTGTTTGTTTTTGTTTTAAATAGCACACTTAGGTCAATATTAGAATCAAGCCCGAAATACATAGGATTAAGATTACTTCGTATATTCATAAGAGTCAATACAGTGGATTTAAGACAGAACACTGAGAAGTTGTAGGGGGAGATTATTAGGATAAGCAAGGGAACAAAGGATGCATATTAGAATAGGTGTCTGGAAGAGCATCACTTTTTGGCCTAGCAACATGAAAGAGATGCTTGCTGTGAATGATGTATTAGGAAAAAGTCCTGTAGACATTGCAGACAGAATAACCAACGGTTATAAGATGCTCAAAGGTATATCTAGGTCGTAAACAAGTTTCTGACTCCTGAAAGTATTCTGAAATAGTTTTTCAGTAGGAATAGCAAGGGTTTGTGCTCACTTATAAAAGTGATAGTATAGTGTTCTTGTCTAAAATAGTTGAGGCTTGGCTATGATGAAATTATCTGAACCATGGGTGTCTAAAGCCCAAACCCAAAAGAACTGCTGACAGAGTAAAGGGACTACTGAAAGACTTACCTAAATTTCCTAGATTTTTGAAACAATTTTATCTCTTTCTGACTGAAAATATCCAAGGAAAAAAGCTAGCATATATATAGCAAGCCGAGAACACCAAACTAAGTTTATGTGCCTCTTCTGACATGCAGAAAAAGAAGTATATTTGAACAAAACTCATTTAACTATGCAGTATAGGGAATTCATGGGAACAGAAAGAAGACACGGCCTCATTAGTAGTACAGAAAAAGGGAGTACATTTTCTTCATGTTAGGCAAATGCACAGAAATTAATGTACTGATACAGGGGCATGATACAAAACCAAGCGTAACTCATGTATTAGTAATGATTTAGAGGATGATGTTAATTAAACAATAATTACCTTTGCCAATGAAAAAAAGACAACAGCAAATACAAAATGTTCGATGTACACATAGTCTTACTTTTCTCGTTCTGATCTATGTGCTAGATAAAGGTTGAACACTAGCCACCTTGATATGGTTATTATTTTTCCCTGTAATCTACATTTTTTCTCTACAGAAAAATCAATATAAACTATGCCAGAGAAAAGGCTGTGTAGGACAAATTTCAAGAATGTGATTTTTGATTCAATACTCTGGGATTAAAGCAGCTTAAAGTTATTTTCTACACTTGTGACTTTATATAATTTAAATAATTCAAATCCTAGTACATTCCACTATCTCAAACACATGATCATTCTCTACTTATCTTTTTATCCTATTTAAATTTAAAAAAAGAAGGAAAAGTTATGAACACCTATCAAAGCAGCTCTATACAAAAACTAGGGTCTCAACAAAGACTAAAGTAGAGACTGGGAACTAGTTTTTGCTTAGCTGTTACTGCTGAATAATTTTTCATTTTTAATTTAAAAAATGAGGAAGATAAGCTAGAAGGAGTTTCCGTCCTTTCTGCTTGGGACAGTTGCATGCAAAAATAACTTCAAAACAAAGTTTGGAGAAGATTTAACTGAAAATTGAAGCAAAGCCCAGTGAGAGAAAATATTCTGGTTTAGCTATATATAAAAAATACGTATTTGATAGGTCTTGCTGCCTACTGCTTTAAAGTTTAGCTTTAAAAAGGAAAATGGAACCAATAAATATATTTGAAAATTTTTTTAAATCTACATGGACAATCTTCATGTGAGGTTACATTTGGAAGAAGAATGAAAATTAATTTCATGAAAAGAATTGCGTCAATTCTGAAGCTGACTGAACATTAAATGCATTGAAATTATTTCACACTACTGAAATGTAGGCTACAGGCTCCTTCTTTGATGAAGATACAACAGTTTTGTCATGTCCAAGAGCAGAAAGGAGTCCCTGCTCAGAATGCATCAGGTACCTGTTTTCCCTCTCCATATAACTCAACATATACATCTAGCCTAACTCAGCCTAACTGAACTCAGCCTAACTGAACTCAGCCTAACTGAACTCAGCTTTGTAAAGTCATTCTTATATTAAAAAAGTAGTGTATTCAAGGTAATTCTTACTAGAGCTCATCATAGCTTAATGAGAAATTCTGGGCCTTCTTCATTTACCTGAACTCAAGTAAGTTTCTCAAATTGTCCTTTAATTGAATTTTTGTACTCTCTTGCTTTAAGACCTGTTGCTGGAATATGTTGTGAAAACAGAATAAACTCCAAATCTAAACACTATCAGAAAAAGAAAAAGCTCTTTCATTTTCAGCGATTCTTGTTTCAATGGGAACTTAGGTACAGAACGGTACTTTAGCAACCCAAGTATAACAAGAAAACTACTGGACAGAGAAAAATAGATTTTTTCACCTCTTCAAGGGAACACCCCTAAGGGGATAGGATGAGAGCAGAATGTAAATAGTGTATTACTTGAGGCTTCAGCCTAATGCAAAGGAGCACTGATGCTGACAAGTCAGCATGCAGCAAACAATGCCAAACAGCTTGCAGTAGCCCAGCAGTCCCTCCACTTGGAGCCATTAACCAATAGAATCACTGATGTGGAGAAACAGAGGTTGGTATATAACCTGCTGTTTACTAAAAGCAGGGTAGAGGGAATAGAACAAGACAGGATTTTTCATTCCTGGAAAAGAAACAAAACAGCATTAAGTACTGAATTTGAAGTAAATGAAAAAAAGCTGGAGACACAAAAAAGTCTAACTATGCACATTTTTAGTTTTAAATTGTCCTTCCTCTTCACTTCAAAAAGATTTATTTAGAATATTTCCCCACTTGTATCTACTGTATCCTGAGGTAAAATGGACTGGTTCTTCTGGATCCAAGTTCCAACACAATGTCTGGGAGACAGCTACTCAGTTCATGCCTAATCTCATCGTATTGAGCCTTCACCAGCTCTGTCCTCCCAGCTGTAACTTCTAACTTTTAGGCATGAGCAGAACCTGAATCTAAATAACACTAAGCTTCTTGGTACTCCACCACACATATTCCAGTAGGGTTTAGGTACCAGATGCTCTTCTGCTGCTGCTCATTTGAGGCCCAGTGTGATAGGTATATTAAGAGGACACTGATTTCTGTGACTCCTGTTCTACTGGATCTTAATCCTCTACATACAACAGATGGGATAACTAAGACATTTAATTCTACATTATCAGTTGCATTGGAAAAAACATATAAGTCTTTAAATCATCTTGTAAATGTATCCTTTTGCTTTTGCACTTTTAGGCTATTAGTCCAAGAAACAGCTTTTGCCAGTTTTGCAAATATTTTATTAATATTATTTTGAAATTTTATACATCAAAGCTTTATTCTAACTTTTTATAACCTAACTTCAAAATAGCTGTACATTTTGAATACCTGTCTTCTGCAGATTTTTCTTTTTTTCCTGGTGTTGGAATTAGGAACACTTGATTTTCATCTCTGATATTGACTTCTGGCCCTGCCTGGTTATTTGTAAAGATATCACATCTTTCTACTTAAATTCCTCTTAATATTTTCTTCCCCGCAGCTTCTCTTGTGTGCATTCGTGTTTTTTCTTCAAGAGTGTAACTCCTCTTACTAGAAAGATTCATTTTTAGGCTACTTTTTAGGTTCAATCTCTAAATGAAAGCAAAGATCTAGAATCTAAAAGATAAACAAGTAGTATCTACTGCCAACTGAATGATGGAGAGAGGGACCCCTTAACAAAGAAGGTGAGTCTATGTAATGTGTTTGGTTTCTATTTTGTGCATAACATGGAAATTTTTAAAATACTTCTTGAAGTACTAACAAGTTAAAGCAGAAGGAATGCTCACATCTGTTATACTGAGTCAAGAAGAGTTACTGCATCAATTACTTTGCTCAAATCAATAAAGGCAGCTGGAGTACACCTGTCGTATCAACTGCACAATACTTTATCCATTAATGAGAATTTGTTAACAAATACCTTGCAATCTTTGTAAAATGCCCATACTACCCTCACACACAACACATGTGGAGGTACTGTGATTCCTTTGCTGTTGTGCATTTTGGGGCAGGATTTTGCAGCGGAGTAGCAGCAGCACTTGTTGCTGCTGGCAGCTCTTCCTGAGCTCCACTGCCTTCTGCTGTTGAGGAGCTGCACTTCCACTTCAGGACATCAGCATGCAGGTGACCTCTGAGAGAAATGACACTGCACAATATTTAAGTTATATCTTCCATGTTTAATCTAAGTAAGTCAGTCTTGTATAGTTTCAGCCATTTGATACCCATGAAGTTCTGCACTCTTGGGGGACAGTTACTTTGAAACTGTATTAGGCTGGTTATGAAGGAGTACTTACTGCACCTTTTCCTATTAAAATCTTCCACATTAAGTGAAGTGGAAAATGGTATTGCAGTTGCTTGAATACAAGTATTGCGCTGGTGTTCTTTTAGAAGGATAATGACTGTATGAACAGCAAAAGTTCCTTTTCTATTCATGTAAAATTCTATCCTTCCCTTTCTGGAAGCAGGAAAAAAGGACAAAATTCTTTGTCCCCACAGATCAATAGTTCTATGGCTTTCTTTTTGAAAAGTTGAGGTTGCTGGGTTACATAATGCTATAGGTTGTATTCCTCTAAGGTAAAAGCCATTACAAGAAATTACCATACAAGGAATTGACTCAGATCAGAAATGTATCTTGATCCTGCAATTCAAATTGCCTAAACTCTTCCACTGATACCTTTTTTTTACCCATCATCAATTAAAGATGGCTTTACTCAATATGCAAACTCACTCAGATTTGTATTACAACCTCCAGTATGGTTATCACAAGGGAATAAAGCTCAATATTATTATAAACTGGAATTTGTCCTTTTTATGTTCTCTCAGATTTTTTCAACAGCAAATGCCTCGTCAAAATGTCTCATACAATGCAATATGGCTTTAACCTTGAGCTCACCATATCTGAAGCAGCTGCTCTCATTGAGTTTTAACTAAGTATGGAATCTATATTTATGTGTAAGTTTACAAGTGCAAATTGTTGTCTCTCTAAAATGAGAGCATTTGTTCAAGATGAGTCTGTTAGACTTCAGGCAACAAACTCACAGAGAAGAAATAAATTTTTAAGTTAATTACTAACAAATTTTTTATTCAGTTCAGTGAGGTCAGGATTCAATCCCAGACACAAGTATATGATCTTTCATATAGTTCTAAGCTGACCATTTAAACTTCTGGTTCTTCCTAAGTATTCTTATGCGGACAGTAACAAAGCTGTACGAGAATTTCTAAACAAAAAGCTTTTTTCCTTTTAGACATCAAAGTCTCATGTTTTTCACCTATCATATATATGCAGAAATGCAGAGCTGAAGCCAAAAATTAGTGGTTGCCTATAGGGGGAATGATCATAATTTAACTATATATATTCCTTACCTAAAAATGCAGTGCCAGCATGCAAAACCCAAGTTTGAATCTTCTAAAAAGATAATTAAGCTTAAAGCAACTATTATTCTAATGACTTGAAACACTTTAAAAAAAGTTAAAAATTAAATAGTGAAAAGTGCTGTGCTAGTTTGGCTGGCATAGAGTTAATTTTCCTCACAGTAGCTGGCGTGGGCCCGTGTTTTGGATTTGTGGTGCAAATAGTGTTGATAACACAGGGATGTTTTTGCTCTTGCTGGGCAGGGCTTGCACTGAGTCAAGGACTTTCTGCTTCTCACCACACCAGTGAGCAGGCTGAGGGTGCATAAGGAGGTGGGATGGGACACAGCCAGGACAGCTGACCCCAAGTGATCAAGGGATATTCAAGGCCATGTCACTTCATGCTCTGCATATAAAACTGGGGGAGAGGAAGGAAGGGGAGAATGTTCAGAATGACAGTGTTTTTCTTCCCAAGTCACTGCTGTGATGCATCCCTGCTCTCTTGGGCATGGCTGAACACCTGCCCAACCATGGGAAGTGGTGAATGAATTCCTTGTATTGCTCTGCTTGTGTGCACAGCTTTTGCTCTCCCTATTGAACTGTCTGCATCTCAACCCGTATGTTGTCTCACTTTTCCAATTCTCTCTTCCCAGCCCACTTCATTGCTGGCTAGGGTTAAACCACAACAGTCCTAACGAAAACTGGAATTCTCTTGAAAGACACTTTAGTCGATACCAAACCCCATCATTCTTTAAAGAGAAGTTAACACTCATTTAAGGCAGATGTGGTGATAAAGCATTTTTCACTGTGAATGTGTTTTTAAATAAAGCATGGAAATGAAATTTCAGTGAATATACACTTAAAAGGTAAACATAGGTTACATGTGGAAAATTACATCCAAATCAATGGCCACTGCAAATAAGGAAACAATATAGGACTCCTTAACTCCTATTTTTAAATCATGACAGAAGTCCTTGTTGATTAATTTTGCGGATGTTTGACTTTTATCGCTTAACTGGTGGAAATATCAGTGTAACTCACTGAACACTCCCTGCCATAGGTAGAAAATACATTTGTATTCCTTACCTAGCACCTCTGACATTACAGGGCACAGATGTGCCCTTGACCTTAAGCACTGGCTGCACAGGGTACAGTATCCCCTGCAGGTGTCATTGGATATTACATCCACAGCTTTCAGAGGTAACATCAAAGAGCTGAAGTTTTTCCTGTAATCTTCTAACATTTTGATGATTTACCTCTGAATTTCTCAACAGAATGGAAGTACCCCATGAAACAAAACTGTTGGGTCAGCTATTGTACTATACATGCATCATATGCCTGCAGCAGCATGAGTAAGTCAATGACAGCATTGCTTTGATAACAGATTTTTGAGATTCAGACAGAGAAACTGCAAATGGTGGTCTAGAAAATGTATATGTTCTGCTTTGTATTTGGAACACTCTCGGAAAATATAGCTGTAAAGAAAGGATAACTGTGAGGAATGGTATTGTGGACAGATAGATCAATCCCATATCCTTTTTCTTTGAAAAAAAATTAGCTTGATTTAATTTGAGGTAATCACAACAGTAATATTCCTGAAGAATATAAAAGGCAGTTAAATATAGAATTGCTCCTAGTCCCAAGGAATTGCTCCTAGTCCCAAGACTGGCAACCTTGAAAGTTAGGACAGTATGATGGAAGAAGGCAAAGGAAGAGGCCAAGAAGCAAACAAGTCTGTTCAAAATAATTTCACTGTAAGAAAAGCCCTGTAGCTCTGTCAAAAAAAAAATTGTCCAACAGGCTGACAGTGTATAAATGATTGTAGATCTGGATTTTTGCAGACACTAGTATCTTCTTTATCTTCAGTTGCTTAGCACAACATTGCATCTGTCTGATATTTTATAATTCCCTTACATGTGAACTACTAATAGTGCAAGAAACACTCAACTGGATTAAAAATTCTTTCTGGGAGACGTTAAAATGGTGTCAGATGTGTGAGGACACTGAATAGGGCACACAGATTTTCCAGAAAAAACTTTAGCCCAGGATTTTTATATTTTTCTTAATAACTCAGTGGAAGCCAAATCTCTAATTAATAATAAGCTCTGATGAGAACTAGTAAATAAACTGTGTCAAGTTGTTCACTTGAAATAACTTCCCTGATTAAATGTTTGAATCCCATGTGATGTACTCGTATTTCTGGTGGTTGTATCAAATTTATGTATGGAGAGGAAACCAATTCCCAGATTTTGGTTTAGATTTAGTAAGTATTTCCAAACTGAAAAGGAAAAAAAAGCAGTATTTTGGACCTTCCTTTCATAGCAGGAGGCAGACCTTGCTAAGTAGGCCCACGCAAGCACGTCTCTGCAATTGGAAACTTTAGGTCACATTTAGCACTCCCTTTTGGTCCCCCAGTACCCTCTGTGATGTCCTCCTGCAGTCACTGTGGCCTACCAGCAAAAAATAGGAGAAAAAGAGTGCAGCAGACCCAAGCATCACAGATGGTTCACATAAGCAAGGAAGAAAGCACTTTAAGCAATACAGCTAACTGGAATGACATCTCAGAAGAAAGAAAACCCCACAAAAATACAAAAAAAAAAAAAAAAAAAAGAAATGCAGTGCTGTATGCACAGCAATAGACCTACCAAGCACCTATGGTCAATGGGATTTGGAGTCGGATTCAGGTTTTGGGTTCTTGCTCTCCTTCCACCTTTTGTTTGTTTTTCAGAGAGAAATGAAGCTTTTAAAAGCTATTACACAAGAAGAAGGCTTAACGTGATAGAAGGGTGGTGGATTGGGGGTTTTTTCTGGTCTATAGATCCCTACTTTAATTCACTGTGAGTTACTGAATGTAGTAGAAAATAATTTGGTGTTAACCCCCGGCCTGTGATGTTCATTTCTATCATCTGTGAAGTTATAAATAAAATGAGATCATCCTGTTCAGTTATGTTCAGCTGGTATGTTCGCTAATGATATCCCTTTCCCAGTAATGAGTTGCTTCAAAATGTTTTACAAAACACTCAGAAAACAGACTACAAATAATAAATACATGTTAAACAAAGGACATGATTGCCTTTTTTTGAAAGCACTGTGACATCAGCAAGATGACAGAAGCAACTAATATATAACCTATACAAGTACAATGAAAATGGTTTGATGAGAATTTTGGAGTGGCTCCACCTGTACAACAAAGTGTTCTTGAATGTTTAAGGTTGTCTTTCATTTGAGCACGAACTAGGATAGAGCAAAGTTTTTAGAAAACACAGAGGAAAGGCAGACAGACTGTAGCTAAAGGATTCATACAGGAATACTTCCTTGCCTTGTTCACTGCCTTGGCAAGGCGTTCATCTCATTTAGGCTCATATTGAGATTAAAAACTTTTATTGCCTCCTGACTTCCACGGACTTTCAGGACTCTCCAAATCTATATGGAAAGTCAGTGTTTCAATCTTCCCTCTGTCACCTCTCTTCACCTGTAGCCTGTAGCCTGACATCATCTTCTCCTGTGCCAGCCTACACTGCAGACACTGGCAGGAAGGGTATGAACTTTTCCCTTCAGACACAGAGCAACCTCAGGCAGAGCAAAGAGGTGCCTTCCTTTTTGTGGCTCAGCCACCACACTGAACGTCACCAGCTGTCAAGATACAGCAGACTCTAAATGAATCAGCAGCTGCACAAATTACTTAAAAGAAGGACTTGCCACCAGAGCAAGAAGCTGTGTGGACTGCGAAACAGTAAGGTACCCATCTATAACTTTCTTGATTTGCAAATTGTCCATCTGTCTTGAAGGATATGAGTACTAAAGACACTGAAGAAATATTCATTAAAGGGTACATAGAGTCAGATGATACCTTTTGCTGTGTAAAGGCTTTTGTTGTGTCACTCACAGCATCCTTCCAGAGAAGTGACCCAACTGTGAGATGAGCAGGTACATGGCTAGCTGGGTGAAGAACTGGCTGAAAGGCAGCACTCAAGTGTTGTAGCAAATGGGGCAACATCTGGCTGAACACCAGTCGCCAGCAGTGCTCCTTAGGGCTCAGTACTGGGGACAGTTCTATTCCACACATTTATCAATTTTCTGAATGCAGAGGCTGGATGCACCACAAGCATGTTTGCATTTGCACCACAAATGCTGTTGACTCTCTTGAGGGACAAAACGCTTTGTAGAAGTGCCTAGATAGATTGAACATTGGCTAATCATCACTGGTGTGCAATTTAACAAGTGTCAGATTCTGCATCTGGGAAAGAGTAGCACCAGGCACAAACCTGAACTGGGAGAGGATTGGCTGGAGAGCAGCTCTGCAGAAAGGGATCTGGGGGTGCTGGTGGACAGCAGGCTCCACCTGTCAGCAGGAGGGGAAACCCCATCCTGGGGTGCATCAGACACAGCACAGACAGCCAACAGAGGGGATTGCACAGTGTGCAGTTCTGGCCCCAAAATTTAGGAAGGATGTGAAGGCTCTTGGATGCATCCAGAGAGGGGAAACAGAACTGGTGGAAGGGCTGGAAGGTCTGTCCTGTGAGGAGCTGCTGAGGAGTCTGGGTTTGTCCAGTTTGGAGAAAAGGAGGCTGAGGGGTGACCTCACTGCCCTCTGCAGCTTCCTGGGGAGGGGAAGTGGAGAGGGAGGTGCTGATCTCCCTGGGATCCAGGGTCAGGATGCCTGGAAATGGCTCAAAACTGCACTAGGAGAGGTTCAGACTTGACATTAGGATGCAATTCTTTACTGACAGAGTGGTTGGACTACAGGACAGGCTTCTTAGAGAAGTGGTCAATGCCCCAAGTCTGTCAGTGTTCAACAGGTATTTGCACAATGCCCTTTGTAACACACCCCAACTTTGGGTGAGCCCTTAATGGTCAGAAAATTGGATTGGACGTACATGTCTTCCAACTGAAATATGCTATTCTATTTTGTTATGTTCCATTCTGTTCTATTCTACACTATTCTAAATGGGCATTTATGACAGTTTCATGCACTATTTCCATAAACTGTACAGAGTACAGCTTCTAACAGAAAAACAAAAAGGTTCTCCATCATGCAGTCCATTACTCCATTGGATGCTCATGCCCGGGCACTGGTGCAGTCAGTTTTGCCCATGATGGTGACTGGTAAATAATGTCCTTGTCTTTAATCTTGTCTCTCAAGCTTTGACATCTTATTTTCTCTCCTGTTGATTTGGGGAGGGAAGTGAAAGAGCAGCTGGGTGGTCATCTGGAAGACAGCCAGAGTCAAACCCCACAATTTTTGTCTCCAAGTCCAGACTAGAGCTAATTTTTCAAACAGTTTTACTCCTATGAATAAGTTGCCTTCAACTTTCACTTGATCCTTGGGAAAATGTGGAGCAAGTAACATGATAATGGCAACACACTAATTGCACTTCCAGTCAGTGTGGGCTGCAAGGACGAATGATTCCTTTGTTCACAAGTGCTATTTTCAGAGCTTGTGAGTAATACTTTGCTTGTGAATCAAAAGCTGGGAAATACTGATATAACACTGTAAAAAAAAAAAAAAATTCCAGTAATGACTTTAAAATGCTGTCAAATCAAATACAGTGCAGATGAGAGAGGAGGGTGGGTTTATAATTTTCCATCTACATATTAATTAAAACTCGATTTTTTATAGTCTGAAGCCTTTCATGCTGATAGATCACAAGTTGTGTGTCAAAAAGTAATGTAAAATTGTCTGAAGTCTCAAAATAAATCTCTTCAAACTGGAAACTGTTCTCTTTTCATCTCCAAATTATTTCACACACATTGCATCATGAAGTCTTCAGAACATTTAATCCTAATGAAGTCGAATCATATCAGACATTTTAAGACACTCCAGCATTTTTGGATTTTTCTCAGAGACTGTGTTATTCAGGGAAGCACGACAGTCCTGAACACCTCACCTCTCTTCCCCCACATGAGTTTCTATGAGTATTAAGATGTGGAACTAAATTAATTCCCAGCCCCCATTATGGGGGCAATGAGGTAAGTAAGTACATCATGGGAAATCACTGGCAAATTTTGTATCCTATTTCTTACTCTGTCACAGCTTTCCTATGTGACTATAGGCTGTCTTATCCTGTCTGTGCATCATATTACCCTTCTGTGCATGTAGATAACAGATTTTTTCTCTCTTCATGGTACCGTGAATCAGAATTCATTAATCTTTAGAAGTCACCTTGTCCTATAAGAGTCGTACTTGCTGTGTATAGCTCACTTAGTAAACTCAGGAAGGGCTCACATTATCCTTTTTCCTTCTTCCCTGCAGTTTTGAAGCCATTGCTTTTTCAGTGTTGGCTAAGATTTCCAAATGGCTGGGACAGCACAAAAGCCCTCTGTCCCTCTCTTACTGGTGGCTGTGAGTGCCGGTGCCAACATTAAGGCTTTTCCTTAAGCAAAGTTGTTTGAGAACTATGGACTACGGGGAAGAGAAGGGGAGGCTTACCTTTTCAATTAACTCCTGAAAGATATGTATTAGGTAACCACTACCAAGGAATCCCTTTTCCAGTTCATCTATTTGTTACAAAAAGTGTCTCATTGATGCATATGAAAAATTTTTACATTTAAATAGGAAAAGCAGTTAGTCTTATGAACAAGCAAGTCAAATGGTAGCAAACAACAGAATGGAACATCTGATTTGTGAAGAAACATTAAAATACTTTGGTTGACAAGAAATCCAAGTTTCATGGCTTACTGGGTTTCTGTAGTGGTGTACTTGTATGAGCTGCACCAGCTCAAATGGGAAGGAGCAAACCAAGTTACAGTATTTCACTGCTCTCTTGCATTCAGATCAAAATTTTCATCTGCAGCCTCTGATTTTAATTATACTAAAATAACTTACAGGTAAAGCTGCCTTTTTTTTTTGTTTTTTTTTTGACTTGAAATGATATTCCTCTTAGAAAAAAATGCTTTGAATGTGAACTGCACATGCCTTAGGAAGAAACATAGGATTACTTTGTGTGTGATATACTACTACACCCGAGGACTTGAAGAGTTGCAGGTAGGACTAATTGACTTTTCACCAGTAGAGGTTCCCATAGGAGTAGAACTTATCTAACATCAACTTGTACTGCACTATGTAGCCCACCTTAGTACTGACAATCCTAAATCAATAAGTATCTAAGCACTCAGAAGACAATGCAGAAAACCAGGAAAATGACACAGGCCAAGTGCACCTTTCTTTTGATCTTTACTCTAGGCTATGGTTCTCTTATTTTCAAAACCACAGCTTCACCAAGCTGTTCCTACTAGTCCCTCCATCATTTGTACCCCATTCAACGTAACTACACTTCTTGCAACTAATTCACCTTGATTTCATGAAGATATCTTCCAACATGTACTGCTAGCCCCTGCACAGAAATTTTCATGATACATCTAAGGCACCTGTCAAAATAATATGTTTTCTTTCCAAAGACTTGTCAGAGCACAAAATGTTCTGGAAGAGCATAACACACTACAGGGCCATTTTAATGATATGTTAATTATACTGAAAAGTGACTTTAGCTAATTTAAACACATATATCATGACCAAAGCATTTCTGTGAGTAAAGAACTTAATTCTGAAAATTTACTAGGAAACATAACATAACCAACTCAAATGTACATTGATGTACAAAGCAGAGAATTAGACACCAGAAAATCCACAGGGAATACTGGTTTTTAATTAATGAATATTAGGGACTACTGTCCAAATTAACCGCAGTTGAGAGAGTGCTTCTCAAGCAGAAAAGGAATATTGCATGTGACAAGCAATTTGTGCAATTACTTCTAAATAATCCCACTTTGGAACAAGGCAGTGTGTATGCTTCTGAGAAGAAAATGAGTAAATATTAGATTTCAGAAGTCATGTCATTCTGCAAAATTAGGTAGCATATGCCCTAGTTCTTGCAAAAACTGACATGAAGTTATTTTGCTACTGATTTCCTATAATGGACACTTCCTGCACCCACCATAGCCATGCCACGCTGTTTTTTGCTTGTATTGCAAAATGGAACAACCTCTCTGTGAATCCTCTGAATGATATTTGCCTGCAAGCTGGACAGTTTCCTGCAACAGACACACAGGTAGAAGAGGAATATACTGTACTTTATGGATTGCAACGAGAGTATTATACGTACATTTTGCCAAAGAAGAAAGCAGGCACTGCCTAGCCGGGTTCAGATGTGCAAAAGAGTACTTTTTCATTTACACAGACAGTGAAAGAATGGATTTACTTCTTTCTTTAGATACTTTGATGGTCTGGGTTTGTATGCCCAAGACACACTTTCAAAACCTGCGTTAGACTAGAGGCTAGATGTTTTTCCTAAGTGATCAAGATCTACAATGGGCACCAGTTTTCAAGAATCCTCTGAAGCACCTAAAGAATTTTTCAAGGTGTCTGCAACACCCTGAGCATTTTCAGACAGTTGTTTTGTGGATTTTTTTTCTTATGAGGAAACCTATATCAATAAGCTGAACTTTTCCTATTTTAATACTTGGAGAAAAGCTGTTCAAATGCTCACTTATTTCTATCTCATTGTTCCTTTAGTTTACAGAAAGCCTCACAATCTTTTTTTTTCTCCCCAGATTCTCCCTTGTATATTTAAACAGTATATCTCTGACAGAGAAGTTGAGCCTACGCAGCAAAAAACCACATCTTTTACAGTGTGTTGATGCACAGGTGGGAGAGAGGCCTCTGGCTCTGTTCAATTCCTTGAAAGCAGCATTGCAGGTTTTCTCCCAGCCTGGGATCCCATTTTCCAGGCATAGACAGCCAACAGCTAATGCCAGCCAGCTGCATCACAGGATCTGCCCACATGCCAGATATTGTTAGACAAATGCATCTGGAAAGTGGATCAGCAGCCAAATCTGCAAAGTCCCACATGGAGCATGGAAGGCAGCAGCTGTCCACAACTGTCTCTGTTGGTCCCTACATACTCAAGGCATTTTGTAGCAAGATCCCTCATTTAAACTTCTAGTGCAGGAGAATAATTCAGGACTTGACCTTACAACCCAAAGTCCCACAGAGCTATGCTGGACTTTGTACATGGATAAAACCTGATGAGTTGGGAATATCTATCCAACACGCAACAACCTGAGTGCAGTATTGCAACAGCAAATGGGAGAGTTCCATGCTAAGGCAGAGCCTTGATGTCTTCAAATAATCTTTACCTCTCTTTGGAAACACACTGGTAGGAAAGGTTAAAAGGTGCACATGAAATATACAAAGCTTGCTTTATGCCCTTTTTAATTCAGCTAGTTTTGTTCTCTACCATCCCTCAGCCATGGGACACCATGGAACCCAAAGAGAAATGCATTCTCTTTTTCTGGTTAGGCTAGCTGATCTTATAATACGTATCACATGCATTTCCCTGTCATACTGATGGGGAAGATATGTGCATTTCATTCAGTATAGGTCAACCGTTTAGCGATATGCCCCCTCTTACTAAAATGTGCAAAATACTGAAACTGTCCTAACAATAACATTATTATAACCTGTCAAGGTGCCTCTCATCTTCCTTGACTCTTTATATTTGCCTGTTAGATATTTCTTTTAATTTTAGGGACATGTATTTTGCCCAAATACTAATGATTAACAGAATTCCTCTTAGGGGAGCAAGGTGATTAAACCTTGAGAGGTCACTGAGAGATACAGTTTCTCTGAAATGTTGGTGCTGCAGCTGCTACTTCCAGATAAAGGGCAAGTTTGCCTGTAGGTTTCTGCCAGCAGTAGTTAACACGACTTCTGGCAAAGGCCCCAATTTCTCTTCAAAGACAAAGACTGAAGGGAGTTGGCACTGCTTAAAAAATGTTGCTACAAAGACTACCTTTTCAAAAATATTTTATCCATTCTTGATTATATTTAATATATATACATACATCTGCCAAGGTTTTAAGTTTATGCCATCAGCCTAATAATAGAGCAGTGTGAGTCATCTATTTTCAGCTATTCTGTTGTTTGGCTGCTTGAAAAAAACATTTGTGGGCAGAACAGAGAGATGAAGAATAATCCAGACATGAAAGGAAGACATTATGACATGAACAATGTTATTAATTTATAAATTTATCATAAAGATTTCTTAAAAATTTTATTTGTGAGTGATTCTTCGAACATCCATCTTCATGGAAAGTTAGCATGGACTATTTACTTGCTATCTTGGGGGTTATCAAGACAGAATCCTCTAACTTGTCCCACTTATTTTTATTAAAAACCCCAGAGAATCTTATCTTGGCAGGTGTTGCTCCCAGAAAGTTTTGGCATCTACTTCTATATTTAGACATCCTATACCTAGACAGATTGTATTCTCTGTCTGTGCCTGTGTGGAATCTAATTTTCCAACAATGTAATTTTCCCACTTCTCTTCCTTAGAAGTATATGGCGAAAAAGGCAATGGCATGGGTGTGACATGGTTTGTTTGCTCTTAAAAGTACATGTATGAATCCTGTGTGGGAGATAGCCCCTGAAACACTTCAGTTTTTAAAAATTCCTCCGAGCTTTTCTAACACTTTTAAATTACTTTAATAGCTTCTAAGTTACCGTTCCAGTGCCTAAACACCCTCTGGGTGAAAAACCTTTTTCCTGTGTCTAATGTAAATCTTCCCTGGCACAACTTCAGGCCATTCTCTCGGGTCCTGTCACTAGTCACCAGGCAGGAGGGATCAGTGTCTGCCTCTCCTCTACCCCTTGTGAGGATGTTGAAGGCCTCAAGGAGGGCTCCCCTCAGCCTCCTCCAGGGTGAACAGAGCAAGTAACCTCAGCTGTTCCTCCTATGCCTTCCCCTCTAGACCCTTCATTACCTTCACGACCCTCCTTTGGATGCTCTCTAATAGCTTTATAACCTTTGTACATTGTGGCACCCAAAACTGCCCCCAGCACTCCAGGTGGTTCCTCCCCAGCCCAGAGCAGAGCAGGACAATCCCCTCCCTGGCTTGGCTGGTGATGCTGTGCCTGACGTACCCCAGGACATGGCTGGCCCTCCTGGCATCTAGGACACTGCTGTCATGTCCAACTTGCCATCAGCCAGGACCTTCAGGTCCCTTTCTGCAGCTACTCTCCAGCCTCTCATTTCCCAGCCTGTCCATATACATCCAGGGTTGCCCCATTCCAGGTGCAGAATCCATCACTTGTCCTTGTTAAACTCCATATAGCTGGTGATTGCCCAGCTCTCAAGTTTGTTGAGGTTTCTCTGCAGGCTTCACCACCTTTGAGGGAGTCAGGAGTTCCTCCCCATTTTGCATCATCCGCAAAATTAGTGTACCTTCAAATCCTTTGTCCAAGTCATTTATGAAGATGTTGAAGAACACAGGGCTTAAAATGGAGCCCTGTGGAACCCCACTAGTTAACATTCTTCTGATCTTGCAAGACTCAAAACCCAGCTTGAGAATCACAATTCTACTTTGGGAGCAACTATCATAAATAGTAACAGGTTACCATGTTACCAGAAACTAATTTCTCAACTCTGTTAGCAGCCAGGAGCATTGTAGTTATTATGTCCACTTATGAGTCGTATTGACCTCAGGAGTACTGCGCAGTCTTTAATCAAAGCAACAAAGAGCACTTCTTACACTCATGTAACCCTTTTAAATTCATTACTTGAAATGGTGAAAAAAACACACATGCATAATACAGACTGGATTTCCACAAATACATTGAAAATAAGACTAGCCCAAGATTTTTGTATAGGATAACTTCTATTTTGATTTGTGCTGGTTTGTTTGTTTATTTACACATGACTTTTCACATAATGCTCCTGTAAAGAAGAAACTTGCTACTGTAATTATTCTGTGAATTGCTAAAAGAAATTTAGAGAGAATAATTAGTAAGTTATCTACTTCTTTTTCTCCTAAGGTTGTAGCCCTTTTGTAGCTGCACAAAATTGTAACTTAAATGTGGTAGTTCACAGCTAACCTTTAACTATCTGGAAACAAAATAATTTTTAGTACTGTAAATTCAACGTATGCTCAAACACAAAAACTGTAAAATGGAAACATTATAGTGCTGATGTTTTTATCATCATCACCTCATGGAAGAGCAAATCTTAATTGCCATGTTATTAAAAAGCAAAGAAAAAAATGAAATTAGGGGTTTCCTAGGTAAGGATTTCTGGAGGCTTGAATGCAAGTGTTGTAATGCCTGAAAATAGATTATTACTACACACTTAGTAGAGAATCTTTATGCTGAGAGAGGAAGAAAAATTATGGCAGGTCAGAAGACTGTGAAACATGTGCCCTCTCTTCTCCTACCCTCCCTTTAATTATTGACAGCCTGTCACTTAGGTGCCATGGTATGATGAATAATAAAACAGGATCAAAGCTGCATTTCTCTCCATAATTCATTCTTCCAAATCAAATACTGCCATCTTCAGGCAGACCATACTTCATGTTTACAAGTTCGACGGTTTTTTAGTTACTGAGGCGGTCATCACCTCAAACAAACAAAAACCATGTTATTTCGAAGATTTTTCAGATTCATACCCTGTATAAGATATGAAGAGGATTTCCAGAGTTTGCCTTCTACTTTTGGGAATAGGGTTACCACTACCTAAACACACTTAGATGTTATTTTGGGCAGAACATGAATGAAAACATTCAACTATCTCCCTTGTTGTAATGAGAGATAGGCAGTTAAGATTACAGCCATACAAGAGACCCTGACTCCTAAGCACTTCCAAATATGCACACTGTGTGTTACCAACACACAGGCAGGTCATTGTGGAAGCAGACTGTAAACTACTGCAATTCAATGGGTTGAAATTATGCATCATATTTATGCTTTTTACCTTCCAGCAAAGTAAAGCTTTAAGGTGACATTTGAACAGCAGATAATTATATCTGCAGAACAAATATGAAAAGACAAATTACCCCCCGCAAATAGATAATTCACTGTATATACTACCCAAATATTCAGCAGACTAGTGACATTAACCTTCTTTTTCCTCTTGAAGTGCCCTGAAATTGAGATTCAGCCATGAGAATCACAGCTTGCATTCAACCATGAGAATCACATGAAGAATTAGACAATACAATGGTTGCAATGAAGACTGTAACTTTAAGGGTATCAGTAAGCAGCCAAGCCTTTCATTTAAACACTGCTGATTTTGGCCAAGGTAGAGTTAACTTTCTTCACAGTGGCAGGTATGGGGCTGTGTTTTGGATTTGTTCTGAATACAGAGTTGATAATACAAGATGTTTTTATTGTTGCTGAGCAGGGATTGCACAGAGCCAAGGCCTTTCCTGCTTTTCACATGGCCATGCTGGTGAGGTTACTGGGCTGCCTGGGAGACTGGGAGGGGACACAGCTGGGACAGGTGACCCCCAACTGCCCAAAGGGATATTCCAGACCTTGTGACATCAGGCTCAGTGTATGAAGTGGGGGGAAGAAGGAGGGAGGAGGGGATGTTGGACTGATGGGGTTTGACCTCCCAAGTCACCATTAGTGTGATGGGGCCCTGCCCTGCTGGGGATGGCTGAACACCTGCCCAGCCATGGGAAGCAGTGAATTCATTCCTTGTGTTGCTTTGCTTGTGTGCACGGCTTTGGCTTTCCCTATTAAACTGTCTGTATCTCAACCCATGAGTTTTGTAGCTTTGACCCTTCCAATTCTCTCCCTGATCCTGCTGGTGGGGTAGTGAGGGACATTGGGCTGGGCTGCTGGTGAGGTTAAACCATGACAAACATTGAGACATATTTTTTTTAAATCTCTTATTAGAGTACAAAATCAGGTACTTTTATTTAAAAAAGAGAGGTTTTTTCATAATGTGAACTGCTGTTGCTATTTTACTGTACTGGATGGATAAAGTATTTAATAATACAAAAATATTGTATTTAGTGTAAACACAACAGAACACCAGCCAGCAAAAAACAAATCAAGAACAGCCAGATCCTGACTGACTGCCATTTTCAAATAAGTATGCAGGCCAGTTAAAATTAGGTAGGCTTTTACATTCCTTAATACCCTAAAAAGGAAAAAGATATTAAATCAGAATTTGACTAGAATCAAATTCTAGATTATGTCCTTACAGATTCCATGATGCTTCACTTTTTGCTCGTGCTATGTCTAAAACTGTAATTTGTTACTAGGTGTGAGATCTCTGATCTCTAGGCTGGAAAATTCTTCTATACTTGCATATGCAGGCTTGGTGTTAGGGAAATTATCCTTTAAAGTATTCCTCCCACTCTTGAAAGAATATGTTTTTTTCCAGAAGAACAGTATGTTTAGAAATTTTATGATGTAATTCATCAAACATAAAATGATTTCTAAAATTTTTTCCCCCATTTCTCCACCTAATCCTCACAAGCACAAACCTCCCATACTGCACAGACTAAGATTTGAGTCTCTAAGTTTTCAGGACAAGGGCCATAAGATATTAGTCCCCTCAAATTGTTTTATCTCTGGGCTTACTGTAAGAGGGGGCCCGTCTTGCCATTTTCCAAATGCATATTTGAAAGCAGAGGCTGAAGGAAGATACCTGCTCTCACCTTTTTTGTCTTTCCTCCTTTCCCTTTTTCCTCACTCCTATGCCTCAAGTTTCTTATCACTGCTCATCCAGAGCAGCACAATGGACAGTTTCTCTCCCCATTGTTGCCAGCAACTAGATGTTCTCCTCTGTAGCAAAATCAGCCAGGAGGAAGGGTACTTTCTCCATGCCAAGTATGCTGCCTGAGCAGAAGTGAGAATAATCCAGGAAGCGGGTTAAGCCAGTCTAGTCTCACAGCCGAGATCTACTCTCCTCCAGCAATACCTTACTGGTCCATAGTGGTGCAACTTTTGAGCTTGATAAAATGGTAAGTGTACAGGAATGGAGAACTGAGGGATCTCCATTCATACCAATGTAGACTAAGGGCAGTGTCATGGTGCAACCCCAGCCAGCAGCTGAACCCCACACAGCCCCTCTCTCACTTCTTCCTGTGGGATGGGGGCGAGAATCAGATGGGTAATGATGAGAAAACTCCTGGGCAGAGATAATAACAGTTTAATAGGTAAATGTGCAAGCAAAGCAAAACAAGGAATTCATTCCCTTCTGTCTTGGGGTGACCTTATGATGTGTATCCCATATCGCTGCCTATGCCCAGAAATTAATTTTTGTGCCTTTCTATGCCTCTAAACTGAGCCTGAGAGGGGGAAGGAAAAAACTGAGCAAAACTTTCTCAAAGCAGTTTGCAGCTTGTTCAAGGTCACATAAAGATAGCAGGTTTTTTTCCCAGCTGGGGCAGGAGGAGCGAGGAAGCACCCGGCTTGCGGCTTTTCCAGTCAGCTTTTGGCCAGTTGTTTCAGTTTCTTGTTCTCCAGAGAGAGGCTGAGAGTTGGACTTTGCTTTTCCTTCTCTGGAATTCTCCAGAGATTTTGTCCCTTTTCTACTGGACTGCTTGATTGCTGTAACATCAGAGCACATCGGGAGGACTTTCCACCGGGCACAGAGGGCCTGGCCCTGGGCCAAGCCCCAGCTCCGAGGAGACCAAAGGGAGGACTCGAACACTTTCCCAGGTTTTTCCTCTACAGCAAAAGATTTTACCATTTAACATTATTTTCCTTTCCCGTGTGTTTGTTAAATAAATAGTTTTATCTTCTTCACTTTCCTTCGAGGAAAATTTTTTTTTTTCCCCGAACCTGGTGGAGGAGGGGTGGTTGTGCCTTCTCTCAGAGGATATCTTTCCAAATTTGGCCAAACCAGAACACCTTCCCATGGGCAGGCAGGTGTTCAGCCATACCCAGGAAGGCAGGGCTCCATCACACAATGGTGACTTGGGAAGAAATATGCCATCACTCTGAATGTCCCTCTGTCTTCCTTCATCATCCCCCCATTTCATTGCTGAATGTGATGTCACGTTGTCTGGGGTATCCCACCCCCACTGTGTCCCCTCCCAATTCCTTGTTTACTGGTAGGATGGGGAGAGAAGCAGAAAAAGCCCTTGGATCTGTGCAAGACCTTCTCAGCAATAAACAAAATATCCATGTGCTATTTCAGCCACCAGTCAAAACCCAGCCTCTTACAAACTACCGTGAAGAAACCTAAGTCTATTCCAGCCAAAACCAGCACAATAGTGAAACAACTAGGATTTTAGAAAAGAACTTTTAATCTGTTTCTAAACCCAGGATGGAAATTCTGCTACTTGCTTCCATCTATTTCACAATGACATTCCTAACACAGCAAAGCTACTGATGCTAAGCAAGCAAAGCTATGCAAAGGGAATAAACATACTAAATCACATAGTGTTATAACTCAATGAAGAGAATTCTATTTTAAACTTACTTATTTAAGTTAAATAACTAATGTCTCTCAACATTGGCAATATGACCAAAGATTATAGACCCAGTTTTCTAAAGGTCAGTCCTGAAATACAGATGAACATGCACATAAGGGGTATCAGGACTAGATATAACATGATAACTTAAAAAAAAATTCTTGTGTTCCCTTGCAGCTCAAAATTAAGTACTGTACTAATCTTGGGTCACCAGTCTTTGTGGCCTATTTAAATACGCACAGAGATAACACTGAAACATGTCATCATCTATTGCTATGTGTGTAATAAACCCTTACTATCGTAAATTGAGGGGATTTTACTGCTTAATTCCTACACTGAGTAAGCTTCAGTAGCTTTCAGGTGTCTCACATTACTGGTTTTATGACTTCTAATTTCATTAAATATAAGTAGTGATAATGAAGAAATGAACTGTTAGTTATATCTGCCTTCTGACATTAATGTAGTGAAGACTGATATTTGGTCATGCAATATTTCATTCTGCTTTTGCTCTACAACAGGTGGTTACTGTGCTTCCCTTCCATGAAGCAACAGTGACACTCAGTGTTGAAACCCTTGCATAGACCAGAGGAACCATCTTCTTCTCTGTATTTCTTATCATTCACCATTGTAATTTAAAATTTTGGTCAGCTCTCACAGGCTATTAGAAAAAGAACAGTGTACCATCTTGAAAAATGATCTAAACCCTCCCTCTATGTTTGTATCTCAAAATTTTTGCCTAGATTATTAAAAAAACCCCCAAGCTTTGTTATGGTACTTACACCATTCACTTTTTGAATGAGATCTTGATTAGACTGAATTGCACAGTTCAGAAATTGAAGTGGGTGGTGTTTTGGGAGAAGTGTGTTTCAACTTCAGATAGGAGACTGAAAACAAATGAAAGAGTTTTTCCATCTGCATACAGATACTGCAAATCTTTGGGGAACTTTGAAGATCTACTTGATGGAAACAGCTGTACATAAATACGCAGGTTTAAGTAATAAAGATATTTGAAAACAATGGGGATGTGGATAAAGTTTGCCTCTGGTCACAGCTGGTGAGGCCCTGTCCTGCCCTGCCTGGTGCCATGACCCCCATGGCACTCAAGGCAGTGGCAGCATCATTGCCTTGGAACTTGCCTACTTACAGAGATAAAAATTTTATACATGCAGCAACTTCAGAAATACTGTAACTTCTGATACACATTATGTCTGCTAACAGTAGCCCAGCTGCACAAAGTATTTAATTCTGAGACAAGAGTGGCATAAAACCAATGGAAAAATCTTCTGTCTTTTTTGATCTCCTTTTATAACCAGGTGACCCACCAGGTGGAGGAGAGAGAGGCTGTGGATGTTGTCTGTCTGGACCTCAGCAATGCCTGTGATGAAATCTCCCTGGAAAAGCTGGCAGCCCACAGCTTGCACTCTTGGCTGGGTTAAGAACTGTCTGGATGGCCAGGCCCAGTGGGTGGTGGGGAATGGTGGTGGATCCAGTTGGTATCTGGTTACTGGTGGTGTCCCCCTGGGATCAGTGTTGGGGCCAGTTCTCTTTAACATCTTTATTGATGCTCTGGATGAGGGGATTGAGTCTACCATTAGCAAATTCACAGACAACACCAGTTTGGGTGGCAAGAAGTCTCTGCAGAGGGATCTGGAAGGCTGGATTGATGGGCTGAGGCCAATGGTCTGAGGTTCAACAAGACCACAACAATTCCATACAGAGCTATAGGCTGGGGCAGAGTGGCTGGAAAGCTGCCTGGTGGAAAAGGACCTGTGGGTGTTGGTCAACAGCAGCTGAACATGAGCCAGCTGTGCCCAGGTGGCCAAGAGGCCAAGGGCATCCTGGCCTGTGTCAGCAATAGTGGGGCAGCAGGAGCAGGGCAGTGACCGTCCCCCTGTGCTGGGCACTGGTGCGGCCGCAGCTCGAGTGCTGTGTCCAGTTCTGGGCCCCTCAATTCAGGAAGGACTTTGAGGGGCTGGAGCATGTCCAGAGAAGGGAAAAAAACTGGGGCAGGGTCTGGAGCACTAGTCTAATAAGAAGCAGGTAAGGAATCTGGGTGCCTGGAGAAAAGTAGGCTTGGGGTGTACCTTATCACTCCCTCTGCAACTCCCTGACCCGTGGTTGTAGACAGGTGTGGGTCAGTCTCCTCTCCCAGTGACTATATCCAAGAGGATATAGTCTTAAGCTGCTCCAGGGAAGGTTTAATTTGGACACTAGGAAAAATTCCTTCATAGAAAGGGTAATTAGACCTTGGAATGAGCTGTCCAGGGAGGTGGTGGAGTCACTGCTCCTGGAGGTGTTTAAGGAAAACTGGATGCAGTACTTAAGTGCCAAGGTCTAGTTGATATGGTGGTGTTTGGTAAAAGGTTGGATTCGATGATCTCAGAGGTCTTTTCCAACCTAATGGATTCTGTGATCTACTTGAAGGGGAAAATAATCATACCAAATATATTTATGACAAACAAAGTTGTGGTTTAACCCAAGCTGGCAACTAAGAAAAACATGGCTGCTCACTCAGTCCCTCTCACTCCACCACCCTAGTGGGACAGGAAGAGAATTGGAAGTGCAAAAGTGAGAAACAAACTCATGGGTTGAGGTAACTAACAGCAGTTTAAAAATTTAGAAATAGGAATAGTAGTAGTAATAATGAATTGCAAGGAAAAGAGAAAAATAAAATGAAAACAAAACAAAGAGAAGAAATAAAATTGAAGGAAAACAAGGGATTAAAATGAAAAAAAGAAACATGTCAGTTGTTTTGGCACCCAGTGTAGTGCACTGAAGGGTTGAAGTAATGGCAGATTTGATTGGAATGTGCTGCACTGAATTTGTAGCTGTTACTGGTGTTTAGCTATTAATTGGCAGGCTGCTGTGCTTTCCATGGGGCTTGCTTTCCTGTCTGTCTGTTGGAGTCCAGTGCATGTCAGTGGCTCTTCTGATCTTGCTGCCAGCTGCACTGCTGGTCACCTCAGTGTGTTGTGCCTGGGAACACTTTGGTGACAGCCATGGCCAAGTGCCTGGGCTGGGGCGTGGCCGGGGCACTGCTGTGCTCCTGTGCTGCCATACTGGACGGGCTGGAACTCCAGTGTGAACCTGAGTCGAAGGCACTGTGACTCGTGGAAGAGTCCATGGTGGAGCAGAGAACCACTGGCAGCCCATGGAGGATCCCATGGCGGAGCAGGTGGATATCCAAAGGCACATGTGACTGCATACGAAGCCTTTTCTGGAGCAGGCTCCTGACATGACCTCTGGACCCATGGAAGGGCTCCACTCTGGAGCAGTTCTTGAAATACTGAGGCCTGTGTGGGAAGAACACACATTGGAGAAGTTGAAGGCAGCCAGCATTTATTCTGAGCTCCAATTGGTTTGAAGATTTGACTTGGACTTCCATCTTCTTTTAATGTTGTCTTTGTTTTTCCTTACTGACATAAAATTTTGCAGTCTGTGGGAGGAGGGAGTGTGTGACCCACCACTGGCAGGCAGCTGGGGCAACCGCAAACCTATGGCTAAGGAACAAAGAGCGAATTCATGTCCATTACCTTGCTAACTGGAGGAGCCCTGAAGCAACACCTGGGCTACACAAGTGCAGAGCAGGCAATGTTAAACTCAGTCCATGTAAGAGGATGACTGGCTGTTCACATAGTCTCATCAAGAGCTACTTCCAGCTGTCTTCTGCTTTTCAACTCATTCTCCCAACAGAGCAGAAAAGGCCTTGCCAATTTTTTTGCAAAACTTTGCCGTGGTTTGTATTGATGAATCTCATTGAGTTGTAAATCCAAACAAAATATTCTATTGCTCTACTTTTATCCAAAAGTATATTTAGTACTTTTCTCATAGGAAACACATTTTTACAGAGCTGCTGAAGACTAATAACAGAGGCAACAGACGAAAATAGCAGCATGGGTATTTTAATTCTAACATAACTCGTCCCTTGGCAAAAGGTCAAAAGATGTGCTGCACAATATAAAATACTGTACATGTCTCGTTGTGCCCTTTGTTATTTAATATTATTACTGCACCATATATACTCTAGCTATAACTTGCCTTCTCCTTCCCCAAACACCTTTTACTAAAGACAAAATTGCACATATATTTAAACTATATATCTAAGCCTACACAGCTAAGTCAACAGTTTAGAACTGAATGCTGAAACAAATCGTTTTTGCTAGGCACTAAGCAGAGTCTTAACTAAAACAGTGCAGCCTCCAGCAAGGATTTACACACCTGGGCACCTACATAGAGGTTCAATACACTCCAGTTAGAGGTGACTGTCTCCAGGATGGCATAGGGAGTTGGAGGTCCCATATGAGCCCTGGTTCTGGGTGTACAATGAATTAGAACAGCAGAAAACCATTATTTTATGGAGCGTGTTGGTGGGAAGAAGGCGTTGACAGAGGAAAACTTGGAAGACTGCTCTTGGTGGTCTCTCAGCTTGTGTTGCTTTGCCACTACAAAACCTCAGCTACTGTCCTGCTGTAGAGACCAGTGGGCAGGGGTCCTCTCATATTTCCTTACAAGGAGTAACCCAAACAACCTTTTATTTCAGTTACTCAAAAATATGCATGTATTTTATACATCTTATGTATACATATATAAGGCAATGAGCTAAGGGAGGGGGTCCAGAGGAGGCTACAAAGATGATGATGGGTCGGGAGCACCTCTCTTGTAAGGAGAGACTGCACGAGCTGGGCCCGTTTAGTTTAGAGAAGAGTGAAATGGATTCTCAGTAATGTGTATAAATATCTCCAAGGCTGGTGCCAACAGTATGGTCCCAGAGTCTTGTCAGTGGTGCCCAGTGACAGGACAGGGGGCAATGACTATAAATTAAAACACAGGAAGTTCTACCTCAACAAGAACGTCACGTTGAGGGTAGCAGAGCAATAGACAAGGTAGGCCGTGGCGTCTTCTTCTCTGAGGAAATTCCAAGCCCACTTGGGTACATTCCTGTGCTACCTGCTCCAGCTGACCCTGCCTTGGCAGGGGGTTGGACGAGATGATCTCCAGAGGTCCCTTCCAACCTTAACGATTCCGTGATAATGCATACACGCATATATGACATGCGTACGTGCCGTATGCAGTTTGTCGACCCGCATTTACACAGTGAGTGCACTGAAGTGACGCACAGGGACACACGGCAGGCACACGGCAGGCACCCACCCTCACGCACCCGCGGCGCAGCCTCCTCCCGCCCCAGCGCGGCCGCTGGCGGCAGCAGCGCCGGCCCGAGGAGCGCCGCCCCCGCTCCCCGGGGGAGGTCAGGCCGGCGGTAGCGGAAGCTTCTCCCTCCCTCCCGGCGTCCCGGAACCAGCCCCGCCGCCGCCGCCACCTCCTGCCCCGGCCCGCCGGCAGCATGTCAGCTCCCGGCGCCGCCTCCCGCAGGTGACACCCGCCCTTCCGCTGCCGCCGCCTCCCCTCCTATATGGGCCACCTGCTCTCGAAGGAGGCAAGGAGCCTGAGCCGGGACCGCCGCCGCCCGCGGGGGAAGGTGCCGCCGCGCAGCCGGAGCTGCTTCCTGCGCGGGCCCTGCATGCTCTGCTTCATCGTGCACGGCGCTAGCCCTCCCGCCCAGGAGCAGCCGCTGCCCGCCGGAGACCCACTGCTGCCGCCGCCCTACGTGTCGCTGAGCGTCGCGGAGCAGCGCGTGGCCCGCCGCCTCCTGCGCCTGGCGCCCGCCGCCTGGGAGCCGCCGGGCCGCTGCCAACGCCTCTTCCTCTCCGGCCTGCTGCCCTCGCCGGTGCGGGGCCTCCTGGGGCCGCCCGGCGAGGTCTCCTCCGAGATGGTGTGTAAGCGCAAGGGGGCCGGGCTGCCCGCCTGCCCGCCCTGCAAGCAGCCGCGCTGCGCTGCCGCCGAGCCCGAGCCCGGTGCCTGCCAGTGCCCGGCGGAGCCGCAGCTGCTCGCCCTGCCCGGCGCCGCGGGGGAGAGCGGTGGGGGCACCGCCGGGCAGAGCGGCGGGGGCCAGCCCGCCTCGCCGCCGCCTCCCGCACCCGAGGAGGAGAAGGAGCAGGGCCGGGAGGAGGAGAAGGAGCGGGGCGGCGAGGCGGGCTGCGAAGAGCCGCTGGAGTACCCCGGCGACAGTTGCCGGGAGCTGCCGCCGCCGCCCACCCCGGACATCAACCAGCTGCCGCCCTCCATCCTCCTCAAGGTGGGTCGGGGTGGGGGGATGGACGGGCCAGCCCTCTCTCTGAGGATGTGGGAAGGGACTGTGCCAGGCCGGTGTCGCCGGGCGGACTCGGTGCAGGGGGGGAGCCGGAGGAGGCCGGCTCGGTCCGGAGCGGTCTCAGTGCCGGGCTTCGTGGAGATAGATAGGGTTGTGGGGGTGTTGTTGGGTTTTGTTTGTGTCCTGTTCCCCGACCGCATTTGTTTGCCGTTGTAAACGGCGTTGTGAGCCATTACCTGGACGTGCAGACACACAAATCAGCTCCAGAAGCTGTCCTCGTAAATGTTTTGGCTGTACCCGTTAACTTCGTAAGGTGCCCTTCACAAGTTGACTTTTACTTGCATCACTGGTGTAATACTCGCCAAGGGGGCCTGTCACTGTATTTAGTGCTTCCGTGGGTGTTGGAGCTACACAGACAAGTTTTCAGTGTTGATTATTAAACAGTTTCTATTGCTGTGTATTGTGGATCAATTTTGGCCCTAGTAGTTCCATAGTATTTGCAGCCTTCTTGAATTACATGCTTTCATAACTTCTTACACTGTATATCCAAGGAATAGTCTCACCTTTCCTGTCCCTTCTGCTGTCTTTCTGTTTCTTTAATACTGTTCTCTTTTGGAACTACTTTCCGTTTTTAATCTAGTCTCTTGACCACTGTGCTGACTTCCTTCAACTAAACGTTAGCTAAAAAGAGGAGTGTAGCTGAAACTGAGCTGGTGATGTTTTCCATGGTCTGATATGAGTGTGCCTGTAAATTTTGGGGAATAAGTTTTCAGGATTGCAGGACTTTCTCAGAGGTCAGATGGCAGAACTTAAAGCAGGACATAGTAATGGAGGAGTGTGAGATATGACTTTTGGTGTTCATATTTTCTAGTTGTACATCCAATGTAGAAAATACTTTCTTTACTCTTTTGTTCTCAAACAGTAACAACCTACTTATCTGTCTGTCTTGCACATAACACTAATTCTGTGGGAGGTTTGGTTGGTTTGAGGTTTTTTTTGTTGTTGGTTGTTTTTTTTTTTTAATACTTGTGAGTGTTTTAGTAATGATATATTTCATAGATGCTCTATGCAAATTAATTCTAGGCAAATAAAAACTTATGAACTATCATCTGAATTAATCTCATCTGTGATTGTAGAATTGAAACTTTGTCTTGTAGTTCTTCTAGAAGGGAATACATTTGTTGCCACTGTTACTGGAAGATAACATTTTTCTTTGACACTTGGTTTTAGGATTTGAAACTGGACTTATTAGATTAGCGTAGCTGAAATACTTTTTGATCAATGGTATGAGTACTTTTCTGTGGTTATGTTTAGTACTCAGTTTCACTTTTTCAAAAAAACCCAATGTCTAACTCTGCCATTGATGCCTTGAAGTGGCTACCTGAACAGAGAGGCCACACAAGATTAAGAGAATAAAAGCAGGTATTTGAAGGGCCTTCAAAGGTATGCCTTGGGAATCAAAAGCCTCAGAGGTGCTCCACCCAAGATGGACCCTGGGTCACAGGTTTTTCACACTTTTATAACTTTGGTCCATTTGCATATCAGGGTTAATTCCCCAATTATAATTTCAAGTAATTATGTAATTACCCCAAGTTTGCTCCCCCTGTCCAGAGGCTCAGTTTACTTATTTCACAGCAAGGTGTCCTTGAGTTCAGGCCCAGAGAGGGTTTGTTACATCTAACCAAAATGTGAGAACAGTAGCTAACAGGCTATACAAAGTTTCAGAGTTACATACTAGGCAGTGCAGGATCTAAAAGATATAAAAGCTAAAACCGAAGGCATCACCATAACTTTGATAATGAAAGATGTCATGTCCATTTCACCTGTGGACTAGTTTAAATGTTATTTAATCTCTTCTCTATTTTATATAGACACAGTATTTTATTCTTACATGTATTTTCAAGGTTGTGGGGTCCTTTTGTTTGGTTGGGTTTTTTTTGCAAGCTAGGTATTTTGTTTTAACCCCAGCTAGAAATTAGGTAGGCAGCCACTCACTCACCGCATCTGCAGACTGGTGGGGAGGAGAACTGAGGGGAAAAAAGTATATCTTGTGGGTTGTGATAAGAACAGTTTAATAACTGAAAAGAAATAAAGTATTCTACTAACAATGTTTGTATAAAAAAGGGAGCAAGAAAGAGAGATCCAAGTGATGCACAATACATTTATTTTGTACCACCTACAAAGCACTGTACCAGCGACTGAGAAGAATTCTATCCTAGCTGAAATCAGGACAGACATCTACCTTCCCCAGTGATTTTTGTCTTTATAGTTGCCCTGTAGTCCAGTTCCTTCTGCAATGTCTTTGAAGAAATAGGCCATTATTTCCAGCATTGTGGTAGGAACCAACCTATTCACCCCCAAATTTGCCCTTCAATCCTTAGCTGTCCTAACGAGTTGGGTTTGTGTTGGTTTTTTGAGATTTTATATATATGTATATATATATGCACACGTACACAAGATATGTGTATCTTTATCTGTATGTCTGTCTCTCCTAACTATTCCATTGTTTGGGGTTTTTTGGCTGCTTCCAAAATATACTACTCTGTTACGGAACTTTTAACTTCAGGTTTCTAACCAGGCATCCTGTCAACAGATTTAAAAGTGTCTTCTTATGATGGGTTTTGATACAGATAGAATATCCTAAATATAATCGTTTCTCCAAAGGTGCCATTTTATTATGAGAGGGTGGGAGACAAATATACCGAAAATCTTTACTGAGCTTTTCACAGTAGGTAAAGGAGATACAAACCTTAATACAAGGACAAGAGATTCCATCCTGGGAAGCATCAGGAGACAGATCCTGCTGGTTTTTTTTCTTGATTCCCACATCTGTGACCTCCTGATGCAGTGGTGCTGGTACAGGAGTGGCTGTCAGGAGTGTCTGTAGGTGGCCTCAAGACAAGCCCAAAGAAATACGTCAGGGACTCCTTAAGCCACTGTCCACTTTGTCTGCTGAGGTGGTGTTTTGCTGTTTGCAGTGGTTCAGTCTCCTGTAAGCTAAGGGTTTGATGGAAGGTGGGGTTTGTCAGACTGAAACTGGCCTGCAGATCATTAGATGGGCCGTAGTGGTTTGGGAGGTTCATGGTGCAGTGTGCCAGTTGATCCTGTTTTCCTGGCTGCTGAAGACGTATCGTGGTCAATATGAAGTGATAAAAGAATTGTGGTTCCATAGTCAAGCTTTTGAGTTTTGCTTTTCATTGGTTGCTGAAATATATATGAGAAAACAATGTTACAGGGTGGGCAAAATGTCATCTTTAGTCTTAGTAGAGGAGGGTGATTACCTTTTACTAAAGGGTAATTTGAAGCCATTCTCTTTAAAACTCCAGGAGAATTAAGGAATTACAGATCAGACAGCTGTAAATAGCTTGACTGTGTCCTAGACATGTGTGAAGGAAAAAAAAAACCCCAACAAACAGGGACCTGTTTCTAAGCATGCAGTACAGAAAATTACAAAATCTTCCGTGACATATGACTAAGTTCTGAAAACTTTGTGCTACATGTCACAATTCTGTGCCTATTGAAGTTTCACTGCTATTTGTTCCTGGAAAGCATAAATAAAATAGAAAAATAAATAAATCTTCCTGTTTTACCTATTACCTCTTTGCAGTGCTGCTGTTTAATCAAAAAAGGTGTAAAATGGTCTGCAGACTGTGAGCTTACGAGAGAAAGCCAATTCAAACACTTCAGATTTCCTTTTGAAGTGTATTAACAGGAGTTGTGCATGTAAAACACAGAAGGGAAATTCTCTCCTGTGCTTGGTGCTTTAAAGCCTCTGCTAGAGTACTGCATTAGGCTGTGGGCACTGGGATCTCCCTATAAAACCCACACACAAATGTGAGGGGCATCAGAGGAGAGCCAGAGGTCATCAAAAACATGACCTATTACAGTAGTTGGAAGATTCTGGTCAAATTGAATGACACTTATTTAGATAAAAAACTGAGATGCAATCTTTAGTTAAGAGAAAACTGATAGGAAGTTCAACTGTGTTCCTGTCCCTTGTTGTATAGAAGGAAATAATAACCTTAATTTGGGTGAGATACTTGAATGTTCTTACACTGTATCGTTTTCCAACTTTTGACAAAAGTGTTTTCCTGTTTTTTAGGTTATGTGACAAGTTGGGATTTCTATTTATTGATTCTTTTTTAAACATCAAGGGGAATGGCCTTATCAGGAATGGTTGGGGTGTGCTCAAACTTGCTTCAAAACAAAAGGGTCTAGAATAGATGATGTCTTCTTTTTGAGGTCCTCTTTCTCAGTTTGCTGATCTTATTTTTATAAAGCATGAGCACGTGCCTGGAGCAGAGATCCTGTCAGTTTTGGCTTAGGGCTAATCCACTCTAAAGGGAAGAGAAGTGTGAGTGTATTTTATTTAATGTAGGGTTTTCATATATATTGCTACTATTATTTGAAAGACTATTGACTCCTTTCCTTGTATCTTTAGTCAGTGCTTTTTACTTATTTTTTTCATTCTTCCCTTGTAACAATAACTTACAGGTTTTCTTTTGTTGCCATGATAATTTAACAAGCTTTTTTATGATAATGTTGATTGATACAAAATGCATTGCTGCAGTCATTGTACTGCTAGCTCTGAATTTAAGATAATCTGAGTAATAGGAAGTGGGTTTGATAGACTAGAGCTAGACCTTTAATTTTGTCCTCTGATTTTTGAATGCTGGCATTTATACCTGAAAAGACTGCATGTGCATGTTATAGTTGCACTGTGATTTTCTTTCTTCTAATTTTTTTTTAAAATATTTTTTTGCCTAGTCAGGAGGCAGAGGCATCAAAATACGTCATTTGTATTGAACTTTATCCTCAAGTTCATTGAATCACTTTCGTAATACTAGCTTTCCTTCCTACTTATGCTGGTGTTCTGAACAGATTATCCTGTCTAAAATTTGTGTTGAATCTGCTGAACTCAAACTGTATTTTAAATATAGCACTAAGAGACATGGAACAGGTTTTGAACCTTTGTGGCTGAAGCTGGGAGGTAAAATGTCCTATAACTCCACTATTAATTTGCCTGAACTCCTTTTTTTTTAGCAATGATCAACACAGCAATGTAGTTGTTACAGATTTCTTTTGGTTTTTTTGGCTTTTTGTTTTTCTATGAAGGTTACTGTCACCCTGTGATTCTAGCAGGGAAATGAATCTGTCTGAGGTTCACTGTGCTCTTACTGAGGTGCTGGAATGCAGTTGAGGGGCACAGTTGTGAAGGGAAGGTGTGCCAGTGGACTAGTAACTAAAAAGAAGACAGTATATGCTCATTTTTTCAATGATAAATTTCTAAAATAAATTTTATGATTTGTTGCATGATTATAAAAACAATTGTTTTGCTTTGCAGAGATGTGTTTGGGAAGGTGGCTTTTGTGTAAGCTTGTAGGTTTTAACATCACAGAATGAGCTATGTGATGGAGGAGAAATGTCTTGGAATGAAATTTCTGCTTTTTCTGACAGGGATAGAGCCCTTAGCACTCACAGGCAGTGAAAGTTTCCCTAATGTTGTTTAGGTGTTGTCTTGGCTGGTTCTGCATCTCCAAAACTATGTGTTATTGCATGGAGAAAACTAACAGCTTACAAATTGTGCTGTGTTGGAATGTAAAGTAAATTAAATGTAACTTCTGCTTTTGTTCCCTATTCATTTGTTTGTTTCTTTTGTTCAGGTTGCCTGACCCATGTTTGATCTTTCACAGATTTTGCTTTGTTTTAATGTCTCCCTCTGCTTTTAAACTGGCATGGTGACTCAGAAGCACTACCTGGTGTCTTTTAGTGAGATCGGTTGGGTTTCTGGGAGTAAAAACGTTGTGAGCTCCTGCAAATAAAGGTACTCTGCTTATTGGTCAGGACTCTTCCCCTCCGTTAGGAAGACAGTCATTTCACACAGACAGAAGCTGAAGTTGTGTTTTGCCTTGCAGCTAAGGCAACCTGTGAGTAAGTGGCTGGTAAGGGCAGTGTCTGGCTCCTTTTGTAACCTCTGGCTGCATGTTCCTGCCACTGCCTTTGTGCTCTGTAGAGTGATCATGCGATTGCAGGGTGAGTAAATTCATCTGGCTAATCTGACACCAATCTAACGCGTCAAAACTTTTCCTTAGGATCAGCTGCCTGAAAAGACATTCTCTAAGTACAGTCACTAAATCCAGTGCAAAAATTCAGGTGACTAAAAGTAGGGGACTGGTAAACTGTTGCTGTGAATGGCAACTTGCCAAAGAGAATACTGGCTGTGATTGAAATCACACCATTGCTTTTCCTGGCTGGCACAATTTTCTTAATCACAAGAGCACTTTTAACTTGATCTCCTTCATGAGGGTACTGAGGCTCCTTTCGGAGGTGTGTGTGTTCAGTGCTCACATCTCTTTCATAAACTCAGAATCATTCATATTTCCCTTGTTCTTTTCAAGTTATGTGGGCAAAGTGAAGAAATCTCTTGAAAACAAAGCAGATACTTGTCTTTTCTTCCTTCCTTCTCTTTTATATATGATTTTTGAGTTTTCTGAATAGAATGAAGCAGCCTTTAATAAACATAACCCCCCTGGTAGCTTAACTGCTCTATGCCTGCAATTAGCAAATACTGTATTTTACAGTTCATAGTAAAATGTGACGCACTAAGCATGTTCTTTTTGTCAAATGGTACTTGAGAAATATTTTTGTTAACAAAATTTTAGTTAGTTGCTAAACAAGTTGATGAAACGAATGAGCAATTTTCCGAGGATGAGTGTCTCAACTTACTTAGGCACCATGAAATGTTTGAGTGTACATTTTATTGTTCTTCTATTGTTAATTCCATAAGCTTTTTGGTTTCAAATTAATCTACCTAATACAGTGAAATAAAACCAATTTTATAGATACCTGTTCTTGAATACAAAAGTTTTTTATTGAGAGAGGAGAGCTTCAGTCACAGAAATGAAACAATTTCTTTCAAATAAAAATGATGGACAGAAATAGGAGATGCATAGATTCACCTTTTACAGTCTCTTCTGCCATGGGGCCTGTATTTTGTTCATGTTCATAGAGGTATACCTTGTTCTTAAAGTTAGCAGTATCTTTTTAAAGACTGGTATTAGCAATCAACTGAATTTTCTTGCATCCTTTGCTGAGGCAAAAGTTTCTTTACTCTGTGCAATTAATTTGTGCAAATTAATTCTAACTCCTTGATTATGGTTTTTAAAAGTATTTTTTTAAAATTAAGGTTGTCTTTTGATAGGTTAAAATTATTTCTAGAATTATGCTTATGTTTACTTTACATTTGATTTGGGTGATGTGAGTTACTTTTTAGAAAACTTCATGTTGAGGATACTGTGATAGCAACCACATACACAGTTTTCTCCTACCAAGCTGTTTTTCATAGTAACTTTCATGGATGTGGTTGACTTTTCATTATTTCCTTTGATTAAAAGTGCAGTTATCTTCTTCACTTGATTCACTTTGAGGAACTTGATTTAAAGCCAAAATTACCAAATATTTAAAGACACACTAAATAAACTTAGTACATGGATTTGTGATATTTTAAAGTGGATCTTTAGTCTTTTAAAAAAAGGTATTTATAGGATGCTTTGTGGTGGTTTTTGTTTGTTTTGCTGTTTTTTTCCTCCTCTGTTCCTGCTGAATGCTGAAATACTAACATTTAGCACAGATGTTTAAAGCAGTCTATTTTGAACATGCAGGTTGAACTATCTAGCATATGTAGAAACAGTGGGGAAGTGTTAAGAGTGTAATGTCTGAAGCATATTATGCAGGGACTTGGTGGTAAAGGAGAGAATTGCACAGAATAACTTTATTTCTCATTTTTCTGGTTGGACACTTCACTAATATTAATCAGCATTTGCTTTCTCCCTTTCTCATCCGTGGTCTTACAAAATATTCTAGAAAGTTGAAAAAAACACCAAAACTTGGTCAGGCACTGCTTTTTGGTGGTTGGAATTGTGCTGTGCAAGGACTTAGTTTAGCTGAATTAAAATCAATTGAACATCACCTGATTCAGAATGGTGGATTGACTTGGGTGGGGTACTGTGGAATTAGCTGTGCTTTGTTATTTAAAAGTAAATCAATGTGGCCTTTCTCTTGTAAGGGATTGATATGGTTGTATCTATCAACATAAAAAAAGGCTGTTTGAATTGTGCTCAGTAGATTGAATGTGATTTGACTGAAAACTACCTATATCTGTTAGTTGACTTTTGCTGTCCTGGGCATTGCATTTTTGTATTTTCTTTCTGATGTAGGATCAGTTAGGTTGGAAAACATCTCCTAAGATCATTAAATCCAACCATTAACCTGGTACTGCCAAGTCCACCAATAATCCATGCCCCTAAGTGCCACATCTATGTGTCTTTTAAATAACCGTCAGGGGTGGTGACTCCATGACTGCCTTGAGCAGCGTGTTCCAGTGCTGGATAGCCCTTTCAGTGAAGAAATTTTTCCTAATGTCTGAACTAAACCTCCCCTGCCTCAACTTGAAGCTATTTCTTATTGTCCTGTCACTTTTTGCCTGGGAGAAGACCCCAACACCCACATGGCTACACCCTTGTTATAGGCAGTTGTAGACATGATAAGGTCCCCCCTGGGCCTCCTTTTCTCCAGGCTGAGCACTCCCAGTTCCTGCAGCTGCTCCCCATCAGACTTGTGCTCCAGACCCTGCCCCAGCTCCAGTGCACTTCTCTGGATGCACACCAGTACCTCAGGATTTTTCTGATAGTGAGGGACTCAAAACTGACCACAGGACTGAGGTGTGGCTTCACCAGTGCCCGGCGCAGGGGAATGGTCACTGCCCTGGTCCTGCTCCCGCACTATTTCTGGTGGCCAACTGGGTGTAACTCCATTCACCAGCACCCCCTGGGCCTGGCTGTCCAGCGACATTTTTTACCCAGTAAACAGTGCACCCATGCAAGCTGTGAGCAGACAGTTTCTCCAGGAGAGTGCTGTGTTAAAGCAAACTGTGTCAAAGACTTTACTGAATTCCAAGCAGACAAAATTAACAGCATTTCACTCATTACACCAAGCAGGTCACCTGGTCATGGGAGGAGACCAGGCTGGTCAAGCAGGACTTGCCTTTCACAAACCACTGCTGGCTGGGCCTGACTCCTGGTTGTCCTGTATGTGCCACATAATGACACTTGAAATGATCTGCTCCATGCCCTTATGCAGGACCACTGACAGCCCTGTGGTTCCCTGGATCCTCCTTCGAGCCTTTCTTGTAGATGAGCATCACGTTTGGCAGCATCCAGTCAACTGGAAATGCCCCTGTTAGCAGCCAGGACTGTTTGTTAATAATTGAAAGCAGCTTGGTGAGCACTTCCACCAGCTTCTTCGGGGCCCATGGTTCCTGTTTGGTCCCGTAGTCTTGTGTGTGTCTTAAGTGATGTAGCAGGTCACTGACCGTTCCCCTGTGGATTATGGGGGGGACTTCATTCTGCTCCCTCTCCCTGTCTTCCAGTTCAGTGAGCTGGGTACATGGAGAGCAACCAGTCTTGCTGTTAAAGACTGAGGCAAGGAAGGCATTGCTGGTCTTCAGTGAGTGTGTGTGAACAGTTTTATTTCAAAGCAAGAGCTTGTTGTTAAAGAATTTACGATGTCTGGAAGGTATGATAAGGCTGTCAGTGGGGAAGATTGGGTATCCTTGAATGGGATGTAGCCTGAAGGCTCAGAGATTCCCTTGCATCCATTGAAGGGAAAGAGAAACACATTGATCTTAACAATGACATGAAAGGGTGAAGCAGGAGGAACTGACATCTGCATTAGGAATTTGAGCTGGAAGAGGGTGAGATTAGAGAGAGTGAGTGAGTTTTCCAGAACTCTGCTACCTCTTCCCCTGCCTTTTGCCAACAGAGGGAAAAAAGAAATGTAAAATGGTTCTAGAAAAATCTATTAGATTTTTTTTTTTTTTTTCCTTTACAGTGCTGAAGGATATTCTGGTGTTTGGAAGGGGGATTAGGCAGAGTTGAGGGGGAACAAATTGAATGGTGGGTATGAAAGTGTACATGTTTGAGTACAATTTTCAGGAATTAAATGTGCTAACTAGTAGAACCATTGCCGTGAAAGTTCTCTGTCATAAGCGGGAGTTAAATGAACAGCCTTGTGGGTAGGAACGGTTTTAGCTTCCAGCTGTGTTTATACATCCTTGGGAATTAGAAAATTTAAGTCAGGAAAATTAAGATGCCACAGTATCAGTATGTATCTAGAGAATAATACTGAATTAAAGGGTGCTGAAGTCATCAAAGTGAGTCAAAGCATTTTATGCATTAGTGTAGTATTTTAACCAGTAATGAGGCTAATCCCTTAATGTAAGGGTGATGTGCCACCACCTGGAATAGTATAGTCCTTGCTACTAAGTTCCATTTAGTGTAATTCAATACGTTGTCTTTTAACAATTGCGAGCTCTGAAGAGAAGCTGATGTTTTACATGGCATTATTCAGCATCCTTTTATAGCTGGAACTTTTACAGCTACTACAGACAATAAAACTGGCAAGGCCTTGTTTTTGAGCACTACCGCTTGTGTAGCTTACAGGGTTACTCCTGTGTGTGCTGGGACTTCTGCAAAGACTTGGTATCACTTCTCGTCCTGGTGGCCTCACTCACTGTTTTGTAAGAAGTCAGTTTGCAGCACCTGTACTTCTTAATTGTCTCTGCTTCTAGACTTGAGTACAGCATGGACTAAAACATGGCTACAAATGCTTTTGGATGTTTTTCAGAGTATTTTCTATGCAGCAGTACTGTTTGTGTCAAGTACACAATCAAACTTGTTTCTTTTTTGTTTTGTGGTTGCTACAGCTGTTTCATGTGGGAGTAACAGGTTAGCAGTAGGTCTGTGATTTGTGAGGGCTTTCAGCTTTTGTTGGGATGGTAGTGTGCTGGGTTGATCCTGGCTGGACACCAGGTTCCCTTCCAAAGCCCTGGCACCCCACTTCTTGACTGGTGAGAGAAAACATGAGGAAAGGTTCACAACAGGGAGAGATCACTCAGTGATTACTGTCATGGGTAAAACAGGCTGAACTTGGGGAAATTGGTTGACTTTATTACCAGTCAAATCAGAGCAGTATAATGAGAAGTAAAACCTACATCTTTCCTAACCCTTCCCTCCTTCCCTGGCCTAACTTAATTCACAATTCTCTACCTCCTTCCCCCAGCCATTCAGGAGGACCAGAATAGGGGTTACAGTCAGTTCATCATACCTTGTTTCTGCTGCTTCTTCTTCATCACATGTTCTCACTCTGTCGTCTCTGGTTGCAACTTGCTCGATGACTTTTTTTTTTTTTTTTTTTCCTTCTTGCATTATCCCAGAGGTGCGACTGCCATCACCGACAGACTCAGCCTTGACCAGCATGGGTCCATCTTGGGAGCCGGCTGGCACTGGCTCTCTAAGATGTGAGGGAACGTTCTAGCAGCTTCTCAAAGAAACTGCCTTTGTAGCCCCCCTACTCTCAAAACCTTGCCATGCCAACACAGTATAAACAAAATAAAATACAATAATTATTTATGGGCGGCTTTCATTTTAACAGTGGCAGCTGTATTAGCAACAGTTTTTACTATTTCATGTTTACTATGTTCTTCAGAACTGCAAGCTGTTGTTTCTCAAAGTAAAGGTGGTATTTCTACAAATAAACATACTTTATTTCCCACCTGAGTAAAGATTAGTTGAAGTATTTTGTAATGCCAACCTTGATATCCTTTGTTAATATTAATTGGAGTCAGTCAAATGTCTGTCTAAACATCATGTGGATCATGTTGCTTTGTTCTCTTCTAAGTTTTTTATAACTGTTAGAAGATTCAGTTTTCTGTTTCATACCAGTAGCAGGAACTCAAATTTCCTACTGCTCTTATTAACTTAGAATTACTGAGCATCATCAGACTGTCACCTTTTCTAATGTTTGGAATTACTCTTTTGCAGCAGAAATGTCAGATGCCAGATTGCCACTTACTATTCAGCGCTTTCTTTCTGCTTGACTGAGGGCGATGGTATTTTTTGAGTGCTGATTGCAGCCACCTCCTGGTTCTGTGCGTGGTCTTGCCAGTACAGACAAGATCTGCAGGAAGAAAGCAGGCACTGGTTGGTTTGTTTGCACTTCTGTCTGCTGTCTTTAACTGGTTCCCTAATGAGAAGCAGACACTGACTCTGGTAATGGCCAAGCAAGGTCTGTGGGGAAATGCGGTTCACGCACAATCCTTCAACACGGAGGAGTCTTGCATAAGAGATTGAAAGTTTCTCACTGCTGGAAAAAGAGGGGAATGATAAATCTTGCAAGCATTTATAGTGTCATGAATTTGACCTCCTCCCCTCGTATTAGAGCTCTGCTTCATCAAGGGTTCTTGTAGGGATATACGTATTTAAAACTGCTTGGATAAGCCATCCCCTAGAACAGAGGGTACAATTATGGTTGTTATTCTTGATAGTTCGTTGTCTAGTCTCTTCCAAAGACCACCCAATGACCAGAGTTCTGTTAAGTTATCATTATAGTTCAATGCTTCATTACTCCTTTTTTCTTGCATGTGTGTTTTCCTCTTTGCCATCCCTTTTCCTTGACTAAACAGTCCTAGTAGTTTCCTTGAATGTTTTCGTATTTTCTAGACTTCAGTGCTTTCCTATGGATACTCTCCAATATTTTCAGATTTTCTTGAGAAAATTGCCTGAGATTGGCAATAGTACTTCTATTTAGTACTTGATGTCCTCAGATCAGTGGGAGGACTTTTTAATGTTTTGCGGTCTGTACTCCTGTGTAGGTATAATGCCACTACTGCCTTTTCCCATTATAGGATCACATGTAGATTTAAGTTCATTTGTGGTGGCAGGGTACCTTCATGTGAACTCTTCACAGACCTCATTTTTATATTTATTAGTAAGCAACAGTACTTTTAAGACAGGGATTAATGTAATAGATGTTATAGCAATTTATGAGCTTGCTATAAAGTTACAGGTTGTTTGTTTTTGTTTTTTTTTTTTTTTGCCAGCTGCTATAGTGCTCAAAACCTTGGGGTATAAAAGGCTAATTTTATGCTTAAGTTCTCTTCTGTGGCACTGATTTACTCTGCTAATCTGCTCTACCATTCCATGCCCCCTTCCCACAAGACTTGATGTTTTAATACCTTTATGACTCTTCTTACCAGTTTAGTTTAAAAAATAAAAAGAAAGATTTTCCATCCATTTCAGGATGGGAATGAAAGTACTTTTTAAATGGCTTGCAAATAACATTTGTAATTCTTTAGGTATGCCATCTCAGAAGCAATTTTGAAACTTAGTCTATGAAATGAGTACTTAAGTAGGATATATTCTATGGTTGGTTATGCTAATGTGATTTACTAATACTGTCAGTTCTTGTGGGATGTAGGTTTTTTGTTATTGTCTGACTAATCAAGCTGGAGGCAAGTACTAGATCTGTGTGTTATAATGCATGCTAATACTTTTCTGTCTTTTACAAGATGCATTTGTAATAAAATATTTTTGTCTCTAAAATATGATTACATCTGACAATTTTTTTTTTTCTTTCTTTCCAGATATTTTCCAACTTATCTCTGAATGAGCGTTGCCTTTCAGTGTCATTAGTCTGTAAATATTGGCGTGACCTTTGTTTAGATTTTCAGTTTTGGAAGCAACTGGATCTCAGTAGTCGTCAGCAGGTATGAAAATAGCATTGTGGAAGAATTGTTTTGTTGACTAAGAATTTGTTCTTAGAACTTGTACTTTTGACTAGGGGTAAGCAAAAGAAACATGTAACATGGTGACACCTGTACTTTCACAGATTTTTCTGCAATTAGCTGAAAATGTCTGGACTCTTAGATTGGTTCCTTTAAATATAGCGTATTTTTTCTGAAATCAGTTGTGAAACAGCGTGAGCACAAGTGCTCTATGAAATGGGTTGTGGGTTACCTGTCTCACCTCTGCATCAGGTGGTCTGGAACTATCAGACCTCTTATTAATTCAAAGACAAACATGAGCATTTCTGAGGATGCCGTAGTTGAAAGAATGGTCACATACATGGTGCTTGCTCTGTTTGTTTTAACAAATTTTCTTTTTTTTCTTTTTTTCTTTAAGGCCTTTAGCTGATCCTAGAATGAAATATTTGTGGATTTAATTTAGTGAGATCCCTAGGACCTGAGCTTTAAATTGTACAGGGTAACTTTGCTCCTTGGAAACCTTTAGGGATGCCAGTATTGTTTGGCCACCGCCCTTTCTTGTTGAGTAGTGACTTGCAGGGGTTTATAAACAGTATCTTGAGAGTTTCATGAAAATACAGGGTACAGAGAAATAACAATTGGAGGGTTGCGTTTGAAGAAGGATTTTTTTTCTTTGCAATTTGTCATTGTTGTGGTTTAACCCCAGCCAGCAGTTAAGGCTCAGGCAGCTGCTTCCTCACTCCCCCACCAGTAGGGTTGGGGAGAGAACTGGAAGAGTAAAAGCTACAAAATTCATGGGTTTAAAGACAGTTTAATGAGGAAAGCAAAAGTTACACATGCATACACAAAAAAAGCAAGACAAAGAATTAATTCACTGCTTCCTGTCAGCTGGCAGTTGCTCAGCCATCCCCAGCAGAGCAGGACCCTATCACACAGAACAATGATGTGGAAAGACAGACCCCATCACTGGAAATGTTCCCGCCTTCCTCCTTCTTCTCCTCACTTTATACACTGAGCACAGTGCCACATGGTCTGGAATATCCCTTTGGTCAATTAGGGTCACCTGTCCTGTGTTCCCTCCCTCCCTCTTTGCCAGCATGGCCATGTGAAAAGCAGAAAAAGCCTTGGCTCTATGCAATCCCTGTTCAGCAATATGAAAACCAGCACAAATCCAAAACACAGTCCCATCCTAGTCACTGTGAAGAAAATTACTTCTACCCCAGGCAAAACCAGGACAGTTCTTTTCCATCTTAACACCTGCCTGATGAAAGAGCAAGAAAAAATATCTGACTTGCTATGAGTGAAAAACAGATTGATTGCAGCAAAGACTGTTCATCAGCTGTATAAGATAAAAGCCAAAAGGGATTAGTGTTGCTCTCCTGCCGTCTTTGGTTAAAGCTAAATCTCATCTATGCCAAGTGATGGATAAGTATTTCTGAATCGTCCTTTATATGATTGTCTTCTTTTAAGATTATTGTCCTTTTGGCTAACTACAATGGGTATAGATGCAAAATGGATGGAATGGTTTTTTACAAAGGTATTAAGGAAACTTTGCTGTCTGAGTGTCCAGAGGCTGCTCTGTCAGCCACTCTAGCACCCACCACCCACTTGGGACCAAAGCCCCCCTGCACTTGTGGCCCCAGGGAGGTGATGGATGCCCTGCACACACCACGCTCACACAGTCAGACCAGTTTCCTTACTGGGTCGACTTCAGGTTTCGCACTGCAGAGTCTCAAACTTCTGGGTCCTTAAAACAATGTAATCACTGGGCAGCAACAGAATAACAGCTCAAGCTGGAGGAGGAGGGGCCTGCAACCCCAACCTCCTGGGCTTTTATACCCTCACAGTCTGTGCCTGGGTACATCTGGGGGCCCTTGGCTCCTGCTGTGTTTCCAAGTGTCCTCACCTGGCTGCGTCACAGGTCTCTGTGCCCTTTGTTTTGCAAAGGATTCGCGCCAGTTCATGGCCTTTTGCCTCTGGCTTTGCCACGCAGAGCTCAGCCTGAGCTCCGCTGCAGCTGCACCCCAAGCTACCTGCACTGAGTGTATTCCTCAACAGTCCTCACTTTGGTTTAATCGAGCATACCTGCTAATATATTAAAATGAAAAAAACCAAAAGTTTTAAGACATTGAAACACTGCCCTTCCATACAGCATTACTACCAGTACCGAACATAATAGAATGAAAGCTAACATGTTTGTCATAGGACAGAAATTATTATCAATATGAAGTCACATATATTTCAGTAAACAAAGGCAGTAATGTTCATTGGCTACAAGTTATATAGTTCTGTTATTTGTTAGTAGTCTACCTTCTGTTGGTTAAATGATTCCCTCAGTTCTTGGGCTAATTAGTCCACATACTCAGTCTTCCTCTTGTGTTGGTGTGTTTCTTGGGTTGGTGGTCTGTGGTGTTTGCCATCTCCCCTTGCCAGAATCGCCTTTTACCCAGTTGGAGCTGATTCAGCCCAGTTGCTGAGCTGGTTTTGTTAGTTTCTTCCTTATCTAGGGAGTTCTGCCAAATGTCATTGTGGTCTGTAAATTCTGCATTCTTTGTGTCCACTATCAGTAGTACATCATTCTCCCCACGCTTTGTTAACCTCCCCTAGGAACTGAGGTCATTGAAGCACATCAAGCCTTAAACCTTAATAAGTCAATTCTACCAACAAGTAATTTATCTTTCTAATACCTGGACATCACAGATAGCTTATTCATGGCTGAAAAGAGGAGTAGGTCTGTGGTTACCCTCCTAACTCTGGAGCTCAGTCTGGTACTTGAGAACTTCTGTCAAGTTGGGCAGCTGTTTGGCATTCTTTTTGTGGTAACATAAATTCCTGCAGCTGCCCATATTTTTTTGTACTTGTCTAGCTGTTGCCTCTCCCTCTGTGAGCTTTATCACGAAACTATCTAGCTACAGTCTACATAGTCTGTCAGAACTAGCTTTCCCCCAGTTGTCCATATTCTATCAAAACCATCAACCCCACCCCCAAAAACAAACCAATTACAGTAAAATATTCAGCCATAGGTGGTATTTGTAAAGGTATAATTTAATTCTCCCTGTAGCTCATGGAAATGCATCTTACAAACAACCATTTTTGTCCCAGGGACATTAAAGATCTTTATGGAAAAAGTTATATGTGAGTATTTGTTTTTTCTTTGTAGGTCACTGATGAGCTGTTGGAAAAAATAGCATCAAGAAGCCAGAATATTACTGAAATCAATATTTCTGATTGTCGCAATGTATCTGATACAGGAGTATGCATATTAGCAATTAAATGTCCTGGGCTCCTAAGGTATACTGCCTACAGGTGTAAACAGCTTTCTGACACCTCTATTATTGCAGTCGCCTCTCAGTGTCCTCTTCTTCAGAAAGTGCATGTGGGCAATCAAGACAGACTCACTGATGAAGGCCTGAAGCAGGTAACCATCTATTCCACAAATTTCTTCTGTAAATTTAGTATATTTCAGCTTAGCAAGTGGAAGAAGATACCCTTTCTCAGGATTTAATTAAAATCACAAAAAATCTTCTCTTTTAAAAGTTGGTGTACGGAGACTTTTTTTGGTGCAGTAAATGCTGTTCTCTAGAGACTGCACATACTTTCTTTTTCTTTTTAATACCCAGGGATTAAATGATCCCTTTTGTAGTTAAGTCTGCAGTTTGATATCCTATACCTCACTTCTGTTGGATTCAATTTTCCTGAGCTTGGTTGCTATTTGAAACCTGTGTTTAAGTAACTCGTTTTTGCTTCATGAATGCTGAAGGTGACTAAGATCTTTATTTGTTAGATGTGCAGGAAGGTTTCATCAACTTTCTGATTGTGTTAAAGGAGTATTTAGGAGTTAGCGTAAATCAAATATGCTGTTGAGCATAAAGGCATTGTTAGCTACATATACACCCAGTAAATAACTTAGTTCTTATGTACTGCTCTTAGCTCCATTTGGTTGACTGCAGTTAGCAACTTCATTTTGTCATGTATGTAGTTAGAATCTTTCTTATTTGCATTTAGTGTTTCAAAGCCTGAAAAGAAAGATAATTTTTAATGGGGGTGGAGAAGCAGAAAAAAAATCTTTTCTCCCATCTCTTCATTTTAGTCAAATCCTGTTGTTGTTTATTTTACCTTTGATTTCATTAATTGCAGCTCGGTTCAAAATGCAGGGAATTGAAAGACATACATTTTGGGCAATGTTACAAGATCTCAGATGAAGGAATGATCATTATAGCTAAAGGCTGTCTGAAGCTGCAAAGAATATATATGCAAGAAAACAAATTAGTAAGTACTTACCCTGATTTTTTTCTTCTCGAGGCATTTTGATTGTCAAAGCTTTCTCTTGCTCTTTATCTTTTTAAAATTTTCTTTAGAATGGCTGCTTTTTGCAAGTGAATTGCTTAAAAATGTTTCTGGCTGTGAAAATTGCAGTTCTGCAAAGATGGCTCAGAGGGTGATGCAAAGTACAAGTTAAGCTAAATGTATTAACTTGTTTTTAAAATGACATTTCAGGAGTAATTGTTTGGGAGATGCATGGTTTGTATAGGAAAATATTTAGTTCATATGGAATGTTTATTTTGTTTCTACAAGTGCAGTAAAAAGTACGAACTTAGCTAAGCTGAAAGGTATTTGGAGCTTGGGTTCTTGATTACAAGTGATACAGTCTGATCATATTTTCTTGAACTATGTCACTTTCTCATCAGGATAAAGTAGAGTAGTGTGCCTGTGCTAGCAGAAGGAAGTTGTTGAGGAGTAATAAAACAATCTTGTGTCCTAATTCTAAGCGGTCTCTGAAATGATGGTTTCTAGTGTAGAAAGACAGTAGCTTGTAAATGGTATAGCAGAACACTGACTTAGGGGTTTTTTAAGTTTTATATTATTTTTAAAATTTGTTTCTTGCAAGAAAGTAGTAAAACTTGCTTGCAGTTGGATTATTAACTGTCAGCTAACATCACGGTTTTAACCTTTGTTTCAAAAGTGCTGAACTGGGACAAATAAATTGTAAGAAAACAGCATACCTTGTATTCAAGAATCATTTGATATTTGGCTTCAAATAGACAAAGAAATGCTAATGCTTGAGCTTGGTTTACATTAAAAAAAAAATGTTCTGAAATCAACAAAGAAAGAAAAAGGCAGCCAGTTATTGGTTTTGATCAGAACTGTAAAAAGTTGAAAAAGAGGAGATAGAGACCTAAACTGCGATTTCTGTACAGTTCAGATGCAGAAAAAGGGTGTGTCCCTCCTCCTGTATTGGAACAAAATCTTGAATATTGTCAAAGTTAGTCCTTCTAATACTTACCTTAATACATAAAAAACTTTAAATAAGAAAAAGAAAGAGAAATAAATGTTCTGAGAAGACTGGAAGAAAAAACATCTTTCTTTTCTGTAAGGAGAAAGGTAAGTAAATTCCAGTTATTTATCTTTGAAAGGAAGAGTAAAACCTTCAAGATTTGCATAATTGTATGTGAAAGATTGCTTAATTGTAATTAAGAATGATGTATGTTTAAATATCTGCGTAAGTGCTTGATCATTGGAAAATATGTAGGCAAGGTATTAGCTTTCCTTGTAGATACATCTTAGAATTCTCGTCATTGAAGTTATTATTCTCTTTATAGTGTGAAATGTTACCTAAGAAGTTGTTATTGCAGTTATTAGCACTTAAAGACTTCGTGGTTTTAATATCTGAAATGTCATCAAAGTTCCTAGTTGAAATGGAACATAGGAAGTATCTTAATTTTTTTTAAGGCAATAGCGAAATGTGCTCTTTACTTGCACTCTACTTGGCTGCCTTCATTGTTGAAAATGTATCACTGATTTTTGATTAGAAATAAGACAAAAATACTTGCTGTCAAATGAATAGGAAATTTCTCTAAATTTTGTCCCTTCTAGTAATTTGTCAAGTGACTTATCAAAGCTGAATTTTTGCCTAATTTTTCATGAATGTGCTTTCTTTTTTTAGTACCTAATTGTACTTAAATTCTCACCCATCGTTAATTTTTCAGGGGGAAGAGAAAGTCTTGTGGCACACTTGGTATAGCTCTCTAAAATTAAAATTCAGCTTCATAAATCTTCATATGTACACATGCAATAAGTTGTGAAGCTGTTATGAACTCCAGGGTGTTGAATCCTTAGAATAAAATAACACTTGAACAATGCCACTAGATGAGAAAGCTGAAGAAGCTGCTGTGCTTTCCCCTTGCTAGGGGCAAGAGACTTTCAAGTCTTGCTGGCAGTGTAGTTTTGTGTAATGAACTGAGATAGCTTTTAAGAAGGTCTCATGCAGTTGTAAAATAGAAATTTTCACATTCCAAGTTAAATGAAAAATACAGGAATTGTTTAATTGTTTAGTTGTGGAATTATCTTAAAAGGGAGTAATGGCTGGCAAATGGTTTGTCAAATTCTGTGGGTTACTTTTCTCCCTTCTAAAAAAATCTCCTTAGTATTTGGTGTGGCACATATTACATCCTGCTCTTCTGGTGAAGATGGTAGTTTGGGGAAATATGTATGTGTGTGTTTTCAAAATGAGTAAGTATTCATTCCGTGAAATCAAAATATTCTGTGGCAAGGAAAGTGTACTTGATGATATACGAGGCCTTGGTCTGTGTATTTGAAGTTCATACATTGTCAGTATGCTATAGAAAGAGGACTCCTATCCCTGCCTTTTAAGCAGCTGCCATATCATCCATGTAAATAATGTAAAGAGTCTTGTGTTTTGTATTTTCTTGTTTACTCCTTTCTCAGAGGTGCTCAAAATCATGTGTGTGACTCTTACAGGCAATTTCTGTTAATTTCAAAATGTGTAGTGCATTACAGATAGTACATGATGGTTGAGTTTTCGTGTAGGCTTGTCTCACACTAATGGATTTTACACTTCAAAAATACATCTAGGCAGAGGCAACCATCAGCTAAGTAATGCCTTTGTGAGTGTTACTTTGCAGTGAAATGTGTGTGGATCAGGCAACACAGTTCAGTTGCTTCATCTGTTGCTAAGTAACTCCATTATCAGGCTGCTGAGCAGCAAGAGAGAAAGGAGAATTTATGTTCCGATTGTTGAATATGCTAGACATTTCGTAGAAAAATAGACCATTTCCTGTCTTTGAAGTGCTGGTTATGTCATGGTAATAAGCGAAAGCTGCAATTAATAAATGGGACAAAGGATGTAGGAGGAAAAAGTTAACGTTACATGGCTAACTTAACAACAGAAGGTTGTTGTTATTTGCATAACTGTTTGGGATTTGTATCTCTTCAAAACATGTTTATTTTTCCTCTGGTCTTTGAATGAAGGAATAATTATATGCTTAGCCTCTTTTCTGAAGCATACTGGTGAAAATTGGGAGCCTAGTTTTAAAAAAAAAAATTATATCTTTTCAGGACTTATGAAGTATGCCACTGTCTTGTCTCTCCTCATCTGCTCCCAAGCAGTCTGATACAATTGAATAATCTTACAGAATTTCAGTGTAAATATGGAAGAACAGATTATAGCTCTGTCTGGACAAAACCAGAAAATTTCTTAATTTCTTGGCTGAGTTTAGCTGGACTTGTTTTATGGTTGTGATTGGTATGCTGTAACTTTTGTGTTTGCATCATGTGAATGTTTAATGTGAATGAAGCTGGTGAAAGATGAGCAGGTTAATTTCATTGTTATCTTTGCACCAACTGCTTTTTTTATCTTTCCACCCACATAGAGAGCACATAGAGAGACTTAGCTTCAGCTGCAAAGTCAGAGAACTGCTCCCCACTAACACGTAGTACTCTCCCTGAGTGGGGGGTACTTAACCTGAACTGCTTTTATTGCAACTTTGAATAGAAGGGTGGAGTCCTAAAAGGTATTAAAGGTTTTGTGAGTTGCAGAACTCAGTGACTACAGTGCACCCAAAGGGAAGGGCTATCTCCAGAAGCTTTGGCACAAGCTGTCTGCTTTCCTTATTACGAATAGAGTAGATCTAGATTTGGGAGCTCACTGTAGAGATGAAGAAAAACCTTCTTTGCTTAACTAATTTGATTTAACACACTATTTCCTTTTAATTGCTTTTCTTTAACTGGGTAAATTAATGGCTAAAATTATAATGCAATGGTTGCTGAAACATTGGTGGTAGTTACAAATTTGTTTCTCCCTATTCCACCCAGTGTCTGTGGTTTTTTTGTGGTGAACTAGATATGGATAATGAGAGACAGCTTCTAAAGATAAAGCGAGGTGCAGTTTTAGATACCATTAGAGAATCACAGCATTCCTACCTCTATACTTTGTTCCCTAGCTCTCTTTTCTCTTTTACAAGCTCGTTTAGGAATAGATGGGCTACTATAGTAGCTGTTATAGCACCACTTCTTCCTTTCCAATAAAATGATGTCATGAAGTAGATCCTTAAAGACAAATAATTTGTTTGATGTTTTCCAAATGCGTTCATTAAGACAGTTATATTCTCACTTGACCGTGTTTCTATTTCTTTGTTAGACTCTTGACTCCTCAGTTTCAAGATAACCAAGTTTTGGCCCAGTTGCCAGTATGCTTGATATGTGACAACACTTTTAAAGTAAATATTTTACAGGTGTCTATTTAACAATTTTTTAAGATTGAGTATTCTGTAGGTGTTCTGCTTACCTTTGCAGTTTGGAGCAGATAAGAGTTGAAATTCAAGTTAACTGTGATGCTATGTTTGATAGAAACTACAATGCTTAAGATATGTGAATAATAGTTTCAGTAAAAAAGGTTTAAGATATACTAAACAAAACATTACAGTTTTGTCACACAATTAAATATGTTAATTAAAATTAACATATGCTTTTAAAGCATTGACTGGGATTAACTTATTATAAGATGCGTAGGAGAAAATAAACTGAATTTTCATATTTTCTGGCTAATCAGCGTTGTGTAATCTGATAAATTTATTTTTGTCTTTTAATGATATTCCCCTCCCCACTTCTGTTTTTACTTTGGAAAGCATTTCCCTTCCTGCTCTGTACTTGTCATCTGTGAAACGCTTACTTCAGCATTGTACCCTGTGACACAAACATTGGGAGGAGAGAGTATTTTGCTTTGAGTTTAGCCTAGGAAAATTGTTTCAGGCAGAAAGTCACTATTTTAAGGCATATAAACTGCACACTGTCAAATGTTTAAAATGTATGGAAATAACTTACTTTGTTTCAATGGTAGCAAGTAAATGAAAGATTTTTTTTTTTTTAATATTCCAGAATAATGTAATTTCCTTGTCCTTTTTCCATTCCCCACAATATATTCCATATGCTATTTCACTTTTTACATTCAGTTGCTTAAAACTGTTCTTCTGCTTGGAGAAATTTCAGAAAAAGAATTGTTTTCCCATGTTTCTTCAGGCATATTTTCCCAAAATACTTTTGAACTACTTTATTTCATTATTTGAGGTTTTGAAAAGGGCTGCAGTTTTTCCAGACTTCCCCCTTCGATTACTATTTTTACAATTAAACCCCCATGTTCAGCAGGACCCTGTTGCTGGTTTTCTTTCAGGCCCTACTTGGGTTTGCTGCAGCAGAGTCTCAGACATTGGATTTATAAAAATAACTGGTTTAATAGAGTGGTGCAGCATAAGGTCAGCTAAGGT